>NC_056746.1:1304660019-1304970019 GCF_019279795.1 Protopterus annectens | reverse complement strand
AGGAAAGCTAAACTTATATTCAAGCGATTTCTTCCCCCTAAGACAGGGTCCAAAATGTCTATGGATCCAAAAGCACCCTCCACCTCTCCTTCTGTTGACAAAAAGAGAGAAAAAGAGAGGGAACGGTGTAAGGAAAAAAAAAGAGACAGAAAGACAGAGAAGGAGTCCAGTGTAGAGAGAAACATAAAGAGAAATAGTCTGAAAAAAGAGAAAAAGAAAAGGTAGACAAAGCTAAGAAAATGTCTCTGAATCCCAGTGCTCTTCTGGGTTCAGCACCTAAGTTATCAAGGCAGTCATATCCAACTGAAACTGAGATCTGAACTCCTTCCTTAAAACTTTCTTTTTCTGTGGGGCCAATCAGCCCCAGGATACATTCCCGAGTACTTCAAAAGCTACCATTAAAAGCTCCATCCGTAGGTTCATCTTTGAGATCCGGTCACTCCACTAGAAGCCTAAGTGAAATTAATATTGACTGTAAAATGAGGAAGTTTCTGAGGACACAGATTCAGCTGGGAGTCCTCCTGGCGCCATCCCTGAGGAGAACACCAGGGCTGGACCCATCGACATTATCCATACTTGCTCTGAAGCCATCTCCCTTTCTGTAGCCAACACATATGGGTGTGACCCCCTCCCCCGCCATACCAGTGTCAGATCCGACAGTCTTGGAGACTTCCTCTTTGAATTTTTCCCTCACTTTCTCAACACAGTTCCATTTAGGTCGAATAGAGTCCAGGAGCCACGGCATCAATGTTGGGCCACCGATGGCAGAGTCAAATCCAAAATGTTCGGAGCCATCCCTACCTCCCTGCTTCCAGCTCCATCCCTGAAGAAAGGACTGGGATCAGACCCATCGACACTATCCATACGTCTTCCGACGCCATCTCCCTTTCTGGAGCAGAGGCATGTGGGTCCCTACCCCACCCTCCCACCCCACCATACCAGTGTCTGATCCAGTAGTCCTAGAGACTTCAGCTATGAATTTTCCCCCTCACTTTATGAACACAGTTGTATTTGGGTTGCGTAGAGTCCAGGAGCCAGGGCATCAATGTTGGGGCCCCAATGGTGGAGTCAAATCCAAAGTTTTCAGAGCAATCCCTATCCCTCAGTCCTTTGACTCTAGATAGTTTGCCACCGAGGTACTCCTTGGAACTGTCCTGCTGTGGAGTCAGGAAGGATACAGATTCTGCTGTTATGGCTCTTCCTCAGCTCCATTGGCTGAGTTGGCTTTTGGGGCTATAGAGATGGCTTTGGCTGGACCAGGAAGATTGATGCATGCACAGAGTTTGCTGGAGCTTGTACCTTCTTCCTCTCAGGCAGGCAGACCCAGTCATCTCTGGGTCTGCTCAATGTTTGAGCTCCATGTCTGACTCTGAGATCTCTCCTTCAAAGGCCTCAAGGCACATACCCTGGAAAAGTACTTACAAGCAGAAGTCCATAGTCTGCTCTCCTGAGCCTTTCACTGAGGATACTGACTTAGATGATGGATAAGATTTCCCAAGATCTCCCCCTGAATACATTTCATTTGGGGGCATTCTGGAAATGAAGAAACGGGGTGGGTTGGTCTGAAGCTGCTTCTTCTGATGAGTTGGTGTTTCTTACAAATTTTGATTCTACCCTTCGCTGTCGTGGGTGGCCCCACCTCCTGACCTCTTAAAACATCTCATTGCTCAGAAATCTTGGAAGGAATCTGATGTAGCAGAGTCTATCCCAAAGATAGCTGGAAAAGATTTTAGTTGCCCTTAAAGATAGAAAATATTGGACCAAGGTCCCCCCAGTAGAGGCTGTTGTGGTGGCAGCATCCACGAAAAAGAAACTGTCAGAAGATGTTCCTCTGTCCTTCAGGGGTATTGGACAGAATGGGGAAATGGGCATATGCTTCAGTGACATTTGCACTCCAAGCACTAAAATATCTGGCACACCAGACGGGTTTCCAAAGAGACTTGATAGAAGCTTTCCGAGTCTCTTTCGGATAGCTTACCTATGAATGCCCAGAAAATGGTTGACCCCCAAATGTCTACCCTAGAATCTTCCTCTAATATAACCCTGAGACTGTTATCTAAGGCAACTGATGGTACATCAAGATCAGCCTCTTTATCATGTGACGTCATGACTGGATGTGGCTATGTAATTTCAATGACAGCTTTAAGATGTGCTTCATAAATGTCCATTATGATGGTTCCACCTTGTCTAGAACCGAAATGCTTACGAGGAGCGAACAGGACATTAAGACCTTGCCTGCCATAAGAATCCATTTTTCTATTCCTCATTGATCCTTTTCCAAGAATCAGAGAGGAGGTAGGAAAATGTGATTCAAAAACCCCCAGATTTTTCACCAGGACACTCCTGGGGAGTGGTCTCCCAATGTCATAGGAGGGAGGAGGCAATCCAACTGGACAGCACTCATGAGGCACAGGAGGTCCGCAAAATCAAGATTTCCGTGGCCCTTTCACTGAGAAACCTTATCAGTGTCCCAGAACGTTTGCCTGACTGCTGCACTCTGGAGGCAATGACATTTTTCCTTACGCCCTTTAGTCTGGCAAACCATAACTCCCGATTCATGGGTGTTAAGGATTATTTTATTTTTTTATTTTACATTTGCTGATAGTCTGACTGGATACATGCTCATTTTCAGCAGAGGCCCGGGGAGAAAAGCCCCAATGGTTGTTACAAAAGCAAACATAACATAATACAAATTAAGCACAGTTTACCGACTCTGTTGAGACATATAAGTTATACAATTTCATAAACTTATGATATGGCTTAACAAATTAAAACACAAATAAGTTGCAGGTGAAATAGTATTGGTACACAAATATAACTAAAGATGTAGTCAGGTTTGGAGGAAGAACATAATCAATGAGAACTGAAATACTGCTTGAGACTTTTCTTGAATTGAGATAGGGTAGTCTCTAGAGTAATGTCAGCAGGCAGTGAGTTCCAAGTTTTGCCAAGAGAGTTGGCGAACAGGGAGTCACCGGCTGAGTTGTTGGATTTGATAGTTTGTACTACCAGTCTATTAGATGAGCTGAGGTTGCAGTAGAGGTAGATAATGTTTTTAATTGCAGGTGTATTTTCAGGTTGGTTAAGTACTTTATGAGCCACTATAAGTTGGTTGTACTGAATTAGCGTGGGCAGTTCAAGCCAACCAAGATTATTTAAGTTTTTACAGTGATGTGGTCTGTAGGGCAGGCCAGTGGCAAATCTAGCTGTATGATTATAGCAGCTAGAGAGTTTGTTCAGATCAGTTTTGTTTAAGTTGGTAAGTAAAGGGGAGGCATAGAAAAGGGTAGAGAGTAGATGGGAGTGGGCAATGGCAGTTCTAGCATGTGGGGTTAGGAATGCTTTAATCGTATATAGTGAGCCAAGTTTTTTATTAATGATTTTGATAGTTTTATTGACACGCATGTCAAATTTAAGATTGTTATCTACGATAACACCTAGGAGTTTCATGTAGACATCTGGGGAGATTATGGTGCCATTATTAGACTTAATGGAGAAGGATAATACTGAGGACCTTTGAGTGGGGGACAAAAGTAATAGCTTTGTTTTGTTGGGATTTAAAATCAGACAACGATCAGAAAGCCAATTTTCAACTAAGTTAAAAGTATTCTGAGTTATTGTCTGCAAATCTGGCTGGGAGGTGGCAGAGCAAATCAAAGTGGAGTTGTCTGCGTATTGAATGCAGTTTGCTTTTGGGATGACAGTATGGAGGTCATTAATGAAAATGGAAAACAAAAGAGGTCCCAGAATAGACCCTGGGGGACACCTAGGGTGTTGGGTAGGAGGTTGGATAGTTTGTTCTGCTATAGGACAGCTTGTTGTCTATCACACAGATAAGATTGGAACCATTGGAGAGAATGATTGCCTAAAGAAATTGTTTTCAGGGTGTGGATGAGTAGTTGGTGGTTAACCATATCGAAAGCCTTTGAGGGATCCTAAAAAAGGGCTGAGGATAATTTGTTATTGTTTCTGTTATAGTTTATTGCATTGGAGAAGGTGAGGAGGGCTGTGGTGGTACTATGATGTGGCCTGAAGCCATGCTGAGAGTTAGCAAGTAGGTTGTTCTGGATTAGATAGTGCAGAAGCTGTTTATGGATGCACTTTTCCATAATTTTAGCCAGTGGTGACAAAATAGCTATGGGTCTAAAATTAGACAGTTCAGTAGAGCTACCACCTTTATGGAGTGGTATGACACAAGATATTTTCCAGATAGAGGGGACTGCAGCTTCTGATATGGTACGATTGATTAAAATGGATATGGGGTATGGGTTTACCTTTACATGTGCGTATTGCACAAGGGCAAACAGCAATTTTCCGGAAGGCAGTCTGCAAAGTTTGCAAACGCTGAACAGAAAAATGTTTGAATGTGCAATGAGTGAATGCACAGTGAGATTCGCTCATTGCACATCTGACATTCTGGGCGGCTTGCACTATAGTGGGGATCGGGAAATGGTTCCTTTCCCCACTGTAGTGCGATCTCGGAGTTAGAATAATAAAGTAGGGGGTGTGGGGGGCACAGCCCCCCACATGGGGGGTGCAGGGGGGTTTTCCCCCGCTTTACACTTCGTGTTTTTTTTTTTGTTCGACATTAATGTTTGAAAAACCGCGAATCTTCTTTTCGATTTGCTGTTTTTCGAACATTAAGGACTGTCGACGTTTTCACTTTTGTGGTTTCGAGTCGCTGATATGAGCACTCGAACCACTGTGATTCGAGTTTTTAAAGGTAAACCTGGGTATGCTATGGTATCTGCAACTTTTTGCAGATACCCAGCAGGGAGAAGATCAGCAGATAGGGTTGTAGGCTTCAATTTTTTGATTAGGGTATGAATAAAAGATGTAGAGACTGGTTGGAAGCTAATGGAGTGCTGGGTACTGGGAATGGCATCCTGTACATTAGAGGAGTTCAGAGGTAGCTGGCTAGCTAGGGCCTGTATAGTCTCAGTGAAGAAACTACTGAAGGTGTTAGCGACATCCTCTGGTAGTTCACCAGTAGAGGCTGAGAGAGTTGGAGTGGTGGTTTGTCCTGGGTGCAGTAGTTTATTTAGAGGTTATACTAATTCCCCAGTGACAAGACTAAAGATTCCTGGTACTCCACCCAATTATTTGGGATCTGCAACAACAGACTTCTTAAAGATATTAAACAAAAGCGTCATCCAACTGGTCCTCCTAGACCAACTAGGATCCAAGTTCTTTTTAGTTTCAAAAAAGACAGTGGATCTCTGACCAATCTAAATCAATATGTCAAACAGACAAAATTCTGGATGGTCATGGTGCAGTCCATTCCATCTCTGTTGAGGAAGGACAATTGGATGTGCTCTACTGATCTCCAAGAAACCTACTATCATATCAAGATCCAGAGGTAATCCGGGAAGTTTCTCCATTTCTGGCTGGGAGCCAGTCACTATCAATTCAGAGCTCTGTCATTCGGTTTCACCACAGCCCCCTGGGTGTTCACCAAGGTAATGACAGCGGTAACAGTTTATCTCTGGCTACAAGAGTTCCAGGTCTTCCCATATTTGGACTATTGGCTCCTAACTGTTACCTCCAAGAATCTACTATTACAGCACCAGTCAGTCTTTCTATTTCTGGCAATTCACTTTGGAATATCAGTCAGCTACAACAAAAGCAAACTTCATCCCTCTCAGAATATATAATTTATAAGTTGCCAAATACACACTGTCTAACAAATTACAAAACAACTCCATGCAAGAGTCAGTTTGTTATGTTCCATGGCCCTTCAAGTGTTGCAACATCCTCAACCACAAGCAAGACTCATTCTATGACTCTTAGGGCTCAAGACTTGTTCCATTACTCTAGTTTCTTTGGCAAAATATCACATGAGAGTCCTGCAGTGGATGTTAGCAGTTCAGCGGTCACAGAAATTTCACCCTCTTCACAACAGAATTCATCTTACACAGGTATGCAGGGATCCTATACAATGGTGGATTACTTTCTGGTCGTTCAGAACAGATGCTTTTGTCCTCGTATTCCCAAAGCCACAGTCACCATAGATGCCTCTCTTCTGCAGTGAGGGGGCGGCATATGAAGGGAAGCCAATTTAAGGGATGTAGCCATCGATAGAGGCCAAACTTCACATCAACATCTCGGAGCTGAGAGCGATTCTCCTAACATTGCATACTTTTCAAGACCGTCTACTGAAGGATGTGATTGACATATACTCGGACAACATGTCAGTGGTCTGGTACATCAACCAACAAGGTGGAACATGTTCATATCCTCTTTGTTGGGAAGCCATGTCATTTTGGCAGTGGGTGATATCTTCAAACTGCTTTCTAGTAGCAAAGCACATTCCTGGGATGTCCAATATACTAGCAGACAAGTTGAGCAGAACTATACTTTTGCCTTACAAGTGGTCTATCAAACAAGTTTCAGCCATCGGGTCCAACCTTGCTGCAACTGCAACCTCTTCGCTTTATACCTCAACAACAAATGCAGGAGTTACTTTTCCCTCATACCTCCACAGGATTAGTCATTGAGAGATGCTGTAGTTGATTTTTTGGCTCCCATTTCTTGTTTATGTCTTTCCACCAATTTGTTTCATCACCATGTTCATTCAGAAAGCCATCGAATACAAAACTAGTGATCCTCATTATCCCCTTTTGGCCTTGGCAGGTATGGTTCCCCTTTCTTTGGCCTCATCTTCTGCACCCACCATGAGTCCTAGATCTAACCCCAGATCTCCTCAGTCACCCATCCAGAATGCTTGTATAGGATCTCCAGTCTCCAAAACTAACCGTATAGTGTCTTCAATTTTAACAATAGCCAAAGATGACAGGGTTTCTGCCCCACTGGTCCACATAATCTCTTCTCCTCAGATAGAATATACCAAAAAGACTTACAAAAGCAAATGGAAAAATGTTTCTGTATGGGCATCTTCAAACGGATTAGACCCCTTTTCAGTCCCCTTACGAGTGATTCTGGAGTTCGTTTCTGAACTTTTTATCGGAGGTTCTAACTACTCCACAGGTAAAGTCCAGATGGCCTGCATTTCAGACTTTCACAAAGGATATAGTGATTTCTCTATCGCATCTCTTAAGGTGACCAAGGCCTTTCTTAGGGGAATGCTTTTATTGAAACCGCCAATTCGTGATCCAGTTCCTGCCTGGAATGTTACAATTTTACTTCAATCTTTCACCCAAAAACCCTTCGAACCTGTAGCTTTATCAAGTCTAAAGTTCCTTTCTTGGAAAACTATCTTTTTGGTGGCCGTTACATTAGCAAAACAAGTGTCAAACTTTCAAGCACTTTCATGCAAACAGCCCTTCCTTAATTTTCATAAGGATAAGATTTCACTGAGAACAAATCCCTCATTCGTTCTGAAGGTGGCTTTGGAATCTAACTTGAACCAACAGGTTGATTTACCAGTATTTTTTTCCAAACTTTGCTAACAAGGGAGAATATACCCTACATACATTAGATATTGATAGGCAACTCAGGTTCTATCTACACCATTCTAAGGGCTTCAGAAAATCTGACCAATTGTTTGTATCCTTTTCCGAGACAAAGCTTGGACAACATGTACCTAAAGTTACACTTTCAAAATGCCTGAGCACATTGATTTCCTTCATTTATAAGTCAAAAGGGCTGTCCTAACATTCTAAACCTAAGGCTCACTCTACCAGAGCAATGGCAACTTCTGTTGCATTGCAGAAAGAGCACTTGTCAGTAATATATGTGCTGCAGTGACTTCATCTTCGACTCATACCTTTGTATCTCATTATAAGTTAGATGTGCAGTTTATGACTCACACAATCTTTGGTTCTGCCATACTTAGGAATGTCTTTCCTTGAGTCTACCCAGACCTGTCCCATATGTTGAATCAGAAAAAAGTAGACAACATTGTACAAGTAAGTTATGTACTAATCATAAAGATAGAGCCGTGTTGTGTTGTTTTCATCTGGTTCAACTCCCCTCCCTCTGCACCTTCCAAATTGTTATTTTTCCTCTTCTGGAAATTGATTAGACCTTGTTTGGACCCTATCTGTCCTTTTTTTCCTTTCAAAATTCCCTCCTTTCCCCATTCCTTCCTGCATTAGTTGAGACCATGTGGAATTATCAAACAGACCCATATGTGAGGAGAGATGGAAAATCGACAATACAGATGGAACGTTATGGTGAGGACATAACTTGCAAGGACGCAAGTTGGTAGTATGAACATCGTCCGTCACAATCCCCACTGTCTGCAGTCTCAGTACAAACACTTTGACTTTTTGGAAAGTTTCAACCATATGAAATGTGACTTTCTGAAAAGTCGATCATCTAATATAAACATGTATATATATATTTTTTCTGCATTTGTGTGCTGCGTCTACTTTTATGATGGATAAGATTTCAGGCTTTCTAAAGTGTCAGGGATGTGGCCATAAACTGCCCCTAAGATTCACATGATTTTGTGTTTATTGTCTCGGTGTGACCCACTTGGACACTGGTTGCCAGGCTTGTCGTTCATTTGAGGCCAGAGCCTTAGATACTACAAAGCCAGACTAGTAATGAAGGGGATGCTTCCCACCTCTTCTGCATTTTTTTCTCTATCTTCACTTTCTCCATCAAAGTATCCAGTGGAGAAGGAGAGAGACAAAAATAAACAAAAGTACAGAAGAGAGAATAAGTAAAGGGAAAAAAAGAGCAAGAGAAAGCAAGGGAGCCAAGAAACAGCCTATTGATTCTTCATCTTCTGTGGATGATCCAGAGCTGAATACTCCAAAGTTTTTGCCCTCCTTGGCTTAGGTTGTGGATCCAGTAGTGGTACCACATTGATACCAATTACCATATTTATCAGCTGTGGTGTTGCAGCTGCTTAGGTGTCCACACTTAGACATCTTGAGTCCCTCTCTATCTACAGCACCAGGATCTAGTCAGCTCCCTCACCCTTTTTGGTCACCACTCTGGATATGGAGTTCTCCCCAGAGCCTTCCAGTATTTGGGTCCAGACCTCCACCTTTAGGATGTGTGAGGCAGAAATACCTGTGCACCGGTCCAGTAAGCCATCCTTGGCTTCTTGTGCTAAGTCTGCAAAGTCCACTAGGAGTATCAAGGAATCTGATTTGGACATGTTAATGTGAACCTTTCTGAAGGCCCAGATGGACCTGGGGATCATTCTCTCCCCCTCAACATCGAGAATAGGGAGACTTATCCCTCCCACCCTGTTACTAGTGGTTCATTCTCCTGACCATCCTTTAACACCATTGACCTTGGATCTGATGACATCCCTTATTGCTTTTGTGTCTGTGCTGACAGTTTGACTGACTTTGGCACAGGCCACCACCTTGATATATTCAACTCTGGTGTGGTCAGAGCCATCAGCATCCCGTAACCATAGGTTTGGGACCAAAGACCAATGGTTAGGGATGACTCTGCTATTATTAGAGCAACACTTGCCCCTGGGTGCATCAGCACTAAATAGTTCAGCTTCAGACTTGGCATCGGACCTGGCTAAGATGGGGATTTATCCTAGTTCTGCAGACCAAGAGGGTTCCTCCACATTCAGCTGTCTTCAGTATTTGAAGTCATGAAGAGGATTTTGCCTTGATCAGTGACAGAATCATCACATCTGGTTTTGGATCAGTTCAGATCATCTCATCCTTCTGGGACTTTGGTTTCTCATGAAGTTGTCCAGGAGCAGCCTGCATCCAAAGGTTTTGAGCAGCCTCAGACCTGGGGCTCCTCTGCTGCTTCTTTGCCCCTCCCCAGATTCTTCCCCCAAAGAGGTACATAAGAAGAGTCTGTGTAAGAAGAAGCACTTGGAATATCCTGAGGGGGATGGGTCCCTTAAATCCATGATGATGCCTCCTTTGGTGATCTGCTGGAATTGATGAAACAATGGGGGTGGGGGGGTGAGGCTATTGACGCCCCTTCCTCGGAGGGGTCATTTTATTCTTGAAGCCCTTGATGCAGACCCATCCACGTCTTCAGTTGTACCACCTCCAGATGCACTTGTCAAACTTGTGTCCAGGAGGGCATGGAGAGAACCCAATGTGGTGGAACCATTATCTTTCAAAGCTGACAAGATTCTGGCCCCACCTAAGGACATGTTGTTATGGAGCAAGGGTCCCGTAGTCTATGCCATTTTTGTCACTGTAGCTACAAAGAAAGAAATCTCAGAAGAGAGTTCATCAGTTCATCCCTCAAACAGGAAGTCACGGGCACTGGACCAGTTTGGAAAATGAACATATGCCTCAGCCTCCTTTGATGTCCATCCTCTGAACTGTATGGCATATTTGACTAGGCTTCAGAGAGACCTAATTACTGAAGTTACTAAGTCAGTAGCATCACAACCTTTGCCCGAGTCTTCTTAGACCTTGGGGACTCAGTTGGCCACCGTGTTATCTGTATCTAATGTTTCCATGTGATGCAGCTCAAATGCAGCAAATGGCATGGCATAGATGGCAGGCTGTGGCATTTTTGTGGAGTGCTTCAAAGCATCCTTTCTTAATTCCCCCTTTGATGGGTCCACTTTATTTGACCCCCAAAGTTAAGGACACAATGACTAGCTGCAAACAGGATGGCAAAATCTTGCTTGGTGTGGGAGTTCACTTCTCTACCCCAGACAGGACTTTTTTTTTTAGAAACCAAAGTGGATAAAATGGCTGTTTTTTTTTTTTTTTTTGAGCTAGGACACAGGATCTGATTTGACTAGACATAGTAAGGCCTTACTTATTTCAATTCTGTTGGCTGCCAGAAAAGCAATTACTAAAAAAATAGAAATCAAAGTCCACACCACCTGTATTTGAAGTATTGAATATTATAAAAGATGAATGGCAAAATGGTTAAGGTGTTTACCTCACAGACACAAGATGCAGGGTTTGATTCTCACCTTTGAAAAGGAAATTAGCTAAGATTAAAATGGTCCAAGGACTGCAAGCCTGATATTTACCCATGAACTTATGGAAGAGGGGATATTTTATTTATTTTACATTTGTTTACTGGGAAAGTCTGGCTAGGAAGAAACCTCTTGCTGTGAGGCGACAATGCTACCACTGTACCAGTGTGTTGTCTTTTAGAAAAGGGAAGGACCAATTATATAGAATTAATGGAAATTGTGGGAACAAGACATGCATAATAATGTTCATGAGGAGGAGTGAGATTTAAGGGAAGGCAGGAATTCAGCAATTGATGTCATGTTGGACTGGTGGCAGTTATAACGAAAGAAAAGATATGTGATGAATAATGTATGTAAATGGACGAAATCTTAATATGGTTTGTTTTCTTTTCTGTTAATTAATGTTTGCCAGTATCTTAAGTAATAATTTAATAAAGGTGTTTATAAAAAAAAATGAGTCTTCCAAGAGGTCCCACAAGTTTGGGAGGATCCAGAGTATATTCAAGATTCTTTTTGGTGCTAAAGAAAACCAAGGACCACAGATCCATTTAGACCAAAATTAAATGTTTTCATAAAACAGACCAAATTCCCAATGGTGATGGTGCAGTCCATGTTACCTCTACTGAGCAAGGATGATTTGATGTGTTTGGTGGGTCTCAAAGATGACAACTATCACATAAAATATTCCAGGAGGTTCTTCTGTTTCAGTCTGGGAGATAGTCATGCTAATTTAGAGCACTGCCCTTTGGCTTCACCACAGCTCCTTGGGTGCTCACCAAGTGCATGGCTGTAGCAACAGCTTGGCTCATGCTGCAGAGATTTTGAGTCTGCCTCCCCAAAGGTGTGATCGCTATCCAGACTGACACCATAGCAGTGGTGTGGTACATAAACAGTAGGGAACCCAATGCTATCCTCTTTATCAAGAAACTATGAAGGTGTGACAAGGATGGGCGATGTCCTTGCAAAGTTTTCTGACAGCAGCGCACATCACAGTGAAATGCAGCATTCTAGCAGACAGTTTGAACAGGAGCATTTTAATGCCTCACAAGTGGTCCCAGAATCTGTTAGTGGCATCACAGATTTTCAACTGCTGGGGCCAGCTGTGCTGCAATCTCTTTGCAGTTCTTAAACACGAAATGCAGCAGCTTTTTTGCCTTAATCCCTTCTCAAGGGACTGTCATCAGTGGATTCCCTACTGTGTGCTTGGCCCCTGGTCACCCCTACATGTACCCTTAAATGCCCCTGATAATTAAGTTTCTGTAGAAAGCAGCCCATTACAGAACAGACATATTCCTAATAGTCCCCTTCTGGAGCAGATGAGTCTGGTTCCCCTTATTGAGGTCTCACCTGTTGCACTCTCCTTGGGTTCCGGATCCTGTTCAGCCAGATTTGATAATCCATCCTTCATGGTAGCCTCGCCCACATCTGAAATCCCTCATGTTGACCACTTGGTTCCTCCAATTCCATTTATGGGCAGAGATCCCAAGCTTTCTAAAAGAGCTGTGCATATCCTTTCCTCTTTTCAGAAGCCCTCTACTAGAAAGATTTATGCCAGTAATTGGAGAAGATTTTCTATTTGGGACATTTCTAATGGCTTGGTCCCCTTTTCTACCCCTCCAGGGATGATATTAGATTTCCTAGCTGGTCTTTTTCTGATTGGAACTAGCTAGGCTACTGTCAACCTTCAACTGGTGGCCATTTTGAATTTCCATGTGGGTCAAGACAGTCTGCCAGTTGCATTCATAAGATTGTCCAAAGCTTTTTGAAGTTTATCTTTTTGCTCTGGCTTCCAGTAAAGGAGTCAGTTCTCCCCTGGGTCTTGCCTCTTCTTCTGCAAGCATTGACCAGGGTCCCTTTTGAACTGGCTGCTGTTGTAGATTTAAAGTTTCTATCATGAAAAACACTCTTTCTAATGGCAGTTACTTCAGCCAGAAGTGTTTCAGAACTTTAAGCTTTGTCCTGCAACCTACCTTCCCTTATCTTTCACAAAGACATAGTTTCATTGTGGACAGATCATTTCTTCTTGTCTAAGATGGCCTCTGAATCTAACCTGAACCAGTTGATTCAATTGCCAGTTTTCTTTCCAATTTTCAATAACAAGGGTGTGTATATGCCCCATTGTCTAAATCTAAACTGCCAATTGAGATTTTATTTGTATAGGACCAAATAAATCAGGAGATTTGACCAACTGTTTGTGTCACTTTCTGGAACTAAGTTAGGAAAATCAATTTCCAATGTAAGATAACTTTATCCAGATAGTGTTCTGATTGCATTTTTTTTGTTTATTCTTTGAAAGGTGTATAGATTCATAGGTGAGTAACTAGGCTAGCTGTCCTTGCAGGATATTTTAAGCCTAGTCAATTTCCTTTTGGTGCTTCAGTCAAAATATCTCATTTGATTAGAGATTGGCCATACCCATCCCATGGTCGATAATTACATATTATCCCTAATGAGAATAACCAGAATCATACCATAGATAATTTGAGGGGACCCATGCATAGGATAAAACATTTAGTAGCTGCCTCTGTCCATTAGTAGTACAGGGAAGTTTCCTATCCATATATCCAAGAATACAGACAGGAATAGGCTTTGTTTTATGTGGACGGGGAATCTGTTCCAGAGCAGTGGCATCCTCTGTGAGATAAATACTTGTCCCTCCAAACTTTTCTTTCGATGTTGCAGAAGAGGTTTAGATCCCTAGACCAAGTATTTCTAATGCAATTTGGCGTCCTGATGTGCAGTAAATCCACCAGTACTGAGTCAGAGGATGCCCTTTATGCCAAACACAGGTCACCTCTTAGCAGTCTATGGGATACCTAATATAGTGACAAGTCTTTGAGTCACTCCATGTAGGACATAATGTTTAGGCCTTGTACCCTTTTAATAAGGTATCTCTGTGGGTGTTCCAGTTGTTGCATGTGTCTGGACAGATACATGCTAAAGAGGGCATTATACTCAATGATTAGCCTAATGAGGGCTAAGTAAAGGGGGGCCAATGACATCCCTAGATCTAGACACAATCCCTTTGTTTATATGCTATGCAGTATAGAAGGACTTTCTTTCAACAATGGACATATGTTGGTCAAAAGTTAGGATACTGTCCACATAAGTTCCCAAGTCCCGAACAACTGTCAGTGGAAGAGTTCCCTGGGGTTGATGACTTCCCAAATGATATGATAATACATTTTTTTGGGATTTAGCTACAGTCCATGATTTTGGCACCAGTTATTTATGTGGGACAAACCTTCTTAATTCATTTGGGAATTCAGTGATTGATCCTAGCTTGTAGTCATCTGCTGACCTATTCATCTAGAGCCCATTGGTACTGGCTTTTACTTCAGAAAAGTAGATGCCAAAGAAGACAGGTCCCAACACAGACCCTTGGGAGACTCCACTAGTGACTGGTCTATTTGTGAAGGTAACTTCCACTATTTTGATTTATTGTGTCCTATATGTGAGCCAGCCAGCAATCCAGCAGGTAACATAGGGGTTTATTACTAGTTTATTTATTTTTTTCTGCTATACCTGAGTGGGGGATTGTGTCAAAAGCTTTGAACAGGTTGAAGTGTGTATGGTGTGTACTATTTTGCCTTCAACCACTGCTTTGGTGACCTTTTCAAAAAAGTCCAGCAGGTTGAAAAAACATGACCTGCCCTTGATGAATCCAAACTGAGACTGGTCCAGTGTTTGGAAGTTCCCTGTGTCCTTATTGATTAGTTCCATGATAAGTCTTTCCATAGATTTGCATATTAGGCTGGTCAGACCTATGGGTCTGTAATTGCCTGGGTCTGTGGAAGATCCTCCATTATGCAGGAGAATGACTGCATCTGTTCTCCATTCCCTTAGTACAAAATCTGTATGGAAACTGAGATTGATCAGTGTTGTTATGGGTGTGGCTAAATCATGATCTGAAGTAGTTAACTTCATTTTATTTGCAACCTGTGGGTATACGGATCCGTATCGGATCCGAGCCGGCAACTTTTTTTCTAGCATTTGCTCCAAGCTCCGAGCTCCTCCCCTTACCCATAATGCTCTACCATCTCCTATCTTTCCCCAGATCTTGTTTGCCGCCAGTAGTGTGCATCGTGGTCTCCTTTGCTCTTAGCTCAGGGATAGTAAGTGGTATTATTATTTGCATCTAGTGTGTACTGAGTGAATATTTTCCCTTCCTCCCCTTGTTTAGTGTATCACTTGTTGTCGGTGTAAAAAAAAAAAAAAGTTTTGCAAACTTGGAGAGTAGTTGTTAGGCCTGCCCTTCCCCTACCTGTGTTTGTGTGTGGTTTTTCTGGTAGGTAGCATTTTTACTTTTGGGTGCAGGACTGTGGCTGATCAGCCGAAGCCTGTTTTCAAAAAATGTACAGAGTGTGGCCATAAGCTCTCCCCGGCTGATGGTCACACTCTGTGTGTGATTTGCTTGGGAGAGGCACATTTGTCCTCTCAATGTGCTATCTGCTCCAGTTTCAGTCTGAGGGCCCTTAGGGATTGGAAGGCCAAGTTAGTAGCCAAAGGCCTTCTCCCTGCTGCCATGCTGGAATCTGCCTTGGCCTTGGTCTCTAGTGTTCCACCTCCCACCCAGACAGGGACTCAACCTCCCTCTTCTTCTTCTGGTGATGGGTCTACTAAAGACAAATCTACAGTCAGTGTGGCTGACAAGGAAAAAGAAAAAGATAAAAAAAGGCGCAGAGAAGATAGGGAGAAGAGAAAGGACAGACATCTCAAGAGATCCTCAAAAAGGGAGCTCTTTCTTAGTCCCCCTTCTAAGACCATAAGGCCTGTTTCTGCACGGCTCCGGTCTCCTCATTTTTCACCGCGGAGGCGTTGGAACATTCAGACCCGAGGCCTTCCTCCCCATTGCGCAGACCAGCCAGATCCGAGTCGGTGGCCTCTTCGAGGTCGACTCGGAGCTTATCGAACATAGACATGGACAGGATGATGAGGAGATTTATTCAGACCCAAATTCAGATGGGAGTCTTGTCAGGCCCCTCTCCCTCTGGAGGGGGGACTTCCATGCCTTTTTTCCACCCCATCTCTCCTTCCCCGATCTGTGCTTCGGCTTCGGGGCTCTTGGATCCGAGGATTTTTGGAGCTGGTAGCTCGGTGCTGATGGTTCCTCCAACCTTGACTCCGGCTGTTACCTTGAGTTCCTCGGATCTGACTTGTTCGGATCCAAATGACTCTCGGAGACGCAGACAGGGAGTTGGACCCGAGGGAATAGATTCTTCGGCTCCGACCTTTTCGAATTCGATCCGTTCCCACGGACCTCAGGCTACCCTGGCTTCGGCTCCGGTCCCCGCTTCAGATCCGGGGAGGGCATCTTCCTTACTGGGTGCTAAGGAGGTCCTCTTTCCCTCGGCCTTCGAAGTGGTGGAGAGGGTTCTCTCCCAGGGTTTGAGACCCCAGCCCATCCCCTCGGATACCACCCAGGCCCCCCTGGATTTGGCGACAACTCCTTTCATCCTGTCTCAGAGGATAGCCCATGCCAGTAGACCCCCAGGTTAATTTCCCTGAGGAAACCCCTGCGGCTCACGAATCCCCTTCTGTGAGTCTCACTGAAGAGGGTCACCGTAAGCACAAGTGCAAAAGGAGGCACTTGGACTACCCCCGAGTCCCTCACTATGGACACTGACTTAGATAAAGGAGAAGGTTCCCCCAGGTCACCTCCCGAAGACATCTCCTTCTTAGAAATTATGGAGATCCTTCGCCAGAGGGGAAGATGGTCAGCCCCAAAACCTTCTGGGGGTGAGTCAGTGTTCCTGGAGGCCTTTGACATGGGCCCATCTACTTCCTGGGTATCCCTGCCAGCGGACCCCTTGGTGAACATCATCACCACGAGGGCATGGAGGGAGCCTGACACCATAGAGCCCATCCGCAAATACCCTGACAAGGTTTTATCTCCCCCTTCTGACAGACAACCTTGGTCAAAAGGAGCCCCAGTTGATGCTATGTTGGTTGCAGCGGCCACAAAGAAGGAACTAGCACAGGAGAGTTCCTCAGTCCACCCTCCAGACAAGGAGTCCAGATCGGTGGATAGGTTTGGGAAGCACATCTATTCCTCAGTGACCTTTTCAATCCGTGCACTGAATTATTTGGCACATGTGATCTGCCTTCAGTGAGACCTTGCTTTGGAATATGCGGAGTTGCCCCCAGAGTCTTTATCGCCGCAGGACAGACAGTTGTTCTCGGCGAAAATGTCTACTCTGAAGTCAGTCTCAAACACGTCGACGCAACTCCTTTCCCATGCCAGGGAAGGAGCATCTAGGATGGCTGGGACAGGCATAGCCATGAGGCGTCATCATACCTGTCTCAGGTTGTGACAGTTCGCGGACCCTTTCAAGGTGTCATTTATCAATGCTCCCTACGACAGTTCTTCCCTTTTTGGGAAGACAGTATGTGACGCACTTGTCCAGAGCGAAAAGGACAGGAATACTTTGTCTGCCATCGGGATCCGCTTCTCTAACCCTCAGCGGTCATTCTCTATGAATCAAAGAGGGCAGAAGAAGATGTGGTTCCGAAAATCTCAGTTTTCCCGGGATTCTCAGGACAACTATTCCCCCAAAGGCAGAGGGGGACAGGATCGACGCCGACCCAGAGGTAGAGGGGGTCCCAGGAATTTTGGGTCTAGGGAACCTTTTTCTGATAGATCCGGTCAGCAGCCCTAAGGGGTTGCCAGACTGTTGCAGGCAGTTGAGGGAAGATAGTCCTTACACCCAGCGGCATGGGAGTCCATTACGACAGATTGCTGGGCTTTACAGATAATATCCAGAGGTTACTCTGTCCCATTTGTTGCCCCTCCAAATATTCTAAAACATCTCCCGGATGTTCCACCTGCTTACAGGGAGGCCGCAGCTCTAGAGGTTTCAAAGCTGCTTCTCAAACGAACCATCGAACAGCCCCCCCCCCTCTCCTGATCAGTCCGGATCAGGCGTCTACTCAAGTTTCATTTTGGTGCCAAAAAAGACGGGGGACCTCAGGCACATTCCAGACCTGTCAACATTAAACCTGTCTGTAGCCAAACAGAAATTCCAGATGGTCACCCTACAGTCCAGTCTACCTTATCTCCGAGAGTGCGACTGGATGTGCTCGTTAGACCTCCAGGATGCTTACTACCACATCAAAATACACAGAAGCTTCAGGAGGTTTCTGCGCTTCCGGCTGGGAGCTAGCCATTTTCAGTTCAGAGCCCTACCCTTTGGTCTCACCACTGCCCCCAGGGTGTTCACCAAGGTAATGGCAGTTGTAGCGGCTCACCTGAGGCTTCAGGATGTTCAGGTGTTTCCAAACCTGGACGACTGGCTCTTCGCTGCACCCAACAAGCATCACCTGTGTCTGGCCCGAGATTACTTCATTCGGTAGGCAGATCTACTGGGGATTCAGTCAATGTTCAGAAATCCCAATTGCAACCAGTACAAGTTCTAGACTTCATTGGGGCACAGCTAGACACTTTGCAGATGAAGGTATTCTTAACTCCAGACAGGATCCTACATCTCAGGTGCCACATAGCTCAGACAGCAAACTCCAAGTCTCCAAAGGCAAGCGAGGTTCTCCCTGCTCTGGGCTACATGGCTGCCGCTATATCGATTCTCCCTTGTGAGCGCCTTCACATGCAGGTTCTTCAATGGACTCTGGCTGTTCAATGGTCTTGGCTAGACCTGCCCATGGAATTTCCGATCAAGATTAGTCACGTCTGCAGGACGTCTCTTCTTTGGTGGTTAAGTTCACTGGAGATATCAGAAGGATGCCCCTTTGCGTCATCTCCAGTCCAAGTCACAGTGACCACGGACGCCTCCCAACTCAGGTGGGGGGGACACTGTTTGGGAAGGACAGTCCAAGACACGTGGACCCAGTCAGAGACCAAGTTGCACATAAATGTTCTAGAGATTAGCAGTGCTTTTAGCGTTGGAAGCCTTTCACACTGTCCTCCCTCTCGGATTGATTGCTATTCAGTCAGACAACATGTCGGTTGTCTGGTATATCAACAAGCAGGGGGGGAACCAGAACCTACCCCCTATGTCGCGAGGTGATGAGAGTGTGGGAATGGGCAATCTCCACCGGTCGGTTCCTGATAGCAATGCACATCCCGGGGTGCTCCAACATTTTAGCGGACAGATTGAGTCGGGCCATTCTTATGCCATACGAGTGGTCTCTGAAACAGTCAGTAGCGGAGGAGATCTTCCTTGTATGGGGTCAGCCTTGCTGTGATCTCTTCCCATCTCCTTCCAATGCGAAGTGCAGCCAGTTCTTCGCTCTCATTCCCTCACCAGGGGAAGTCCCCAGAGACGCTCTAGTCCATGCTTGGCCCCCCTGGCTTCTGTATGCTTATCCACCATTGCCACTCATTCCGAAGTTTCTTCAGAAAGCTTGCCGACTGCGGTGCAAAGTGATCCTCATTGTCCCATTCTGGCCTCGTCAGGTTTGGTTCCCATTCCTTTGGTCTCATCTCTTAGCTCCCCCATGTGTTCTGGATTCCTGCCCGGATCTAATCTCCAATCCATCGGGGGCCCATCCGCCCTATCTGGGCAGCCACAAGCTGACAGCCTGGTTGCTCCATTTCCGTTAATTGCCAGGACTCCCGGTCTTTCATCCTCGGTAAAATCCATTCTGGTGGCATCTCTTAAAGACTCCACTAGGAAACTTTATTGCAGTAAATGGAAGCACTTTTCCATTTGAGCTTCACAGAGAAAACTAGATCCCTTTACAGCCCCTGTTCCAGCGGTGTTGGATTTCCTGTCGGGAATCTTTCAGCAAGGAGCTAGTTCCTCCACAGTGAAAGTACAATTGGCAGCCATTTCCAGTTTTCATGTTGGTGAAGACAACATTGCCTTAGCCTCCTCTAGGCTGTGTAAGGCTTTTCTTAAAGATACTTTTCTGTTACGTCCACCTGTCAAGGATTCAGTGCCTCTTTGGGACCTAACTTTTGATGTTAAGTTGTCTATCTCGCCTTCATTCTTTCTGGATGGGTTCGGAGCCGACCTCGGCTCCGACTCGGCCACTCTAAAGCTCGAGAGTTGGTTCCACCGGCTCGAGGCCCCCCCTATATCCCACAATGCTAGGCGTGAATTACCTCAGATCTCGTTTGCCGCTACAGCGATCGAGGTGTTGTTTTTTCTACCGGCTCAGGTCAGTGGTATTAGATCAGTCTTAAAAACTATTTAAACCCCTTTTTAGCTTAGCTTTTTCTTCTTTAGCTATAGTGTAGTGGATATTATCCTTTCTACCCTTATCCAGCCCCTTTCCCACAAGAACTGATAAGTTCTTTCCTTAGGCCTTCGGGCCCTCTATCCCTAATAGTGGTGTGTATGTGTTTTGTAGGGATTTATTTTATATAAATAACTAATTTCTTTAGCTTTTAGTTAATTTACCTTTTTCTGATAGTGTAATCGGTGTGTGTGTGTTTTGTGTGGTGATTACACTTCGGTTCCTTGAAAATGTCCAAGGATTCAAAGGTCTCAGGCTTCAAGAAGTGTGACTCGTGCTGTCAGAAAATGTCTCTGACAGGCGGTCACACTTCTTGTGTGTACTGCCTGGGACCTTTACACCTGCAGGACTCTTGTGCTGTATGTCATGGCTTCAGCCCCAGAGTCCTGCAGGAAAGAAAGAACAAACTCATCCTAAGGGGTTTGCTCAAGCCTGAAGGTTCCCTAACTGCTTCATCGGAAAACCTTCCAAGGCTTCTAAGCCCCCGACCCCATTTTCTGAGTCGAGGCCTAAGGCTTCGAAGCCTACTGCTACATCGGCTCGGGCTGGAGCCGATGAGTCTTTGACTACAGTTTCTGTGGTTCCCTCGGCTCCGGCTGGAGCCGAGGTATTGGAGATTCCTGGGTCGGCTCCGATCAGACCATCGGAGCCGACATCTAGAAAGAGGTCGAGGTCACCATCCATTGGCTCCGTTCATTCGGCTCCAGCGTCTCCCTTGCTGTCTGAACGGAGCCACAGATCTCACTCCTCCAGGTCATCGAGGCTCTTGGATCATGACCTCCAGAGGGTAGTGAGTCGACTTCTAAAGTCCGAGAAACTGGCCCAAATGCTTCAGAGCCCGACTCATCAGTCGATGCCTCAACCTATTCCTCTAAATATTCCTCCTCCGACTCCTTTGAGCTCGGGCGAAGCGTCGGAACCGAGACTGTGGTAGCGTCGGAGCTGATACATTTGTCTTCGGCTCCGTCGTCGGCTCCGATTTCTTCTCTTGAAGAATCTCGGCGCCGGACTTCCCTCGTCGGCTCCGAGGGGGTGAATGGCATCGGACCCTTGTCCGACCCCCCTCTCCCTCTCGGTGCATCGGCGCTGGTGAGTTCGGCTCCGACATCGGCCTCTGAGCCATCTCTGTAGGTGCCGAGGGAGGTTCTCAGCTTCTCGAAGCGGGGACCTCTGGCTCTGCCTGACAGGGGTGCATTCGAGATCATGCGGAGAGTGTTGGAACCTTGTTCAACTCCACAGTTGGCTCCGTCCGTCCCTCCCTCTTCGGTGCCTCAGGTTATGTCTACTCACTCCCTCATCCCAGACCGCAGAGAGCCAGCTCCTCAAGAATCCCCTGTGGGGATCTCATCCTCTTCCGAGGCCTCCCCTGAGTTGGCAGGGGAGCCCCCTAGGAAGAGAAAGTGTAAGAGGAAGCACATAGACTCACCTGAGTCTGTCACCTCTGACACAGATTTAGAGGATTCCGAGGGTTCCCCCGTTCCCCTTCTGAAGATGTCTCCTTTGCGGACATTCTAGAGATCCTGAAACAGAGGGGAAATTGGCCAGCCCTTAACCCTTCGGAGGATGAATCTGTGTATCTTGAGGCGTTTGGCTCTCGCCCTTCTACCTCCTAGGTGTCCCCCCCCTTTGATCCCCTCATGCAGGTGGTGGCAAAGGCTCCTGACTCAGTGGACCCTACCCCCAGGAGACCTTCTAAATTTATAACAGCACCAACTGACAAACAATTTCTGACCAAAGGTGTTACTGTGGATGCTATGGTGGTAGCTGCTGCCACCAAGAAGGAACTAGCTGATCCTTCAGTGCCTGTTCATCCCCCTAACAAAGAATCTAGGTCTATGGACAGGTATGGGAAGCGGATGTTTTCGTCAGCGACCTTTGCAATGCATTCGCTGAACTACCTATGCCATTTCACCCGTCTCCAGAGAGACTTGATCAAGGAAGCGAGTGAGATGTTGAAGGATCCTACAGCTGCAGATTTTCAGGACAAAATGAACACCCAGCTGACTACCCTGAATTCGATAGCTAACTCCTCCATGCGCCTCCTTTCATATGCGGCTGATGGAGCAAGTAGAGCCGCAGGGACAGGTGTCGCCTTACGCCGGCATGCCTGGATGCGACTATGCAATTTTGTGGACCCCTTTAAAACGTCTTTCACTAATTCCCCGTTTGATGGATCATCTCTTTTGTCCTCAAGTGAAAGAAACCTTGACTAGGTGCGAGACGGATGGCAAACTCTATCTGCCGCCGGAGTCCGTTTTTCGACTCGTTCTAGACCTTACCCTAAAGGCCAGAAAAGTGGGAAAATGTGGTTCCGCAAACAATCTCAAGGGAATTTGCCTGACGCACAGAGTCGGTTCCCCTCCAGAGGCAGAGGAGGGAACAATAATGGTAGATGTCGCCCCAGAGGCAGAGGGGTCCAGAGAACCAGGGCAATCGAGAAACCTTTTCCGATAAGCCCTTTCAGCATCTCTGAGGTGTTGCCCGACTGTCCACCTTCGGAGGCAGTCGGGGAAGATTGTCACTGTACCCAGAAGCCTGGCCTATCCCTAACTCAAGACAAGTGGGTACAGTCCATCATTTCCGAAGGCTATTCCATTCCCTAGTTAGCATTCCAAACCGATCAAAAATCCCTTCCAGATGTTCCACCTGCTCAAAGGGATCTTGCAGCTTTGGAAATTTCAAAGCTGCTTGCAAAGAGCAATTCAGCCAGTTCCAGCAGACCAGCAAGGATCCGAATCTACTCCAGCTTCTTTTTAGTTCCAAAGAAAACAGGGGACTGGAGACCAATTTTGGATCTTAGTATCTTGAAAAAGTCAGTCACGAAAACAAGATTTCGGATGGTCACGCTGCAGTCCATCCTTCCCTATTGGGAAAGGAAAACTGGATGTGCTCTATAGACCTTCAGGATGCGTGCTATCACATAAAATGAACAGGCGCTCCAGAAGATTCCTCCGCTTCAGGCTGGGAACCAGTCATTTTCAATTCAGGGCCCTGCCCTTTGGTCTCACCACTGCCCCGGGTGTTTACCAAATGCATGGCAGTGGTAGCTTCTCACCTAAGACGCCAAGGATTCCAGGTGTTTCCATATTTGGACGGCTGGCTCCTCACAGCTCCCACCAAGCATCTTCTTCTAATGGCCAGGGACTACACCTTTCGCATTTGTCAAAACTTAGGCATTTCAATAAATTGCGAAAAGTCTGTTTTGTCGCCTTGTCGTACTATTACCTTCATAGGCGCAAATCTAGACACAGTCAGCATGTCTGCGAGACTAACAGATCAGAGAATAACAGACATACACAAACTGGTCTCGCTCCTCTTCAGCAGCAACAGAGTCAAAGCCAGGTTAGTTCTGAAAGTATTGGGGATTATGGCGGCTGCCATACCTCTGCTTCCATTAGCCAGATTCCACATGAGAATCCTTCAATGGATGCTCTTCACACAATGGTCACACCAGCAACTTCCGATGTCCCACACCATTATGATTACGCAAACATGCAGAAATCATCTTCTGTGGTGGATGTCTTCCCCTCAGCTCTTCTTGGGAAGACCCTTTGTTCCTTCTCCTCCGGTTGCTACTCTGACAACGGACGCCTCCCTGATCGGGTGGGGGGGGGCATTATCAGGGCAGAACTGTCCAGGGCACATGAAACCAGACAAATGCCACTTGCACATAAATGTTCTAGAGATGAGAGCAGTGCTTTTAGCGTTGCAAGCCCTTCAAGACTCTCTTCCCTTGGGAACGATAGCAATCCAGACGGACAATATGTCTGTAGTGTGGTATATCAACAAACAAGGCGGAACCAGGTCCTATCCCCTATGTCGAGAAGCACTCAGACTGTGGCAATGGGCGATTTCTTCTCAGCGGTTTCTGATAGCAATGCACATCCCTGGGAAATCCAATCAAATCGCGGACAAGTTGAGCAGAGCCATCCTCATGCCTCACGAGTGGTCTCTGAAAGACTCTGTTGTGAGAGAAATTTTTCTCAAGTGGGGTCAGCCTTGCTGCGACCTTTGTGCTACTCCCCAAAACAGCAAGTGCAGAGATTATTTCACCCTATTCCCGTTACCAGGCCAGCCCAGCAGAGACGCTCTAGTCCAAGTTTGGCCCCGGGGACTTCTGTATGCATTTCCTCCCTTCCCACTAATCTCTCAAGTGATACAGAAAGATATCGCTCAGAAGGCCTCCTTGATCCTCATTGCTCCTTACTGGCCTCGACAGGTTTGGTTCCCCTTTCTACATCAATTTCTGTTGGAGCAACCTTGGCATCTGGACCTAGTTCCAGATCTTTTGATCCATCAGTCGGGTCAGTTTCATCGCTCCCTCCCTCTCTGAACCTCACTGCTTGGTTCCTCCAATTCCAACCTTAGCCAGGCTTCCTCAAATATCTCACTCTGTTCGAGATATTTTGATAGCTTCCATAAATCTTCCCCTCGAAAGATTTATCTGAGCAAGTGGAAACGTTTCGCCTATTGGGCTCAAGGAAGGGACATAGATCCTTTCACGGCTTCCATCCAAATAGTCCTTGATTTTCTAGCTGAACTCTTCCATGCAGGTTCATCTCCTTCTACTCTTAAAGTTCAATTGGCAGCTATTTCTAACTTTCATGTGGGCATTTCAGAGTCTGCCATAATGTCCCACAAGCTTTGCAAAGCCTTTTTGAAGGGAGTTTTTCTACTCAGACCTCCTATAAGAAATCCTCCTCCTCCTTGGGACCTAAATTTAGTTCTCAGTTCCTTGATTCTCCACTTTCGAACCTGCAGCTTCCTGTTCTTTAAAATTGCTATCATGGAAGACTCTCTTTCTGGTAGCTATTACTTCAGCTAGAAGAGTTTCAGAACTTCATGCACTCAGCTGTCGACCTCCTTATCTGTTGTTCCATAAGGACAGGGTATCCTTACGAACCAACCCATCCTTTTTACCTAAAATAGCCTCATGCCTAACCTAAATCAAAGCATTGACCTCCTGTGTTTTTCCAGAATATTCTAATAGGTCTGAACAAAAATTGCATTGGCTAGATGTTCATCGTCAGTTAAGGTACTATTTGGATAGAACCAAACAATTCAGAAAATCTGACCAGCTGTTTGTCTCTTATGCAGAAGGCAGAAAGGGACTTTCCGTTTCCAAGGTATCACTATCTAGATGGCTAACATCTCTAATTTCCATTGTCTATGAAATAAGACAGCAAAGCTGCCTAACAAACCTAAAGCCCATTCCACCAGAGCTTTGGCTACTTCTATAGCCTTCCAAGACAGACTGCCTATTGACACCATTTGTGCAGCGGCTACTTGGGCTACTCCTCACACTTTCATTTCACATTATAAGTTGGATTTAGCTTCTAGGCATAGAGCTAACTTTGGTTCCACTGTTCTCAAGAGTCTGTTCGTTAGGCCACCCGGGACAAGGTGCTAGGGACGCGGTCCCATCCAGCAAGAATGAAGGCGAGATAGGCAACTTAACATATAGAAGTTATGTTCTTACCATAACGTTCCATGTTAGTTGTCTTCTTCTCGCCTTCTTTCTTGCGTCCCACCCTCCTTCCCCCTGGCCTGGACTGACCTAGAGGAGTTTGATTGTGACCTCTCTTTCTACCACCTCTTTGCGATAGGTATATGCTCTGCTGTGCATATTTTCCTAGATCAGGCTTAGGTCACCTTTTCTCCTTCTCTTTGTTTATAGAGGTGGACTCTTTTCCTGGTTGTATTATTAGCTGGGCCTAGCTCACAAACGAGATCTGAGGTAATTCACGCCTAGCATTGTGGGATATAGGGGGGGCCTCAAGCCGGTGGAACCAACTCTCGAGCTTTAGAGTGGCCGAGTCGGAGCCGAGGTCGGCTCCGAACCCATCCAGCAAGAAAGAAGGCGAGAAGAAGACAACTAACATGGAACGTTATGGTAAGAACATAACTTCTATTTTTACAGGCATTGGTGGCTCCTCCTTTCGAACCTGCAGCTTCGGTGGACTTGAAATTTTTGTCCTGGAAGACCGCTTTCCTAGTCACCATTACATCTGCTAGGAGGGTTTCTGAGCTTCAAGCTCTGTCTGCCGTGCTTCCATATTTGGTCTTCTATAAGGATAGGGTCTCTCTCCGTACTAATCCTTCCTTCTTACCCAAAGTGGCATCTGAAGCAAACATAAACCAGTCCATTAATCTGCCCGTTTTCTTTCCTAACTTCCAAAATAAAGATGAATACAAACTCCATTTGTTAGATGTTCATAGACAGCTTCATTTTTTTCTTCACAGAACGAAGTCTTTCCTCAAGACTGACCAGTTGTTTGTTTCCTTTTCCAAAGCATTTATGGGAAAAGCTATTTCTAAAGGTTCTTTGACCAGATGGATCACTCTTTGTATTTCACATGCCTACTAAGCAAAAGGTTTATCTCCTCCTGGTATTGTTAAGGCTCACTCTACCAGGTCCATGGTGACCTCTGCTGCTTTTTGGTCTAGGGTGCCTTTGGAAGATATTTGTGCAGCAGTGACCTGGGCCAATTCACATACCTTCATTTCCCATTACAAATTAGATCTGATTTTGAGGGGTAGAGCATCCTTTGGCTCTGCAGTGCTCTGGAATATCCTTCCATAAGGGCCTCCCAGGATCGGAGTAGCTGGGGACTCTGTCCCACAGGTTGCAGATAAAATGAAGTTAACTACTTCAGATAAAGAAGTTATGCACTCACCATAATGTTCCATCTGAGTAGTTATACTTCATTTTTCTGCAACATTCCCTCCCTCTGTCCTCTGGTCTTCCCACAGCCCCCCTGGGTGTTCACCAAGGTAATGGCAGTTGTAGCGGCTCAAATGAGGCTTCAGGGTATTCACGTGTTTCCATACCTGGACGACTGGCTCTTCACTGTGCCCAACAAGCATCACCTGTGTCTGGCCCGAGATTACTTCATTCGGTAGGCAGATCTACTGGGGATTACAGTCATGTTCAGAAATCCCAATTGCAACCAGTACAAGTTCTAGACTTCATTGGGGCATGGCTAGACACTTTGCAGATGAAGGTATTCTTAACTCCAGACAGGATCCTACACCTCAGGTGCCACATAGCTCAGACAGCAAACTCCAAGTCTCCAAAGGCGAGCGAGGTTCTCCCTGCTCTGGGCTCAATGGCTGCCGCTATATCGATTCTCCCTTGTGCGCGCCTTCACATGCGGGTTCTTCAATGGACTCTGGCTGTTCAGTGGTCTTGGCTAAACCTGTCCATGGAATTTCCGATCAAGATCAGTCACGTCTGCAGGACGTCTCTTCTCTGGTGGTTAAGTTCACCGGAGATATCAGAAGGATGCCCCTTTGCGTCATCTCCAGTCCAAGCCACAGTGACCATGGACGCCTCCCAACTCAGGTGGGGGCGGACACTGTTTGGGAAGGACAGTCCAAGGCACGTGGTCCCAGAGACCAAGTTGCACATAAATGTTCTAGAGATGAGCAGTGCTTTTAGCGTTGGAAGCCTTTCACACTGTCCTCCCTCTCGGATTGATTGCAATTCAGTCAGACAACATGTCGGTTGTCTGGTATATCAACAAGCAGGGGGGGAACCAGATCCTACCCCCTATGTCGCGAGGCGATGAGAGTGTGGGAATGGGCGATCTCCACTGGTCGGTTTCTGATAGCAATGCACATCCCGGGGTGCTCCAACATTTTAGCGGACAGATTGAGTAGGGCCATTCTTATGCAGTACGAGTGGTCTCTGAAACAGTCAGTGGCGGAGGAAATCTTCCTTGTATTGGGTCAGCCTTGCTGCGATCTCTTCCCATCTCCTTCCAACGCGAAGTGCAGCCAGTTCTTCGCTCTGATTCCCTCACCAGGGGAAGTCCCCAGAGATGCTCTAGTCCATGCTTGGCCCCCCGGGTTTCTATATGCTTATCCACCATTGCCACTCATTCCGAAGTTTCTTCAGAAAGCTTGCTGACTGCGGTGCAAAGTGATCCTCATTGTCCTGTTCTGGCCTCGTCAGGTTTGGTTCCCATTCCTTTGGTCTCAACTCTGAGCTCCCCCATGTGTTCTGGATCCCTGCCCGGATCTAATCTCCCATCCGTCGGGGGCCCGTCCACCCGATCTGAGCAGCCTCAAGCTGACAGCCTGGTTGCTCCAGTTCCGTTAATTGCCAGGACTCCTGGTCTTTCATCCCTGGTAAAATCCATTCTGGTGGCTTCTCTTAAAGACTCCACTAGGAAACTTTATTGCTGTAAATGGAAGCGCTTTTCCATTTGGGCTTCAAAGAGGAAACTAGATCCCTTTACAGCCCCTGTTCCAGCAGTGTTGGATTTCCTGTCCGGCATCTTTCAGCAAGGAGCTAGTTCCTCCACAGTGAAAGTACAATTGGCAGCCATTTCCAGTTTTCACGTTGGTGAAGACAACATTGCCTTAGCCTCCTCTAGGCTGTGTAAGGCTTATCTTAAAGGTACTTTTCTGTTACGTCCACCTGTCAGGGATTCAGTGCGTCCTTGGGTCCTTACTTTTGTTTTACAGGCATTGGTGGCTCCTCCCTTCGAACCTGCAGCTTCAGTGGACTTGAAATTTTTGTCCTGGAAGACCGCTTTCCTAGTCACCATTACATCTGCTAGGAGGGTTTCTGTGCTTCAAGCTCTGTCTGCCGTGCCTCCATATTTGGTCTTCTATAAGGATAGGGTCTCTCTCCGTACTAATCCTTCCTTCTTACCCAAAGTGGCATCTGAAGCAAACATAAACCAGTCCATTAATCTGCCCATTTTCTTTCCTAACTTACAAAATAAAGGTGAATACAAACTCCATTTGTTAGATGTTCATAGACAGCTTCATTTTTATCTTCACAGAATGAAGTCTTTCCGCAAGACTGACCAATTGTTTGTTTCCTTTTCCAAAGTATTTATGGGAAAAGCTATTTCTAAAGGTTCTTTGGCCAGATGGATCACTCTTTGTATTTCACATGCCTACAAAGCAAAAGGTTTATCTCCTCCTGGTATTGTTAAGGCTCACACTACCAGGTCCATGGCAACTTCTGCTGCTTTTTGGTCTAGGGTGCCTTTGGACGATATTTGTGCAGCAGCGACCTGGGTCAATTATCATACCTTCATTTCCCATTACAAATTAGATCTGATTTTGAGGGGTAGAGAATCCTTTGGCTCTGCGGTGCTCAGGAATATCCTTCCATAAGGGCCTCCCAGGATCGGAGTAGCTGGGGACTCTGTCCCACAGGTTGCAGATAAAATGAAGTTAACTACTTCAGATAAAGAAGTTATGTACTCACCATAATGTTCCATCTGAGTAGTTATACTTCATTTCTCTGCAACATTCCCTCCCTCCATTTTGGTCATGCTTCCTTGGACTGTATTTGTGCCGTGGCTACTTGGACTAAAACATATCTTTGTGGCCCATTATAAACTAGATATTCAGTCCAGATCTAAGACATCTTTTGACTCCGCCATTTTGTGGAATATTCTCTCTTGATACCACCCCAGTTATTTTTCAGGGGGCTCTGTCCCACAGGTTGAGGAAAACAGAACAAACATCATTGGATACAAAAGTTATGTGCTGACTGTAACGCTAGATCAATGTTGTATTCTTTAGTCCATCCCTCTCTCCATCCCCCTTCCAAGCTGTCACCCATATTTGTGGCTGTTAGTGGACATTGTGGACAGGTCTAAAATCTGTTGTGGAGACCCTTTGGTTTAATCCTCAGTCCTTATTAGGGAGACTTTTTGTGTGTAGGTCAGGTATGGTAGGGCAAACTTGATCTGAGGAGATTTAGGTGTGCAGAGCATCATGGGAGAGGAAGCAGAGCTTTGGAGCTGAAGATTCTGAAGTGCGGGCCTTGGATCTGACTGGATCTGGTAACCTACAAGTTGAGATATACGGAAGAAGGTAGCATGGCTCTAGCATTATGGTAAGTACATAACTTTGTTTCCATTTCATACTGTAGAAAAATCTACCTTACGTGCTGTTGTTTAGATGAGAATGAAATGTATTTCTCCAGTCATCATATATGCTCCCTTTCCTCACTGGCTTGGTGGCTGTCAAGTCATCTTTTGACAGAGAAAATAAATTAATTATGGAAAGGTCAGTGCTGAGACCACAAACATACCCCCAACTCCCATGGTGTTGGATGTAGAGAGACAGAAGCTAGAAGAGGCCATTTTTTTTCTGGCACAGTAGAAATCTGATGGTAAATAATTCCCACCAGGCTTCTTGGCTGGCAGTACTGCTGCTTTTTCCACATTGACTTTCTAGACTAGGACTGTTATCTTTGTTAGTTCCCACCTTTTTTGTCACTGACCCGAGAAGATTGGCATCAATGGGTGCTTTGTTAGTGCCAATGTATCCCCCTCTGCTGTATTTTCTGGTTTTGATGAATTTGGTGTCAATAGTTGTTTCACTGTTTTTGTTTCAGATTCACCCAAAGTCAGCGTTGCTGGATCTAAACTGGGTTCCACCTCTACCTTTGACTTTGAGCTATCTGTCAACATCAGTGCCTGCCTTTTTGGCAGCAGTGTCTATTTGAGTGCTTTCCCAGGTTGTTGTTGTGTCGGGAGGGGGGTGAGTGTGTTCCTTGCCCATCCAGCAGCAGTATCTTGCTAGCATGATTATGTGGTTTGGTACTGTTCATCTACCCAGACAGTGCTGAAGGTTGAAGCCAGTTTCTGTTTCTACCACAACAGTTATTGCTAACCAGTCATCCTTGCAGCTTTCCTCATGGGATGATAGGACCCAGGCTATACGGTGATTCCCTTTATCCATTCCAACTCCTAGAGGGTAGGCTGCTTCATCTTCTGAGTCACCCCAATTGAAGAGGAAGTGCATTGAGTCACCTCATGGAGTCTGTGGACAAAACAATGACAAGGAGAATGCTGATTCATAAACATCCCCTTTAATAACTTGCAGTTCTGGGAATTCATGGAAATGACAAGACAAAAATGGGTTAACCACCTGACTCATGCTCTTCCTGCAGTGATGCTGTAGAAGGCCTTTAGGCCCTTCCAACAAACTTTATGGGTGGTCTCAGTTTTTTTTAGATATACTCAGAGTACTTATTCAGGCAGCTTGGATATCTCCTGATATGGTGGCTCAAGAAAATAGATAGAGTGACGTGTCATCCCAGAGAGTGAAGTTTCTGGTTAGAGACTCCTAAGTCTGACACTTCAGTTTGTCAAGAGGTTTTCACACCCCAAAGTCCTGTGATGTATCTTCTAGACAAAGAGTGCAGAGCTACTGACCATTTAGAGAAACACATTTACATATCTGCAACATTTTTTTTCTGATGGCACTTAATTATTTGGGCCATAAGGTGGAGTTTTCTTTGGAGCTGTCCAAGAAATGATCAAGCCTTAGATCAGTTGCTAGATGGATTATTCAAGGACAAGTTAGATCTCAATTTGCAGTTGTCTCCACAATGTCAATCTTACAATGTGGGTGTTGTTTAATTCAGTAGAAATGTTCGTCCAGCATCTGTGTTTGACAGCATGCTTAGTTCTGTTTGACTTCACCAAGGATACCATGATGACTTTTATGAATGTTTCTTTTCATGATCCTTAGCTGTCTGGCCCCAAGTTTATGGCAGATGGAGAATAATTACCTGGACAACAAAACTTTAACAGTAGTACTGGCCAAGTTTTTCACTTCATAGAGAATCTTCTCCAGAGGAGCCCCAAAGAGCCTGTGGCAGATGCTATTTCAGTGTGAGCAGAAACAAAATAAACAGCTGCGGGGATATGTCAGCCCTAGGTTGGAGGGACATTGCAGAGAACATATGGCTTCAGGTACTTGGACATTTTTGGAACTGTTACTGTATATCATTTTACTGAAGATAAGAGTAGTCTTTCTAATCCTTCATGCTGTCCAGGAGTTCTGAATATGGAATATGCAACATGGTACATCAGCAAAGAGAAAATTGATCCTTTGAGAATGTGGAAATGGTCCATGTCTCTTAACCATTTCCTGGTTACAATTCTTATTTCTGGGGAGTCCAGCTCCTTGGCAAACAAGTTGAGCATATACTTGCTGTTGCCCCATGAGTGGTCCTTTGGATCTTCGGTAGCAAGGAAAATCTTTTGAAAGTAGGTGAAGTCCTGTGGCTAGACCGCCAGAAACAGAATGAGAGAGCAATGGCGACAGCTAGCATAATGTTGTGCTGCATCCTCAGGGAAATATACTTCAGAAGCAAAGAGGAAACTTTTTTGTTATACTAAGCCCTGGTCAAGCTTGGAGGCTATACAAGGAGAGGGATATTAGGGTCCAAAGTTCAATCCTAATCTCCAGCTACTTATTTATTTATTTCCAGTTTGGTGACCGGGGAGGTCCACTGGGCTCAGGAAGCCCGTTTTCAATGGAGGCCCGGGGAGAAAAGCTCCGCATTACACATTTTAGTTACAAAGAATATTACAGTGAATTATTGCAAAGCATACTTTAGATACGTACAATTAAGAAGAAGAAAGCAATTACAATTTCATTTTGGCATGAGAAACTGACAGTAGCATTTAACATACGTAGAAGAAGAACAACAACAAGGAAGCAATTACATTTTTGTTTTAGCATGAATAACAGCCAGTAACATTTAACATACAAAGTACAGTTTTGTTATTTACAGAGAGTACAAATTGTATCAGGTCAACTAACATTTAACATACACAGAAGAAGAAGAAGAAGGAAACAATTACATTTTTTGTTTTAGCATGAATAACAGCCAATAACATTTAACATACAAAGTACAGTTTTGTTATTTACAGAGAGTACAAATTGTATCAGGTCAACTGGTCAACTAGAGTTCAGAGTTAGCCAGGGGAGTAAGGGGGGAAGGAGTGGTTAGGAGGAGGGAGAGGGAGAGCACAGTTGCATTTTCTAGTTGAGAAGAGATGGGAATGTAGCTGAGTTTTAAAATTTTCAAAGTTTTTGCAGGTCCTTAGGGAAGTAGGGAGAGAATTCCATTTTTTAGCTGAGGAAAATGCTAGGAGATGCTGACCTGCAGGGTGGTTGGGTTTGTGGACAGAGATTAGGTTTTGGTGGGTAGATCTGAGAGTTCTGTGAGGAGTATAAGGTTGGAGGATGTTAGATAGTGCAGGACACCTAGTTGGTTGAAATAATTTGTGGGCTGTGATGAGTTGGAGGTAATCTAAATGGTTGGGGAGCTCAAGCCAATTTAGCAAATGAAGGGAAGCACAATGGTGGGAGGAGGCTTTGGCCTTGGTAGCAAATTTGGAAATCTTATTGTAACAGACCTCCAGTTTGGAGGTAAGAGTAGCGGATAAATTAGTTAGTTGGGGAGCACCATATAGTAGTGAGGGGAGCAGACAAGTAGTGGCTAGAGTTAGTCTAGTGGAGGGAGAGAGGAAGTGGCTATTTCTGTATAGTAAGCCAAGTTTTATATGGGTTTTCTTAATGTTTTCCTGGATGTGAGTATCAAATTTTAGGTGTTCATCGATAGTAACACCAAGGACTTTGGCGAAGGGAACAACTTCTATTGTATAATTGTTTAGGCTAGTGATTTGGAATGATGTTTTGTCAATGTGAGGAGCTTTTGAGGGAGAGAATAGAAGTATTTTGGATTTGCTAGCATTTAGAGAGAGATGATTTTGGAGCATCCAGTTTTCAGTGGAGGAGAAAGCAGTTTGGGTGACTGTTTGGAGTTCAGGAAGGTTTGAGGCACAGCAGATTAAAGCAGAATCATCTGTGTATTGCACAATTTTGGTGTTGGGTAAGGCTTTGTGGAAGTCGTTAATAAAGATGTTGAATAGCATTGGGCTATCCTTGGGGTACTCCATTGGGGGTAGGAAGGAAGGTAGAGGTGCCTTTCTCCCATTTTACAGCCTGAGACCTTTCGGAAAGATAGCTAGAGAACCAGGATAAGGTACTGAGGGAGAGATTAAGATTAGAAAGATGGTTTAGGAGGTGGGTGTGGGAGATAGTATCGAATGCTTTGGATAAATCCAGTAGAACTGTAGAAACAATTTTTCCAGAGTCACGGGCGAGGTTTACAGTGTGTAGGAAGGAGAGAAGAGCAGTGATGGTACTGTGGCCAGGTCAGAAGCCGTGTTGGGTAGGAGTGATTAGTTGGTGTTTGGTTAGGAATGGCATAAGCTGAAGGTGGATGCATTTTTCAAGGAGTTTAGAGATTGGGGAGAGGATAGCTATGGGGCGGAAGTTTGAAGTACTATTATTTTTGCCTCCTTTATGGAGAGGTAGAATAAAGGTGGAACGCCATAATTTAGGAACGTATGATTCCAGCATGGATCGATTGATCAGGAGACTGATGGGGAGAGTGATATCATCTGCGGCTGTGTTTAGGAAGGTGGATGGGATGTTGTCAGGGGCGTTGGAGCAAGGTTTTAGGTTAGAGAGTAGCTTCTTTATGTGAGAGGTTGAGATGGGTTTAAGTTCAAAAGTAGGAGGAGGAGGAGTAGGGGATGAGGAGGATTGGGTGGTTTGAGGGGGAAGGTTATTCTGGGGGAAGGACTTGGTTAGTTCTGCTATAGAGTTGGTAAAGAAGGAATTGAACAGAGAGGGTATTTCATGGTCAGATTTGCTAGTGTCTGGGCAGGGGTTGATTTTAGTACCTGGGTTGAGAAGGGAATTAATGGAGTTCCAGAATAGTTTGGGTTTTTTTGGATTATTTAACTGAAGTTTGGTATAGTAAGATTTTTTGTCTCTAGTTATTTGTTTTTTAACAAGGTTGAGTAGTTGTTTGTATCTAAGTATAATTTCAGGCTGTTTGTGGTTGAGACATGTCTTCCAGGTTTTGTCTCTTTGTAGCATAAGTTTTTTGATGTCTTTGGTTAGCCAAGCGGCAGTCTTGGCTTTTACTCTTTTTGTTCTTATTGGAGCTAGGGAGTTCAGGATATTTAAAAAGGTTGAATTGAAAAACTCAATGGCTTGGTCTAGAGGAAGGGTTTTTAGGGGGTTCCAGTTAGTTTGTCTTAGGGAGTCAGAGAAAGTTATTGGGTTAACGTTTGTGAGGTTTCGAGTCTGGATAAACTGGTGTAATTGAGGAGAAGAGGGGGTAGCTCAATGGGTGAAGGCTTGTAAGTGGTCTCCCAATGGGTCAGGTATGACACCGGAATTTATGACTTTGTTTGGATGGGATACTAGGATCCAGTCTAGTATGGAACCAAGGTTTGTTTTGTTAGGCCTGGTAATGGAGTTAGTTAGTTGGGTGCAATTAAATAGATTGATGGATAAGGAGGGGTAAGGGTTGTTGATTTTATTCCAGTCGATATTTACATCTCCAAGTATATAGGTCTCTAGCTTAATATTGGAGGAGGCCCAGGATAGGATTTCCTCAAGAGTATTGGTGTTATTTCCAGGGGGGATGTAGAGGGAAATTATGCATATACTTTTGTGATTGTTTAATTTTAGTAGGCCTATTACTAGTTCCGCATTGTTGAATGGAGGGATGAGGTTGGGGTATGAGGTGATGGATAGCTGGTTGGAGTAGATTAAGGCTACACCACCACCTTTTCTATTTATGCAGTCATATTTGAGGCATTGGTATCCGGGGGAGGAGGAATTTAAGTTTGCTAAGGTGAGGTTTTAGCCATGTTTCAGAGATGGCTACAGTGTTGGGCAAGTTGTGATTTAACCAACCATGAATGTGGGTTACTTTATTTTTTAGACTTTGGGCATTAATGGTGAGGAATTTTATGTATTTAAGATTGGACTTATTAATGATGACAGGGGGAGCAAGGGTAGGTGTGGAATTTGGTCCTGGGTTAGGGTGTATGTCCCCAGATAAGCAGAGGTAGTTGAGGAAGGGTAGAAGTAGTTTTGGATTGTTAGATAGTCGAGAATAGTAGTGTATTAGTTTAGGCTTGCAGTATTTAATAGAGAGTGGAAGAAGTTTTATTATGAAAAAGTAGAGTGGAAGAGATTGAAATAAAGAGGAGGATATATTATGAAAGTGTGATGTTAAGTTGTCAATCTCGCCTTCATTCTTGCTGGATGGGTTCGGAGCCGATCCTCGGCTCCGACTCAGCCTTATACTAAAGCTCGAGAGCTATTTACCGGCTCGAGGCCCTCCCCCTATCCCACAATGCTAGGCGTCAGATACCCAGATCTCGTTTGCCGCTTCAGCTACGAGGTTGCGATTTTCCCAGCTCCAGGTTGTATAACTCTTTCTACTGGTTTATTTTATATATATATACATATATATATATATATATATATATATATATATATATATTATATATATAGTTTTTCTCTTGTTAGATCTTGTTTTCTTAGTGTTTCCCTTCTAAACCCTTGAGAAACCCCCTTTTAAAAACTCTTTTACTGTAGTTTTGCAGATCCCCCCTCCCCCCACCCATTAGGGTAGCGTTGATTTTTCTTATATATAATCAGTAGTGTTTTTTATTCTTATTCTACTACCCTTTTATATATATTTCTACTTGATAGTTAAATATATTTAGTAGTTGTACTTATATTACTATTATATTGTTGTGCTGTTAGTTTTTTTTTTTTTTACTAGTGCGTGCGTGTGTGTGTGTGTGTGTGTGTGTGTGTGTGTGTGTGTGTGTGTAGTGTTTAAAGCACTAATTACCTGTTCCCTTGGTATCCTTTTTCATTATGTCTAAGGATACTAAGGTCTCAGGTTTCAAGAAGTGTGACTCGCGCTGTCAGAAGATGTCTCTGACAGACGGTCCCACTTCTTGTATGTATTGTTTGGGCCCCCTACACCTGCAGGACTCTTGTGCGGTCTGTCATGCCTTCAGTCCGAGAGTCCTGCAGGAGCGTAGGAACAAACTTATTTTGAGGGGCTTGCTTAAGCCTGAAGGGTCCCCGACTAAGCCTTCGTCGGGTAAACCCTCCAAGCCCGCTAAGACGTCGGCTCCCTGTTCAGAGCCGTCGCCGAGCGGAGCTTCTGCCTCCTCGTCGGTTCCGGCTGGAACCGACACTTCGAGACCTCAGTCGGCTCCAGCCTTAGTATCGGAGCCTTCTGTGAGCCGAAAACGCTCGAGGTCTCCCTCTTTGGAGTCCGTTCGTTCGGCTCCGAGGTCTCCGTTACTACAGTCGGAGCGGAGCCATAGGTCCCACTCTTCTTGGTCGTCCAGGCTGTCTGATCACGACCTCGAGAGGGTGGTCAGTAGGCTCTTAAAGTCGCAGGCACTGGCCCAAATGTTGACTAGCCCTTCTCAACAGACTGGAGCTATCCCTGTATCTTCATCTGTTCCTCCTCCGACTCTACCACCGTGTTCGGAGCCGGAGCTCATTGGGGCTCGAATCGTCGGAGCGTCGGAACCGATACCACACATTTCGGCTCCGTCGTCTGCTCCGATCTCTTCATTGGTTCCGTCCATGGAGGGATCCGGGCGTCGAGACTCTCTCGTCGGCTCCGAGGGGGCGAGTGGCATCTGACCCTTGTCCGACCCCGTTCTTCCTCTCGGTGCCTCGGTGCAGGTGAGCTCGGCCCCGACATCGGCCTTGGAGCCGTCACTCTCGGTGCCAGGAGGGATTCTCATCTCTTCGGAGCTGGGACCTTCCTCTCTGCCTGATAGGGGTGCCTTTGAGGTCATGAGGAGCGTGCTGAATCCTGGGTCGGATCCACGATCGGCCCCTTCGGCTCCTCCCCCCATGGTGCCTGCTTCGGTCTCTGTCCACCCTCCAGACCCCAAGCCTGGAGAACAAACGCTCCAGGTCGCCCCACTGGGGGTATCTTCCTCTTCCGAGGCCTCCCCCGATCATTCGGAGGAGCCACCTCGGAAGAAAACATGTAAGAGGAAACATGTTGACTCCCCCGAGTCAGTCACGTCTGACACCGACTTGGAGGATTCAGAAGGGTCCCCAAGGTCCCCCTCTGAGGATGTCTCCTTTTCAGACATCCTGGAGATCCTTAAGCAGAGGGGGAATTGGACTGCCCTTAAACCTTCCGAGGACGAGTCGGTGTACCGGGACACATTTGGTTCTCACCCTTCCACCTCCTGGGTGTCTCCGCCTTTTGACCCGCTCATAGAAGTGGTTGCTCGGAAGGCGTGGACAGCCCTGGACTCAGTGGAACCAACTCCCCGTAAGCCCGCTAAATTTATTACAGCCCCATCGGATAAACAGTTTCTAGCTAAGGGGGTCCCAGTTGATGCCATGGTGGTGGCAGCGGCCACTAAGAAGGAGTTGGCTGACCCTTCGGTGCCTGTACAGCCTCCTAATAAAGAGTCTAGGACAATGGACAGGTACGGGAAGCGGATGTTCTCTTCAGCGACCTTTGCTATGCGGTCGCTGAATTATCTGTGCCATTTCACCCGACTTCAGAGGGATCTTCTCAAAGAACTGAGTGATACCCTTCAGGATCCATCGGCTGCGGGGTCTCAGGATAAGGTTAACTCCCAGCTGGCGACCTTAACTTCCATAGTAAACTCCTCCATGCGGCTCATTTCTTATGCGGCCGATGGTGCGAGTAGGGCCGCAGGTACAGGCGTGGCTTTGAGAAGACATGCCTGGATGCGATTATGTAACTTTGCTGACCCCTTTAAGGCATCCTTCACAAATACCCCCTTCGATGGTTTGGCTTTGTTTGGACCACAGGTGAAGGATATACTTACCAGGTGTGAGCAGGAAGGCAAGACTCTCTCTGCCGTGGGAGTCCATTTTTCTACTCCCTCCAGACCTTTTCCCAAAGGTCAGAAGATTGGAAAAATGTGGTTTCGTAAACCCCAGAGAGTTGTGCCGGACACACGTGGTGATTTTTCCTCCATGGGCAGAGGAGGAAACAATAATAAACGCAGTCCTAGGGGCAGAGGGGGTCCACAAAATCAGGGTAACAGAGAATCTTTCTCTGCCAAACCCTTCCAGCACCCCTGAGGGGCTGCCCAACTGTCTACCTTCGGAGGCAGTCGGGTAAGATTCTCACTGTACCCAGAAGCCTGGCAACTCCTCACTCAAGACCGATGGGTACAGTCTATCATATCCGAAGGTTACAAAATTCCCTTCGTCCGCACTCCTGTACAAACAAACAGGTCCCTTCCAGATGTCCCACCCGCTCTAAGGGATCAAGCAGTTCTAGAAATTTCAAAACTGCTAAGAAAAAGAGCCATCCAGCCAATCCCAGCAGACCAGCAAGGATCCGGAATTTACTCAAGTTTCCTTTTTGGTACCAAAAAAGACAGGGGACTGGAGACCCATTTTGGATCTCAGCAGATTAAACAAGTCTGTTCAAAGAATGAAGTTCCAGATGGTCACGCTCCAGTCCATTCTACCCTTCTTGGGTCAGGACAATTGGATGTGCTCCATAGACCTTCAGGATGCGTACTACCATATAGAAATGGGACAGGCGTTCCAGAAGGTTTCTCCGCTTCCGGCTGGGAGCCAGTCACTTCAGAGCCCTGCCCTTTGGTCTTACCACGGCCCCCAGGGTGTTCACCAAATGCATGGCAGTGGTTATGGCTCACCTGAGACGACGGGGATTCCAGGTGTTTCCATATCTCGACGACTGGCTCCTTACTGCTTCCACCAGGCATCAGCTATTGCGAGCCAGGGACTATACCATTCAGACTTGTTCCGAGCTAGGTATATCAATAAACTTTGAAAAGTCTGCATTGCCGCCTTGTCAGTCTATAACCTTTATAGGCGCAGAATTAAATACAAAAGACCTATCTGCAAAACTTCCTCCAGACAGAGTATCAGACATTCAACGACATGTACAGATCCTACTACAGTGCAGGATGATTCAGGCCAGATTTGTACTAAAGACATTGGGTCTCATGGCAGCAGCGATCATTTTAGTCCCCCTGGCTCGTTTTCACATGTGGATCCTACAGTGGATGCTGTTTACCCAATGGTCCTTTCAACAGCTTTCAATATCCCACAGGATAATAATCACTCAAACATGCAAAGACCACCTGGCTTAGTGGATGGTCTCCCCTCTAGTTCTCCAGGGCAGACCGTTTGTTCTTCCTCTTCCTGTTGCCACGGTGACCACGGATGCCTCCCTGATCGGGTGAGGGGGGCATTTTCAGGGCAGGACTGTCCAGGGCTCTTGGCAACCCCTAGAATACCACCTGCACATAAATGTCTTGGAGATGAGAGCGGTACTTTTAGCGTTACAAGCTCTTCAGGACTCTCTACCTACCGGGCTATTGCAGTACAGACGGACAATATGTCTGTAGTCTGTTACATCAACAAGCAGGGCGGAACCAGGTCCTATCCCTTATGTCGAGAAGCACTCAGACTCTGGCAGTGGGCGATCTCTTCCCAACGGTTTCTGATAGCAACGCACATCCCCGGGAAGTCCAACGTCATAGCAGACAGGCTAAGCAGAGCCATTCTCATGCCTCACGAGTGGTCTCTCAATCAGTTAGTAGCGGACAAGATTTTCCGCAGATGGGGTCAACCTTGCTGCGACCTTTTTGCAACCCCTCTCAACAGCAAGTGTGAAGACTTCTTCACTCTCTTTCCCCTCCTCGGCCATTCCCCCAGAGACGCTCTAGTACACGATTGGCCCCGGGGTCTCCTATATGCTTTTCCGCCTTTTCCCTTAATTCCCAAACTGATTCAGAAAGCGACCGCTTTGGGTTCCAGGATAATCCTCATTGCCCCTTACTGGCCTCGACAAATTTGGTTCCCATTCCTGCATTGTCATCTACTGGAGCAGCCCTGGAGTCTGGACCCAGTGCCAGACCTGTTGGTCCATCAGTCGGGCGGGCTGCACCAATCCCTTCAATCTCTCAACCTCACAGCTTACTAGCATAGGTTTTTCTGGTAGTAGATTTGTATGAAGAAAGGATGATTTCACGCACTGGCTGAGAAATATGCGGAAGCCTGGCTAGGGTTGGAAGTGGAGACGTTTCTCCTTTTAGGCGCAGGCCAGAAATATAGATCCCTTTACAGCCCCTGTCCACAGTGTTCTGGACTTTTTGGCAGAGCTTTTTCGAGCGGGCTCCTCTTCTGCCACCATTAAAGTCCAATTGGCTGCTATCACTAATTTTCACGCTGGCCTGTCAGAGACCAGCATTATGTCCCATAAACTTTACAAAGCCTTCTTAAAGGGACTGTTTTGCTGAGGCCTCCGATTAGAGATCCCCCGTCTCCATGGGATTTGAATCTGATATTAACTTCACTGATTCTCCCTCCTTTTGAACCTGCGGCCACCTGTTCCTTAAAATTGCTCTCCTGGAAGACTCTCTTCTTAGTAGCTATCACCTCAGCTAGAAGAGTATCGGAACTTCAAGCCCACTGTATTCGTCCTCCCTATCTTGTTTTTCACAAAGATAGAGTTTCACTCAGAACTAATCCCTCCTTTTTACCCAAGATTCCTTCTCAGACAAACCTGAATCAGGCCATTGATCTTCCTGTCTTTTTTCCTAACTATTCAAACAGAGCTGAACAGAAGCTGCATTATTTGGATGTTCACAGGCAATTACGTTTCTCTTTAGAGAGGACAAAACTAACTAGGAAGTCGTACCAACTCTTCCTTTCCTATGCTGAGGGCAAGCAGGGCCTGCCAGTATCTAAAGTATCTTTATCTAGGTGGTTGACCTCTATCATTTCCTTCATTTACCAACTAAGACATAAAGAACTCCCTACAAACCCAAAAGCTCATTCCACCAGAGCGCTAGCTACATCAGTAGCTTTTCAAGCAAGACTTCCAATGGAATCTATTTGTGCTGCAGCCACATGGGCCTTTCCTCATACCTTTATTTCTCATTACAAGTTGGATATGACCTCCAGGAGTTGGGCTGAGTTTGGTTCCACTGTGCTCAAGAGTCTGTTCCGATGAGCCACCCAGGGCTAAGGTGCTAGGGACGCTGTCCCATCCAGCAAGAATGAAGGTGAGATTGACAACTTAACATTAAGAAGTTGTGTACCTACCATAACGTTCCATGTTAGTTGTATTTTCTCGCCTTCTTTCTTGCGTCCCACCCGCCATCCCCCTAGCCTGGGCAGACCGAGATGAATCCTTCTGAGGCCTTATTCCTCTGCTTGACTATTTCCTAGGTTATGTCCTCCTCAGTTGTTACCACTGTAGGTAAACTTTATAGTAGGACAAGGTGTCTCCATGGTGTTAGCTATACCAAACGAGATCTGGGTATCTGACACCTAGCATTGTGGGATAGGGGGAGGGCCTCGAGCCGGGAAATAGCTCTCGACCTTTAGTATAAGGCCGAGTCGGAGCCGAGGATTGGCTCAGAACCCATCCAGCAAGAAAGAAGGCGAGAAGAAGACAACTAACATGGAACGTTATGGTAGGTACATAACTTCTTATTTTTGAGATAAGAGGAAGAGGGTAAAGAGAGGGGGGGTCTGATAGGAAGGAAGGGTGAAGATGGATGTAGGTGTAGCAGGTAGCAAGGTATAAAGGGAGTAGGAACAGGATACAGATAGATGGGATGAGAATGATTGTATGGGGAGGCATGGTAGATGATTTCTGTGAAGATTTAGTAGGGAGGAAGGTGAAGGAAAACTTTAGTGGGTGGGGAGGAGTGGTAGTGATTGGCAGGTGGAGGAAGGAAGGGGAGGAGTAGATGTGTGGAGGGGATTGGTTGGTGGAGTAAAGGAGGGATTTACAGCAGAAATAAATGTAGGAGCAGTGGGGGTGGGTGGGAATTGGGGGTAGGGTAGGGGAGCGGAGTGAGTCTGCAGGGCGAATGGAGCGGGAAGAGCCAAGGAAGAGGAAGAGAAGCAGCAGGAGTATATCAGTGAAGCAGAGAGGAGTTCCAGGGTATTAAGGTACGGGGTGGGGACTATGTAAGAGAAACTAAGGGGCGAGCTGAGGGTTGCTAGGATGGGGGGAACAGTTTCAAACTGTTGATCTGTTCAGAAATTGTAGAATAAAAATTAGGGGGTGGACAGTGCCACCTAGTGGCCAAACAGTTAAGTGCAAGGGAAAGACCTCAGGCACTCGAGAGAGAGAGGGGTGAGTCTTGTTCATAGGTTCATAGGTTCATACTAGGCTATCTGCCCTAGGGCATTTATAAGTCTAGCCAGAATGTGTTTGGCTTTCGCCACCCATTTTAAATTTATTTTGCTATGCCCTTTTTCGAGGTTAGTATACTGTGCCTCTGTCTAACAGTGACACAGAAGTGATACCCGGGGTAAACCTACGATCTCCCATCCACTCATCAAGATTCCTCTTGAAGAGAGTCAATGAGGGACTCTGCCTAACCTGGACTGGGATTTTATTCCAGAGTGAAGGGAGCCTCTGGGTTATGAATCTGTCCCTCCAGCATGTCCTATTTATTTCAGTGCTGAGGTTCAAGTCTCGAGCGTAGCTCGATGGGATTTGGATTTTCTGAGGTGCAGCATGTCCATTAATTCGGGTTGGACATGGCTTTATACGTCAGGCACAGATCGCCTCTGAACAGGCGGTATGCCACTGAGTAGAGCTGGAGTTTCTTTAACCGGGCAGCATATGGCATCTGTTTGAGCCCTTTGATCCTCTTGGTGAGGTACTTTTGGGGTCTTTCCAGTTGCTGCAGGTGTCTGGTAAGGTACATCCCAAAAGGGGCATTGTACTCAATTATGGGCCTGATGAGGGATGAGTAAAGAGGCACGATGACGTCCCCTGATCTAGATGTGAATCCCTTCATGATTAGGTGGGCTATATAAAATGTTTTTCTAACCACTTTGGCCACGTGGTTGTCAAATGAGAGATTGCTATCAACTTGGGTCCCCAGGTCCCTAATTACTTCTTCTGTACTTAATGGATTACCACCTATGTGGTAATTTGTGGGCACTTTGTTTTTGCCAAAGGGGATGACTATACACTTTTGGCATTTAGCTTGAGGCCGTGGCACCAGTTGTCTGTTTCTATGAGGCCCTTTTGGAGGATGCTTGTGTCGGCTGGAGAGTCGATTATGGCGCCCAGTTTGCAGTCATCTGCGAACTTGGTCAGCCACAGTCCTTCCGTGTTGGCCTGTACCTCCGAGAAATATATACCGAACAAGAGAGGTCCCAGGACTGAGCCTTGTGGGACACCACTTGTAACTGGTTTGGAGTCTGACATGGCTCCAGCAATTCTAACCATGTGGGTTCTGTCCTTGAGCCAGTTTGCAATCCATCTAGTGACATAGGGGTTTATATTTAAGCTGGTGAGCTTATCTATAATGCCCGAGTGGGGTATTGTATCGAAGGCTTTTGTGAGGTCCAGGTAGGCTGTGTGGACCACCTTCCCCTCGTCAATGGCCTTGGTGACTGTTTCAAAGAAATACCAGGTTTAAGAGGCAGGATCTGCCCTTAACACAGCCGAACTGGGTATGATCCAGTGTTTGTAGGTCCCCAATATCTTTATTTATGAGGTCCATGATGATCCTTTCCATAGCTTTGCAGACCAAGCTAGTCAGGCTTATGGGGCGATAGTTTCCAGGATCCATTGAGGCACCACCTTTATGGAGAGGGACCACTGTTGCTGTACGCCACTCTTTGGGCACATATCCTGTAGTAAGGCTGAGATTGAACAGTAGTTTTATGTTTGGGTTTAGCTCTTCTTGGAGTTCATGTAGGACGCAGCCCGGGACACCGTCTGGTCCCATTGATGCTGTGTTTTTGCTTTGGAGAGGGCTCTTACCTGAGCATCTGAGATGTCAGGGGCAGCACTCTGCTGGGATAGATATTTGCCCTTTGGTGGGGAGTTTGCGCTGAACCTGTCAGCTAGGATGTTGGCAATGTCTGTGGGTTCGGTGCATTTTTGTCATTTTGGACTGATTCTGAGCATATCTGGGAATTACCACCCAGGTTCCTAACATAACTAAAGAAAGCCTTGTGATTACCCTTAGTGTCCTGTGCAATTTTTCTCTCGAAGCTGGCCTTAGACAATTTTATGTGTGCCCATAGTTTTTTGCTAATACTGATCAGTGATGCCTTCCCTTTTTGGGATTTTGCTCTATCATTTAGTAGCTTCCTCCTTCTATTGTATAGTTTGTTTATGGCTGGGGTCCACCAGACAGGACGTCTGCCTTTGGAGGATTGGGTCTTGGTTTTATTTGGGATCGCATGATCCATGCATTCCTGAAGGTGTTCATAGAATGCATTTATAAAGGATTCTGCGGTCTGGGCCGTATTTTAGAGAAGTTTTTCACTGTGGTTTTCTGGGCAGGGGGTGGGGTCGGGATGTGAATATCCAGTGAGATTAGTTGATGGTCTGATCTTACCAGTGAGGGATACACTTCTGGTCTGGAGCATAGAGTCCCCATGTTGGTGATGATCAGGTCCAGTATGTTTTCCCCTCTTGTGGGAGTGGTAACAAGTTGATGTTAAGTTGTCAATCTCGCCTTCATTCTTGCTGGATGGGTTCGGAGCCGACCTCGGCTCCGACTCGGCCACTCTAAAGCTCGAGAGTTGGTTCCACCGGCTCGAGGCCCCCCTTATATCCCACAATGCTAGGCGTGAATTACCTCAGATCTCGTTTGCCGCTACAGCGATCGAGGTGTTGTTTTTTCTACCGGCTCAGGTCAGTGGTATTAGATCAGTCTTTATAACTATTTAAACCCCTTTTTAGCTTAGCTTTTTCTTCTTTAGCTATAGTGTAGTGGATATTATCCTTTCTACCCTTATCCAGCCCCTTTCCCACAAGAACTGATAAGTTCTTTCCTTAGGCCTTCGGGCCCTCTATCCCTATAGTGGTGTGTATGTGTTTTGTAGGGATTTATTTTGTATAAACTAACTAATTTCTTTAGCTTTAGTTTAATTTACCTTTTTTCTGATAGTGTAATCGGTGTGTGTGTGTTTTGTGTGGTGGTTACACTTCGGTTCCTTGAAAATGTCCAAGGATTCAAAGGTCTCAGGCTTCAAGAAGTGTGACTCGTGCTGTCAGAAAATGTCTCTGACAGACGGTCACACTTCTTGTGTGTACTGCCTGGGACCTTTACACCTGCAGGACTCTTGTGCTGTATGCCATGGCTTCAGCCCCAGAGTCCTGCAGGAAAGAAAGAACAAACTCATCCTAAGGGGTTTGCTCAAGCCTGAAGGTTCCCTAACTGCTTCATCGGGAAAACCTTCCAAGGCTTCTAAGACCTCGACTCCAGTTTCTGAGTCGAGGCCTAAGGCTCAAGTCTACTGCTACATCGGCTCGCTGGAGCCGATGAGTCTTGACTATAGTTTCTGTGGTTCCCTCGGCTCCGGCTGGAGCCGAGGTATTGAGATTCTGGGTCGGCTCGATCAGACCATCGGAGCCGACATCTAGAAAGAGGTCGAGGTCACCATCCCTTGGCTCCGTTCATTCGGCTCCAGCGTCTCCCTTGCTGTCTGAACGGAGCCACAGATCCCACTCCTCCAGGTCATCGAGGCTCTCGGATCATGACCTCCAGAGGGTAGTGAGTCGACTTCTAAAGTCCGAGGCACTGGCCCAAATGCTTCAGAGCCCGACTCATCAGTCGATGCCTCAACCTATTCCTCTAAATATTCCTCCTCCGACTCCTTTGAGCTTGGAGCCGGGGCGTGTTGGAACCGAGACTGTGGTAGCGTCAGAGCCGATACATTTGTCTTCGGCTCCGTCGTCGGCTCCGATTTCTTCTTTTGAAGAATCTCGGCGCCGGACTTCCTCGGCTCCGAGGTGAGTGGCATCGGACCCTTGTCCGACCCCCCTCTCCCTCTCGGTGCTTCGGCGCTGGTGAGTTCGGCTCCGACATCGGCCTCGGAGCCATCTCTGTCGGTGCCGAGGGAGGTTCTCAGCTTCTCAGAGCGGGGACCTCTGGCTCTGCCTGACAGGGGTGCATTCGAGGTCATGCGGAGAGTGTTGGAACCTTGTTCAACTCCACAGACGGCTCCGGCCCTCCCTCTTCGGTGCCTCAGGTTATGTCTACTCACTCCCTCATCCCAGACCACAGAGAGCCAGCTCCTCAAGAATCCCCTGTGGGGATCTCATCCTCTTCCGAGGCCTCCCTGAATTGGCAGGGGAGCCCCTAGGAAGAGAAAGTGTAAGAGGAAGCACATAGACTCACCTGAGTCTGTCACCTCTGACACAGATTTAGAGGATTCCAGGGTTCCCCGTTCCCCTTCTGAAGATGTCTCCTTTGGACATTCTAGAGATCCTGAAACAGAGGTGAAATTGGCCAGCCCTTAACCCTTCGGAGGATGAATCTGTGTATCTTGAGGCGTTTGGTTCTCGCCCTTCCACCTCCTGGGTGTCCCCCCCCTTTGATCCCCTCATGCAGGTGGTGGCAAAGAAAGCCTGGACGGCTCCTGACTCAGTGGACCCTACCCCAGGAGACCTTCTAAATTTATAACAGCACCAACTGACAAACAATTTCTGACCAAAGGTGTTACTGTGGATGCTATGGTGGTAGCTGCTGCCACCAAGAAGGAACTAGCTGATCCTTCAGTGCCTGTTCATCCCCCTAACAAAGAATCTAGGTCTATGGACAGGTATGGGAAGCGGATGTTTTCGTCAGCGACCTTTGCAATGCGTTCGCTGAACTACCTATGCCATTTCACCCGTCTCCAGAGAGACTTGATCAAGGAAGCGAGTGAGATGTTGAAGGATCCTACAGCTGCAGATTTTCAGGACAAAATGAACACCCAGCTGACTACCCCGAATTCGATAGCTAACTCCTCCATGTGTCTCCTTTCATATGCGGCTGATGGAGCGAGTAGAGCCGCAGGGACAGGTGTCGCCTTACGCCGGCATGCCTGGATGCGACTATGCAATTTTATGGACCCTTTAAAACGTCTTTCACTAATTCCCCGTTTGATGGATCATCTCTCTTTGGTCCTCAAGTGAAAGAAACCTTGACGAGGTGCGAGACGGATGGCAAAACTCTATCTGCCGTCGGAGTCCGTTTTTCTACTCCTTCTAGACCTTACCCCAAAGGCCAGAAAAGTGGGAAAATGTGGTTCCGCAAACAATCTTAAGGGAATTTGCCTGACGCACAGAGTCGGTTCCTCTCCAGAGGCAGAGGAGGGAACAATAATGGTAGACGCCGCCCCAGAGGCAGAGGGGTCCGCAGAACCAGGGCAATCGAGAAACCTTTTCCGATAAGCCCTTTCAGCATCCCTGAGGTGTTGCCCGACTGTCCACCTTCGGAGGCAGTCGGGAAGATTGTCACTGTACCCAGAAGCCTGGCTATCCCTAACTCAAGACAAGTGGGTACAGTCCATCATTTCAAGGCTATTCCATTCCCTTCGTTCGCATTCCAAACCAATCAAAAAAATCCCTTCCAGATGTTCCACCCGCTCAAAGGGATCTTGCAGCTTTGGAAATTTCAAAGCTGCTTGCAAAAAGAGCAATTCAGCCAGTTCCAGCAGACCAGCAAGGATCCGGAATCTACTCCAGGTTCTTTTTAGTTCCAAAGAAAACAGGGGACTGGAGACCAATTTTGGATCTCAGTATCTTGAACAAGTCGGTCAAGAAAACAAGATTTCGGATGGTCACGCTACAGTCCATCCTTCCCCTATTGGGAAAGGAAAACTGGATGTGCTCTATAGACCTTCAGGATGCATACTATCACATAAAAATGAACAGACGCTCCAGAAGATTCCTCCGCTTCAGGCTGGGAACCAGTCATTTTCAATTCAGGGCCCTGCCCTTTGGTCTCACCACTGCCCCCCGGGTGTTTACCAAATGCATGGCAGTGGTAGCTTCTCACCTGAGACGTCAAGGATTCCAGGTGTTTCCATATTTGGACGACTGGCTCCTCACAGCTCCCACCAAGCATCTTCTTCTAATGGCCAGGGACTACACCTTTCGCATTTGTCAAGACTTAGGCATTTCAATAAATTGCGAAAAGTCTGTTTTGTCGCCTTGTCGTACTATTACCTTCATAGGCACAAATCTAGACACAGTCAACATGTCTCAGACTAACAGATCAGAGAATAACAGACATACACAAACTGGTCTCGCTCCTCTTCAGCAGCAACAGAGTCAAAGCCAGGTTAGTTCTGAAAGTATTGGGGATAATGGCGGCTGCCATACCTCTGCTTCCATTAGCCAGATTCCACATGAGAATCCTTCAATGGATGCTCTTCACACAATGGTCATACCAGCAACTTCCGATGTCCCACACCATTATGATTACGCAAACATGCAGGAATCATCTTCTGTGGTGGATGTCTTCCCCTCAGCTCTTCTTGGGAAGACCCTTTGTTCCTTCCCCTCCGGTTGCTACTCTGACAACGGACGCCTCCCTGATCGGGTGGGGGGGGGGCATTATCAGGGCAGAACTGTCCAGGGCACATGGCAACCAGACGAATGCCACTTGCACATAAATGTTCTAGAGATGAGAGCAGTGCTTTTAGCGTTGCAAGCCCTTCAAGACTCTCTTCCCTTGGGAACGATAGCAATCCAGACGGACAATATGTCTGTAGTGTGGTATATCAACAAACAAGGCGGAACCAGGTCGTATCCCCTATGTCGGGAAGCACTCAGACTGTGGCAATGGGCGATTTCTTCTCAGCGGTTTCTGATAGCAATGCACATCCCCGGGAAATCCAATCAAATCGCGGACAAGTTGAGCAGAGCTATCCTCATGCCTCACGAGTGGTCTCTGAAAGACTCTGTTGTGAGAGAAATTTTTCTCAAGTGGGGTCAGCCTTGCTGCGACCTTTTTGCTACTCTCCAAAACAGCAAGTGCAGAGATTATTTCACCCTATTCCCGTTACCAGGCCAGCCCAGCAGAGACGCTCTAGTCCAAGTTTGGCCCCGGGGACTTCTGTATGCATTTCCTCCCTTCCCACTAATCTCTCAAGTGATACAGAAAGCTATCGCTCAGAAGGCCTCCTTGATCCTCATTGCTCCTTACTGGCCTCGACAGGTTTGGTTCCCCTTTCTGCATCAATTTCTGTTGGAGCAACCTTGGCATCTGGACCTAGTTCCAGATCTTTTGATCCATCAGTCGGGTCAGTTTCATCGCTCCCTCCCCTCTCTGAACCTCACTGCTTGGTTCCTCCAATTCCAACCTTAGCCAGGCTTCCTCAAATATCTCACTCTGTTCGAGATATTTTGATAGCTTCCCATAAATCTTCCACTCGAAAGATTTATCTGAGTAAGTGGAAACGTTACTATTGGGCTCAAGGAAGGACATAGATCCTTTCACTGCTTCCATCCAAATAGTCCTTGATTTTCTAGCTGAACTCTTCCATGCAGGTTCATCTCCTTCTACTCTTAAAGTTCATTTGGCAGCTATTTCTAACTTTCATGTGAGCATTTCAGAGTGTGCCATAATGTCCCACAAGCTTTGCAAAGCCTTTTTGAAGGGAGTTTTTCTACTCAGACCTCCTATAAGAAATCCTCCTCCTCCTTGGGACCTAAATTTAGTTCTCAGTTCTTTGATTCTCCCCCCTTTCGAACCTGCAGCTTCCTGTTCTTTAAAATTGCTATCATGGAAGACTCTCTTTCTGGTAGCTATTACTTCAGCTAGAAGAGTTTCAGAACTTCATGCACTCAGCTGTCGACCTCCTTATCTGTTGTTCCATAAGGACAGGGTATCCTTACGAACCAACCCGTCCTTTTACCTAAAATAGCCTCTCTAACCTAAATCAAAGCATTGACCTCCCTGTGTTTTTTCCAGAATATTCTAATAGGTCTGAACAAAAATCGCATTGGCTAGATGTTCATCGTCAGTTAAGGTACTATTTGGATAGAACCAAACAATTCAGAAAATCTGACCAGCTGTTTGTCTCTTATGCAGAAGGCAGAAAGGGACTTTCTGTTTCCAAGGTATCACTATCTAGATGGCTAACATCTCTAATTTCCATTGTCTATGAAATAAGACACCAAAAGCTGCCTAACAAACCTAAAGCCCATTCCACCAGAGCTTTGGCTACTTCTATAGCCTTCTAAGACAGACTGCCTATTGACACCATTTGTGCAGCGGCTACTTGGGCTACTCCTCACACTTCCATTTCACATTATAAGTTGGATTTAGCTTCTAGGTATAGAGCTAACTTTGGTTCCACTGTTCTCAAGAGTCTGTTCCGTTAGGCCACCCGGGACAAGGTGCTAGGGACGGTCCCATCCAGCAAGAATGAAGCGAGATAGACAACTTAACATATAGAAGTTATGTTCTTACCATAACGCTCCATGTTAGTTGTCTTCTTCTCGCTTCTTTTGCCCCACCGTCCTTCGCCCTGGCCTGGACAGACCTAGAGGAGTTTGATTGTGACCTCTCTTTCTACCACCTCTTTGCGATAGGTATATGCTCTGCTGTGCATATTTTCCTAGATCAGGCTTAGGTCACCCTTCTCTTTCCTTTGTTTATAGAGGTGGACTCTTTTCCAGTTTTTCCTGGTTGTATTATTAGCTGGGCCTAGCTCACAAACGAGATCTGAGGTAATTCACGCCTAGCATTGTGGGATATAAGGGGGGCCTCGATCCGGTGGAACCAACTCTCGAGCTTTAGAGTGGCCGAGTCGGAGCCGAGGTCGGCTCCGAACCCATCCAGCAAGAAAGAAGGCGAGAAGAAGACAACTAACATGGAACGTTATGGTAAGAACATAACTTCTATTTCCATAGCATTTGAGTTTATAAATTCTAGGAACCTTTGGGCTAGGGTGTTGGAGCTAGAGTAATGCTCCCAGTCTATGTTTGGGTAGTTGAAGTCGCCCAATATAATGGTGTTTGGAGAGACCTTCATATTTTCCAGTGTTCTCAGGAAGGCCGAGTGGGGTTCCTGGGTTTGGTAGGGTGTTCTGTAGCAGGCTATAAACTGGAAGGCAGTTTTACCCACTGTTAGTTGCACGTGGATAGTCTCTGATGCTTCGTGCTTTGCCACCAACCTGGAGGTGTGGGTATCTTTGATGAATATCGATACTCCCCCTCCTTTTGTGGTTCGGTCCAAGTTTTGGGGCCGAAAAGCATTGTATGAGGTATAACCTGGTAGTGCTGGGGTGCTCTCGGGAGCCCTGAACCAGGTTTCTGTTACTGCACAGATATCGATGTTCTCCATGCTAAGGAGAGTTTTGAGTGCGTGCATCTTGAGGTTTAGACTTCTGGCGTTGAGTAGCATTACTCTTAGTTTCTTATCCCTTGTGATACCTATGGAGGTGGGTTTGTCTTTTGAGCCTTGCCTAAAAAAGGCACTATGGGGGTAGCAAGAGCCTTTGCCAATATCCGAAAGCCTAGGGGTGACAGGTGCAAGCTGTCCCTAGCGAAGCATCAGGGCTTGTCGAGCATATCATCCCAAGCTGACAGGCATTGGATCCCCTTTGAATGACACCAGTACTTAAGCCAATTGTTGAAATTGATCATCTTGTCTTCATATTGTGGCATCATTCTTGGTGAGGGTAAGATGCTACTCAAGGTCAGGGTCATACCGGCCTGGGCTACATGCTCAGAGAGCTCCTTTATGTCTATTTTCATGTAGTCCAGGGAGGTACGTCTCAGGTCATTCACACCAGCATGGACAATGACTGAGTCATATTTGTACTTGCCTTGGAGTGACCTGAGTGCTTGTGTTATGTGGCGGATCCTAGCGCCCGACAGGCTGCTCACTGTGACCCTCTCCTTGTTCAGCCTGGTGAGCGGGACGTCAGTGTGCCTGACGATAGAGTCACCTATTACAAGTGTATCAGGTGTGTTGTTTAGTCTTAAGGGCTGTGACTGTTCGGCACACTGGCTTTGTGAGATATGTGTTGCACGTGTTTTGTTTTGGGGTAGCGGCTGCTTGGGTGTCTGCTTTGGAGGTCTCTGCTGCTTCGTCAGATCTTTATTTAGAGCCTCTGAGTATGTTTTTGTGTGATTATGTGTTTGGTTTGCTGTCGTGGTAGGTCTATGTGAGACTGGAATTGTAGTGAGTGTGGTTTCCTTCTCCTCCTGACTGGTTATGCCAGTACTGAGTTGAGAGAGCTTAGCCTCCAGTTTGGCTATATGGTTGCATCTCTAACATGTGTTAGAATTTGTTGGGAGGAGGAGAGGGTTGTCTGTGTACATGAGGGAGTTGTAACATTGCCTCAAGATTCCCAGATTCACCAGCTGGACCGGAGAGGAGATTGACAACTGACCTTTGGACATGCTAGAATAATATTGGGAATTCCTTAATAATTGAAAACCAGGGCCAGTGGGGAGTGAGGGTGTAGTGCTTTTAATTTTTAGTGCTGACTTATATAATTGCTTTAGTGAGCAAGTGCCAGGTAACTTAAGTGCAATGTGTTACAGGTAACTTAAATGCAAAAACGACAAACAGTAACTTTCTTTCAAGTGAAACAAGGAAATAAGTACAGTAAGCAATGCAGATATCACTAGTGATCCACAGAAGCTGAGAAGCCACGTATTAGGTGGAATTAGTGTTCCAGGAAATAACAAGCAAACAAACAACAAGCATATAAACATAGCTAGATTCAGCAGGCCTGGATCTAGTCTATGCTACAGCAAACAAGGTGTACCAATTTCAGTAAGATACAGTTCAAATATTCAGGCACTATAAACCTTTAACCAGAAATTCCCAGCTCAGAAGGGCAGAGTCCAGCCTCTTCTCCCACAAGAGTGCAGACCACAAACCTTCTTAATGTAAAATAACTGGCCTGAAGCCCAAGTGCTTAAACCAGAACTAATACACTTTAAGAATAACAGACACTGGGCTCTCAATCAGCAGTTCCCAACTTAGAAGGATGAAAGCTACCTGTCCTGCCACCACAGTGCATGCCACAAACCTTCCTAATGTAAAACAACTGGTCGGAAGCCCAAGTACTTAATCCAAAAGACTTAGAATGATAGCTACACTTTAATCAAGTTACTACCAAGCAGTAATAAATACAGTTGAATACTTTAGAGAATGCCTGGATTAGTGCTCAAGTTACACAAACAAAGCTAGATCCAGCAGGCCCGAATCCAGTCTATGCCACAGCAAACAAGGCGCACCAACTTCAGTAAGAAGCAGTTCAGATATGCATGCACTATAAGCCTTCAACCAGAAATTCCCAGCTCAGAAGGGCAGAGTCCAGCCTCTCCTCCCACAAGAGTGCAGACCACGAACCCTCTTATTGTAAAATAACTGGCCTGAAAGCCCAAGTGCTTAAACCAGAATTAATACACTTTTAGAATAACAGACACTGAGCCCTCAATCAGCAGTTCCCAACCTAGAAGGATGTAAGCTACCTGTTCTGCCACTACAGTGCAGACCACAAACCCTCTCAGTGCAAAACAACTGGTCCGAAGCCCAAGTGTTTAAACCAAAAGGCTTAGAATGAGTTACACCAAGCAGTAATAAATACAATTGAGTACTTTTAAGATGATGCAAAAGTAAAAAAGTAGGCAGAGTACAGTAAAAGCAGATGAAAATTTTTTTTTTTTTCTGAACAAGTGCTGAGATCAAAGAAACAGATTTGAGTGCTGAAACTAGAAAACTGGCTAGTTATAAGAAAAAAAAACTAAGCTAGAAGGCTTCCCTCCAACACAGAAGGGCTTGGGGGCTCAGAAGCCTACAAATAGTCTATACCACTTAACAGGAAAGTCAGGAAACAAGCTTACATTTTTTTTTTTTTCTGTTTCCCAGATGCTCTCTTTGTACACAGTAGGAGTGCCTGAAATCAGAATATGATCTCACTGCACTCAGTTGAGTGAGCAAATGAGATGGGCCCAGAAGGAGTATCCAAACACAAATTTACAAGAGGGCGGCAGTTTCAAGGCCACTAAGATTAACACCAAAACAAAAACAGGGAAGGTGGGTGGGACTAACTGAAGAGCAGAGTGAAAACTTCCAGTTCAGTTAATATTCCTTCCACACAGTTAAAATCAATTTAAATACTGTATTTTTTTGAAAAAAAAGAGCAGATAAAGGTACTTAAATTCTCTTATACGTCCAGTTGAATACAGCAAGTTCTTAGCCGGCCAAAGCTGAGGTTTTTAAGCAGAAAATATTTCACACTGTACCACTTAAATAGGCAAGGACAGGAAATCAAAGAATGTGACTACCCCCACACCTGTAATTACTAGCAAATAACAAAATTCAGCAAACACTGACTAACTTCCAGTTCAGTTAATATTCCTTCCACACAGTTAAAATCAATTTAAATACTGTATTTTTTGAAAAAAAAGAGCAGATAAAGGTACTTAAATTCTCTTATACGTCCAGTTGAATACAGCAAGTTCTTAGCCGGCCAAAGCTGAGGTTTTTAAGCAGAAAATATTTCACACTGTACCACTTAAATAGGCAAGGACAGGAAATCAAAGAATGTGACTACCCCCACATCTGTAATTACTAGCAAATAACAAAATTCAGCAAACACTGACTAACTTCCAGTTCAGTTAATATTCCTTCCACACAGTTAAAATCAATTTAAATACTGTATTTTTTGAAAAAAAAGAGCAGATAAAGGTACTTAAATTCTCTTATACGTCCAGTTGAATACAGCAAGTTCTTAGCCGGCCAAAGCTGAGGTTTTTAAGCAGAAAATATTTCACACTGTACCACTTAAATAGGCAAGGACAGGAAATCAAAGAATGTGACTACCCCCACACCTGTAATTACTAGCAAATAACAAAATTCAGCAAACACTGACTAACTTCCAGTTCAGTTAATATTCCTTCCACACAGTTAAAATCAATTTAAATACTGTATTTTTTGAAAAAAAGAGCAGATAAAGGTACTTAAATTCTCTTATACGTCCAGTTGAATACAGCAAGTTCTTTGCGGCCGATAGCTGAGGTTTTAAGCAGAAAATATTTCACACTGTACCACTTAAATAGGCAAGGACAGGAAATCAAAGAATGTGACTACCCCCACACCTGTAATTACTAGCAAATAACAAAATTCAGCAAACACTGACTAACTTCCAGTTCAGTTAATATTCCTTCCACACAGTTAAAATCAATTTAAATACTGTATTTTTTGAAAAAAAAGAGCAGATAAAGGTACTTAAATTCTCTTATACGTCCAGTTGAATACAGCAAGTTCTTAGCCGTCAAAGCTGAGGTTTTAAGCAGAAAATATTTCACACTGTACCACTTAAATAGGCAAGGACAGGAAATCAAAGAATGTGACTACCCCCACACCTGTAATTACTAGCAAATAACAAAATTCAGCAAACACTGACTAACTTCCAGTTCAGTTAATATTCCTTCCACACAGTTAAAATCAATTTAAATACTGTATTTTTTGAAAAAAAGAGCAGATAAAGGTACTTAAATTCTCTTATACGTCCAGTTGAATACAGCAAGTTCTTAGCCGGCCAAAGCTGAGGTTTTTAAGCAGAAAATATTTCACACTGTACCACTTAAATAGGCAAGGACAGGAAATCAAAGAATGTGACTACCCCACACCTGTAATTACTAGCAAATAACAAAATTCAGCAAACACTGACTAACTTCCAGTTCAGTTAATATTCCTTCCACACAGTTAAAATCAATTTAAATACTGTATTTTTGGGAAAAGAGCAGATAAAGGTACTTAAATTCTCTTATACGTCCAGTTGAATACAGCAAGTTCTTAGCCGGCCAAAGCTGAGGTTTTTAAGCAGAAAATATTTCACACTGTACCACTTAAATAGGCAAGGACAGGAAATCAAAGAATGTGACTACCCCCACACCTGTAATTACTAGCAAATAACAAAATTCAGCAAACACTGACTAACTTCCAGTTCAGTTAATATTCCTTCCACACAGTTAAAATCAATTTAAATACTGTATTTTTTGAAAAAAAGAGCAGATAAAGGTACTTAAATTCTCTTATACGTCCAGTTGAATACAGCAAGTTCTTAGCCAGCCAAAGCTGAGGTTTTAAGCAGAAAATATTTCACACTGTACCACTTAAATAGGCAAGGACAGGAAATCAAAGAATGTGACTACCCCCACACCTGTAATTACTAGCAAATAACAAAATTCAGCAAACACTGACTAACTTCCAGTTCAGTTAATATTCCTTCCACACAGTTAAAATCAATTTAAATACTGTATTTTTTGGAAAAAAAAGAGCAGATAAAGGTACTTAAATTCTCTTATACGTCCAGTTGAATACAGCAAGTTCTTAGCCGGCCAAAGCTGAGGTTTTAGAGGGGGAAAAATTAATTCTGTGGTAGGCTGCTAGCTGTATCTCACTGGGTTGGTAGACAACAGGGTAGAATAAGGGTAGAGCTATAGTTTACTATAGGTTACATACACTTGTTTTTAGTCCTTGGGAGGGATTACAATAACACAGCAGTAATTCCTCAGTGGTTTCCAAATCTCAGTGGCAGGAAACCAGGGTGCCAAGCAGTGTACTGGGAGGCACCTGGGATTTTACAGATGCAGCGGGAGTGAACTGAAAAGGAAAGAAATAAAATGAATATGTGGTTTACAAATATTGCAGTATGTCAGGCTAAAGGAAGGAGAGAGAGGAAAGAGAGGAATGCTTAGGAGGGTGTAGTATAGGGGTGTATGCAGGTGAGAGAACAGAAGTAGGAATATTTAACCATTGAAGTAACAATAAAGCAAATGCTTAGACTGTAGACTTATTGGTACAACATAAAGTAGCAGTTAAAAATGTCAAACAAATGCTTCTAGAGTTGTTATACAAGGTAGTAGAATTTAAACAGGAGTAGAAATCTATAGTAGGAACAGCACTTAAATATTCTAACAATTAACAATATATATAAGTAAATACCAAGATATCTAGATGCACAAATGTGACATTAAGTGTAGCCCAGAGGGTAAAATGGTAGATTGCAAGGCGGGAAACCAGCAGTGCAGACAAGAGTCCACTCACCACCTTTAGTTTCAGACAAGACGCATGCAATAATGGAATATTCATAGGTTTAAGTGATTATATTATTGGTATTTAAGTGTAATGGTGAGTCTACATTGAAAAAGCATCCAGTATCACAGAGTAGAATCTAGATGAAACCTCAGCTAAGTAGGAGTATCTCCATCTTATTTTATATTGCAGCCATGTTTTACAGTACTGTGCAATGTTGTCCTGAAACCAGACATTTACCTCAGCTAAGTAGGGGACTTACCAGCATGTAATATAGCCCCATTTCACAGTACAGTGCAATAGTGTCTTGTGACCAAAAGTCAGGTCAGATTGGGTGGCTAACAGCAGACAGAATACCTCAGTCAGCAGACGCAAAGTGAAACAAAAGCCCTTGGTGGTGTTTCATTGAGGAGGGAGTTTATAGTATGCAAGACGGTTTATTAAATCGCTAATGCGCAGCAGGGAATGCCGCTATGAAAGCCAGTAAACCTTTCTGATTACAGTTTGCATGGTTTCACCTTGCCTGTGTGAGTTTCCTCTTGATAATGCAGTTTCCTTCCACCTCCACAAAATATCCATTTTGATTTGCTATTTCTAATGTGGCACTATATATTGTGTTTATTCCTGCAATTATGGCCCAGGTTATGGCTGAAAATGGTCCGTAATTACCAGTACACTTGCCTGGTTAACAAATGGGTAAACTGAACTAAAGTAAATTAAATTACATTAAAGGAAATGATTTGACTGCTGGAAGGGGTCAAGAGGAAAATCACCAGAATGGTGCATGTGATGGAAAGGAAATGATATGACCAGAAACTGGAGGGCCTAAAGCTGTTCCCACTAAGGCCAGAAGAGACACAGGAGACAAGAGAATAGTGTTGTGTAGAAGAACATGTTAGAAGCATGTGACAGGGCTGCCCAGAACAGGGAATGCAAAGTGGTAATGTGGGGTCATAGACAACAGATTGTTGGGGACAACTTCTTTGAGTCTATGAAAGCACTTTTTCATGGGTGGGTTGTAGATCCAGGGAATGGAAAGCCAGAATGAACTGGCCACCTGAGCTGGAAAACACACAAGGAGGTTTAAAGCGAGGTTGTTTTATCAGCCAGAGGACTTTTTAGAGACATAGTTGTTTAGTATTAATCTGGACTTGAGAACTACTTTTGCTGTGCTTTTACATTAAGAAATTCATGGATCATCCATCTTGTTGAAGAAGGTGTTTACCTGGTCTCTCTGAGTTGGGAAGCACTGCAGAAAGCTCAAAGTGTGGTTGTTTATTGGCCAGAGGAGACATGAGTTATTTTTCAGCATTTTTCTGGCTGCTATAAATTAAGCACATTTGTGCTGTACTGCTTACCACTCAGTGGCAGTTAGCAGTGCCTTGTGTCATAGCAGACACTTTGTAAAATTTACATACAAAGCTAGTATTTAGGACTGCAACCTGTAACACAGGAAGACGTTGTGTGAAGCTAAGCTTAGGACAGCTAGTTAGCACATCAAACAACTTTAATACTAGATCATAGTACTACCTAAATTCTAGCCCTAACCCTAGACACCACTTAGGTGGCATCTGTAAAACAAAATCCCTAAACCATAATAACCTAACCATAATGCAGGTCCTTTCAACATGAATATGCATTTTCCTAATATCTCTGTGGCCAGCTTTGTAGATATAGGCATTCTGAGACAATGTAGCAATTGCCTCATGTACTTAGACAGCCTTTTAATCCTTAAAGTAACTAACATAATATGTGAGAGATGTATATACATAACTCATTGGAGGCAAAAACATCACTTACAAACAAGGTTGTCATCAGGGTAGGCTGTAGGTCAAGTGGTGCCCTAGGCAAAAGGGCTCCACAGCACACCCCCCTCCACACACACACACCACCTGGTTCCCCCATCCTGGTCTATTTACACCATCCAGATTACTGGAAAAGCGCCCCTGTTTGAGCGGTGCCCTAGGCGGCCGTCTAGTTGGCCTATGCTTAAGCCCGGCTATGGTTGTCAAGAACACACAAAATACATCCTTTACACATACTACTGACCAGACACATAGATCTTCTTACGCTGAGGCAAGCAACCATCCCAAACCTCAAAGACCTCCTAAGCTGTCAAATGGCAACACCTGTCTTCAGCTATCAATAAAGTAGACACCAAAAGCAAAACCTAACACCACTCACAAATTTACATTCACTGATCCCCCAAGAATAAAGTCTATAAGACAAGCAAACATTTTCCTTAGTACTGTTGTCATAAAGGATTCTGTTTTATGACACACAGATGCCCTTCTCACCAGGCTGGACAAGGTAAAGATAATGGTTAGTTGCCTGTCTGGAGCTATGATCCATAATATCATGCATGCACTTAAGTCACTGCACCACAGGTACCAAAATGATTCTGTCATAGTCCATGTGGGTGTAAATGACTCAAGACGTACCTCACTGGACTATTATGGATCTCTCAATATTTGTCACAGACAGGTACAAGCCTTGTATTTACTAGAATTCTACCTTCACTAAGGATGATGCCACAGTATGAACAAAAACTACTGATTTTAATAATTGGCTTAGTTTCTAGTGTCTGTCCATGGGGATCCAGTAACTGTCAGCATGGGAGGAAATAGTTAACAGACCACATTGCTTTGCTATGGATGGTCTGCACCTCCCCCATCTGGGCTTTTGGACATTGACTAAAACTTTATCAGTCCCCTTAGAACCTTTTTTAGGTAATGCCAAAATGACAAAACAACTAAAAAAAAAGAAAACACAAAGCAACCTTAAGTTGTTACTGCTCAATGCTAGGAGACTAAACAAGAAACTTCACACCCTACAACCACTTCTCACTGTGGAGAATGTGGACATCTGTGCTGTTACTGAGACTTAGTTTAAAGCCACAGAAAGTACGCCAGCACTGCAAGGCTACAATGCCTTTCATGCATTTAAGCCAACAGTAGCACATACAGGGGCTAAAGGTGGTGGTGTCTCTGTCTGCATTAGCAGCAAATACAACTCCAGCTTGGTTTAACAGGATAATGCCTTGGAGTTCATGCACATCCAAGTCTCAGTAGACAAGATTCTTTACAAATTCTGGCCAGATACAGGTCACCCTTTATAACCCATGAAGCTCACAATTCTTACCTAGACCTACTAGAGGCACTCAACATGCAACCAAATACCCTGTTCATGGGAGACTTAGCTATGTACACTGCCTCTAACTCACAGTCTCAGCATTTCCTGGACTTTATCAGCATGAAAACCCTGGGCTAGATAATGTGCATTCCAACCAGAGAATCTAACATACTGGACCTAGTACTCACCAACATGGAAGAGCACTGCACCTTCCCATGTGTCACATCCTCATTGGTGAGGTCGGACCATAAAGCTATTTCCTTTAAAATAAAAATCAACCCAGAAAACCCAACTAAACCTGTAACAGTTAGGAACTATTATAAAGCAAACAACATCCTTCCCCAGACTCTGAGAACACAGCTACCTATGCAAAATTATTCAGAGAAACCCTGTGCAAACAGGTACATGACTGCATTAAATTTAACACCAATAACAAACCCCACTGGTGGAATCACTACCTTAACAGGCTGTATAACTTCTTCTTCTTTCGGCTGCTCCCATTAGGGGGTCGCCACAGCGGATCAATTGTTTCCATTTCTTCCTGTCCTCTGCATCTTGCTTTGTCACACCAACCACCTGCATGTCCTCTCTCACCACATCCATAAACCTTATCTTAGGCCTTCCTCTTTTCCTGTTACCTGGCAGCTTCATCCTTAGCATCTTTTTCCCAATATAGTCTGCATCACTCCTCAGCACATGTCCAAACCAATGTAATCTTGCCTCCAAACCTTCCAACCTGGGCTGCCCTCTAATATACTTATTCCTTATCCTGTCTGTCCTCGACACACCCAGTGCAAATCTTAACATCTTCAACTCTGCCACGTCAAACTCTGACTCCTGCCTTTTTATCAGTGGCAGTGTCTCCAACCCATATAACATAGCTGATCTCACTACCCTCTTGTAGACCTTCCATTTCACTCTTACTGGAACTCGTCTGTCACAAATCACTCCTGACACTCTTCTCCACCCACTCCATCCTGCCTGTACTCTCTTCTTCACCTCTCTTCCACACTCACCACTACTCTGAACTGTTGATCCCAAGTATTTAAACTCATCCACCTTCACCACCCTGCCTCCTCACCATTCCTCTATCCTCCCTCTCATTCACACACATATATTCTGTCTTAGTCCTGCTGACCTTCATTCCTCTTCTCTCTAGAGCATATCTCCACCTCTCCGGGGTCTCCTCCACCTTTTCCCTACTCTCACTACAGATCACAATGTCATCTGCAAGCATCATAGTTCATGGGGACTCCTGTCTGATCTCACAGTTTGTATAACAAAAGAAAAAAATTTAACCCAGTCACTGGGGATGCACAAGCCAGTGCATTTCTTCGTGCCCGTCCCAAGCCCGGATAAATGGGGAGGGTTACATCAGGAAGGGCATCCGCTGTAAAACCTCTGCCGAATAACATATGTGGACAACAATACAGATTTCCATACCGGATCGGTCGAGGCCCAGGTTAACAAAGACTGCCATCAATACTGTTAGCCAATAGGGTGCTGGCTAAAATTGGGCTACTGTTGGCCGAAGGAGAAGAAGAGGGGGAAGGCATGCCCAAAAGTAGAAAGAGAGGAGGAAGGCTAGGAGTGTAGTAGTGAGGGTAGGAACTTTGAATGTTGGCAGTATGATTGGTATAGGCAGAGCGCTAGCTGATATGATGGAGAGAAGGAAGGTTGATATATTGTGTGTGCAAGAGACCAGATGGAATGGGAGTAAGGCCAGGTGTATAGGAGGCAGGTTCAAATTGTTCTACACAGGTGTGAATGGGAGGAGAACTGGGGTAGGGGTTATCCTGAAGGAACAGTATGCCAAGAGTGTTTTAGAGGTGAAAAGAGTATCAGATAGAGTGATGTTTATGAAGCTGGAAATTGATAGTGCAATGATGAATGTTGTTAGTGCATACGCTCTTTAAGTTGGGTGTGCGATGGATGAGAAAGAAAATTTTTGGAGTGAGTTGGATGAAGTGGTGGTGAGTGTACCCAAGGGTGAGAGACTGGTGATTGGAGCGGATTTCAGTGGGCATGTTGGTGAAAGGAATAGAGGGGATGAGGAAGTGATGGGCTGGTATGGTATTAAGGAGAGGAATGCAGAAGTTCAGATGGTAGTGGATTTTGCGAAAAGGATGGACATAGCTGTGGTGAATACGTATTTTAAGAAGAGGGAGGAGCATAGGGTGAGGTACAAGAGTGGAGGAAGCTGCACACAGGTGGATTATATCCTATGCAGGAGGGCCAGTCTGAAGGAGATTGGAGACTGTAAAGTGGTGACAGGGGAAATTATAGTTAGGTAGCATAGAATGGTGGTCTGTAGGATGACATTGGTGATCAAGAAGAGGAGGACAAGTGTGAGAGCAGTGCCAAAGATCATATGGTGGAAGTTGAGAAAGGGTGATTGTAAAGTAGAGTTCAGGGAAGAGTTAGAACAGGCACTGGGGGTAAGTGAAGAGTTACCAAATAGCTGGGTAACTACAGCAGAGATGGTAAGGGAGACAGCTAGAAAGGTGCTTGGTGTGACATCTGGACAGAGGAAGGAGGACAAGGAGACCTGGTGGTGGAATGAGGAAGTACAGGAGAGTATACAGAGGAAGAGGCTGGTGAAAAAGAAGTGGGATTGTCAGAGAGATGAAGAAAGTAGACAAGAGTATAAGGAGATGAGGAGCATGGCAAAGAGAGAGGTGGTGAAGGCTAAGGATAAGGCATATGGAGAGTTGTATGAAAGGTAGGAAATTAAAGAGGGAGAAAAGGACCTGTACCAATTGGCTAGACAGAGGGACTGAGCTGGGAAAGATGTGCAGCAGGTAAGGATGATAAAGGATAGTGAGGGAAACGTATTCACAAGTGAGGAGAGTGTGTTGAGCAGATGGAAGGAGTACTTTGAGGGCCTGATGAATGAAGATAATGAGAGAGAGAGAAGGTTGGATGATGTGGGGATAGTGATTCAGGAAGTGAAACAGATTAGCAAGGAGGAAGTACGAACAGCTATGAAGAGGATGAAGAATGGAAAGGCTGTTGGTCCAGATGACATACCAGTGGAAGCATGGAGGTGCTTAGGAGAAATGGCAGTGGAATTTTTAAACAGATTGTTTAATGAAATCTTGGAAAGTCAGAGGATGCCTGAAGAGTGGAGAAAAAGTGTTTTGGTACCTATTTTTAAGAATAAGGGTGATGCACAGAGCTGTAGTAACTACAGAGGGATAAAACTGATCAGTCACAGGTTGAAGTTATGGGAAAGAGTAGCGGAAGCTAGGTTAAGAAGGGAGGTGATGATTAGTGATCAGCAGTATGGTTTCATGCCGGGAAAGTGCACTACAGATGCGATGTTTGCTCTGAGAGTGTTGATGGAGAAATATAGAGGTCAGAAGGAGTTGCACTGTATCTTTGTGGACTTGGAGAAAGCATATGATAGGGTGCCTAGAGAGGAGTTGTGGTATTGTATGAGGAAGTCTCTCAATCTCCACAGTGGGATTGTCAAGCAGACAAATGACTTTTCTTTCCTTTCAATCCCTAAGTAGCTCCTCCAGTATCTTGGCCACTACTCAAACCCAGGTCAGCTAAATTGCAGTCAGGACTGTATGAGTTATTTTTCAGCATTTTTCTGGCTGCTATAAATTAAGCATATTTGTGCTGTGCTGCTTACCACTCAGTGGCAGTTAGCAGTGCCTTGTGTCATAGCAGACACTTTGTAAAATTTACATAGAATCAGGAAACAGGACCTAATTTAGTATTTGCTATTATATTTGTGCAAAGCTTGCACAAAAAGGGCATTTTTGCATGTATTTGCGTTTACTACCACACAGTTATGGAAATAGATACAGGGTCTAATTTACTATTTACTGTAACGTTCATACCAAGCTTATCTAAAAAGGAAGTTCTGTAGCTGTCATTGCATTTAATGCCATCTAATGACACACAGTTATAAAATACAGATAATTCATGTTGCAGTTTGTAAAACCTGAGTTATTTTCCTGTAGAATAAACACTTCATTTACTTCACTTCATTTAGCCTTTAAGAGTTTAACGTTATAGACAGCCACTACTATTCAGCTAAAATTTGCTGTAACAGTTCAAGAATTTTTTATGCCACTGTACGAAATATTACGTTAGCAAATGGTTGTGCGTTTTGTGAGACATGCATTTTATCACTATACACTTAATTGACTTCTACTGTCAGTTTATTTAATCTGTGTGTTAAATCAATATATGCAAATCACTGCTGTGCACCTGAATGGTAGTCGATATTGGGAAAGTGTCTGTTGTGTTTTGGTTATGTCAGAATGCAGTGAGGTAAGAGATATAGACCTTTTCCCCATTGTGCAGTCTAGTATGTTTAAAATCATGGTTGGTGTAGGGTTTTAACCCGCCCTCTACCCCCCCCCCCCCCCACACACACACACACACATATACACATGCACACAAAAACACTGTAATGGTTTCTAAATTGATGAGTTTGGTAGAACAGGATAATTTTGGTGCTTCTGTGGTCTGATGTATTGAATCTCTGTCTATGTAGTGCATATTGCAGAATCAATATAGATCAATGCATTTTGCATCACTGGTTACTAATGAATTGCTGTAATATTCCTCTCTAGTATACCTGTACAATTTCTGCTTACAGAAAGCTCTTTAGTTCATGACTACCTAATAATATATCATGTTTGAAATGATGTACAAAGAAACTATTTTATTTAGTTATTTTCTGGGGGGTTTCCTTTTCCTCAGCATCTCTTTTAGAATTTTGACAGTGACATATAGGTATTATAGTACTTATTTGAAAAAAAATAACACTATTTTCTCACTATCTTGAAAATTGTTGTGTTTGGTACATAGAGTCTTAAGAAAAAAATCATTATAATACCATTGCAAGTAATGCCAAGGAAAAACAAGATAAAAAGAAAATGTCTGGTAAATTACAAAGGTGTAGTTGTAGTATATTATTTAAAAAAATATTAAACCATTTGTTTTTGCAGATTAATTTAAACTTGCAAGATAAACTAAAAATAAACAAAATGAAGTGTAAACAACGTGACTTAAACAGTGAATTGGAAATACCAGCACTAGCTATGGAAAAGGTAAAAATAATCAAAAATATCAGGTAAACCAGCAGACAAATGCTGTGGAATACTTTTTAAGTACACTGTATATTAAAGTGTATAAAGAAATTTATGAACCTTAATGTGAAGGATGCATGACGATATTCATTTTATCTTATATTATTTTCAATATACTGTTATCAAGCCTCCCGGATTTTTGCTCTTCACTACTTTAATTTAGGTGTTCAAGATCTCTTTTTCTCTAAAGGGTGTAGTTATGAGGTGATAGAACTGGACCTTTTAGTAGTCAAGATTTTCAGTCATCATTCAGAACTGTAAGAAAGCTGAATTTCATGTCACCAAATTTTAAGTTGACCATACAGACTTTTGTGGTATTTCAACTGACACCGAATATGTACTTTCCCATACCAATCACTCTCACTTTCTAGACAGAAGCCATTTTTTTTCGTTTGGTTACTGTTGATGTTCATCATTTGATAACTGCTGGAATTTGCTTTAGCTATATTGGTTGTATCCTGCATAGGTCATGACAGACAGACAGCTTCCAGAGCTTAAGGGCACCTTCCATGCACCCAAAACCATTGATTTTATTCAGATCTGATTAAGCTGATAAAGGTTTGGGTACAGAGTCCTTCAGAACTTTTCTGATGCTGAAGAGTGCTCCCCTTGTGGCCTTTCAAGGATCAACAGTTGGCTAATGGTTCTCCATTGCTGGGTAGATAAGTTCCCTTCGGGGTAAAAACCTTCAGGATTTTATTTTTATTAAGGAAACTTTACTTTTTATGTGAAGTAACTTATTTAAAGCTAGAAAAAAGTGTTGTATGGACTGTCACATAACCTTTAGTCACTTTTAAGTACGAAGTGTGACTTTTTACCTTTGTGGGGAAAAAATAGTTAAAACTAAGTTTTTATTTATTTTTCCTAACTAAAACTTGTGTTGAATTACTTTTGGTTTAGGATAAGTGTTTAAAGTGCTTTTCACTGTTTTTTTATGGAAAACATCTATGTTTTTAATGCTTACCAGTTTCACTGATTACTATTGTCAGTCTTATCCAGGTTTCAGGCATCATTTTCATCTTTACCATGGAACAACTTACGGTTCTTCTGCTTTTCAGCCTTTGTCTTTAAAGCAGACTACAAGTTTGCCTCAGCTGCAGATGGGTGACTCTGCTGTGGACATTTCTGGTTCATCAGACCATTCAACTTTTCTTTAGCTCAGTCTGGTGTAGTCCCTTCAGCCACTATGGTCTTCTTTGGCTGTTGGAATATCCTTGGTCTTATAACAGGAATTAGAAGTGCTGGTACGTAAGGGGATAGGGCCTCACCATAAGTGTCAGAATCTACTGGATGTTACTGTGATGGCTTTGTAGTCTTATCCCCTCCAGTACCTGTCGCTTTACCATTTTGAGGAGTGGGTGGTGACCCTGTCCAGCAAGATAGAACTAGACTAGAGATTTCCTCATGGAAGGGAGTTCAGGCCACTGGAGGATTTTACATTGCCAGAGGCAGAAGAACCTGTCAAGAAAATACCCTTTTGATGAAGAATCATATGTATGTTTAAGTGTCAGTGACCTTATCACTGCTTCCTTCTGTCCTCATGGGTGACCATTCTCATTGATACCAGCAGGAGGAACACATTCAGCTTAGTTTTCAAAAGTTGAAAGAAAACAGAAAATCTGAAACAAAATCTTGGGAAGGAGTGGTACAGTTTACAGATAAGGATGACTAGTCTTTTGTGGAGACAAGTGAAAGTAGTCCAAAAGCATGTGCCCAATTAATGCACACTGAGAACTGAGCAAGACAGTAGGTAGCTGTTATGATGGGACCATAGTGTGATACCTTTGTCTCCATTCTGTAAGCTTCCCCGTTGAGTAAGGATTTCCCTGCTAACAGAGCACGTTTTCTCACAAAAGGTGGAGTTATTGATCAAGAAGGGAATCTGGTATATGGATGGTAGCAGACAGTTGTAATAGGATCCCCCAAAACTTTTACAGTAAAGACAGTAGTCTTGGCATATTGTCTGCTGCTGTCCTACCCCGCAAAATAAAGACTTGGACATTTTCAGAAGCTGTGTTTACTGCCAAAGGAATAATTTATTTTTGGAATTTTGATTGTTGCAAAAGAAATGTGAATTAAAGTTGATCTCTGTTATCATCTTAATAGAAACCAATGTACTCAGAAAGGGAAGAGTCAATATCATAACACTGTATATCATATGGTGACACATAAACAAGAAAATGAAAACCTCACTACCAAAACTCAACTCATTTGTGTAACAGTGTAAATATTGTATCATAATGTACTCTGGTAATATCAGTAATGACTTACACTGTGAAGTTAGGGACATTTTTAGATGGATTGAAAAGTGTCCTTTTTGAGAGAGGTTTTGTTTGTCACAGCTGATATAATGGAATTTGCATATGGTAGTAAGACGTGAAGAAGGCATAGAATGTATAAAAATTTTGTCAAGTGAAAGTGATTTAACATCAGATAAGGGAGAAGTAGTGTGTTATTTGATGGATTTGATTCTTGAAGTTTTTTTTACTTTTGATTGTAATTACTGTCAATAGATCAGTGAGGTAGCTGTGGGGGTAGTGGTAGCACTAGTGCATGCCAGCATTGCCCTAGGGGTGTGGGAAAATAAGGCATCAGGCAGTTGTTGTAATACTCAGTATTGCCAGATCTGATATTGTCAATCTTCATTTTATCCTTGACATATGGGTTCAGTTCTGATGTTGGAACTGACTTGGCCATTACTACAGCTTGCGCCAGCCAAAAACTATCAAACTCACCTCTATCCACAGTCCCTGTCTGCCAGTTACCTCACAGCTCGTTTGCCGCTTTTCTGAACAGTTGCATTTTGTCAGAGCTCTCGAGTTTCCTTTTTACTTGGGTAATATTTTCTTATTTCTTTGAGGTTTTCTCTGTTTTTCTCTCCATTGTTCCTCTAGCATTTAGCTACCATTTTCCTCTTTCTCTTGTAATGTAAGTGTATTTCTTACTATTATTGTTGATAGTCTCTTTCCATACACATTGTTGTACTTCTTAAAACTATCGTTGTTGATAGTTTCCTTTTCTTTCCTCTCAACACAGAGAGAGAAAAGAAAAAACTTTTTTCTATCCTCCTTAGTTTTCTGCTTTTTCGTCTCCGTGTGTGATTGTGGATATGAGTGTCTGCCTTTCAGCCCATATTTTTCTGATAGCTAGAAAGCAAAGGCCCCTTCGGCTTTAAAAATGCCAGAAGTGCAGCCACAAGATTCCCTCTTCAGATTTACACTTGCTTTGTGTATATTGCTTGGATCCTGTGCATCTGCAGGACTGCAGTATTTGCCACTGGTCTAGTCACAGAGCCCTTGTTGAGAGACTTAATAAGCTTATTTTGAAGGGTTTGATCCCCTCTATCTTTGGTGAGCCATATCTGCAGCAGACAACAGTAAGACAGATATATCTTCCCCTTCATCCTCATCCTCCTTGTAGAAGGGTAAAAAGAGGAGCTTGTCAGTTCCAACTTCTCCATCCGCAGCAAAATCCAAGAAACTTAAATCCTCTATTCTGAAAGGATCCTGGGAACTCAAGGTCTCTGGGTCTAAATCCTTGGTTATGACAACCACTACCTCAACACCACATCGAAGACTATGGTACAGGACATTTTAACTACTTTGATGGGCCCGACTACATTGGCACAGACCTTAGAAACTGAACCAAGGGAGTTTTTACCTAGGACTGTTTACTCCCCATCTGTCGACCCCTTTGTGGGTGAGCTTCCAGAAGTTTTTCTCCAGAGATCAAAATCTCCCTCCAGGTCATTGATCTGTTCCACCAAAAGTCTTGCAGAGCTCAATGTGGAGAGACTCGTGAATAAAATGTGGGCGAGAGGACTTACAGGACCCTCTTCGGCTCCAACTCCTTTGGGTCCAGGAGCCGAGCCTTCCTTCAGCCTGTTAACCTCTCCTCCTCTGATCACCTCTGAGGCTTCAAAGTCTACTCTTTCGAGTCTTTCAACATTGACTGTACCAGCTCCTGAGATCTCCTTTTTTTCGGAACTGGTAATTCCCCTGAGATCTTCAATGATTTCAGAATCAGAGACCTCCCAGAGCCAATGCTGCCCTGTCATTTCCGTGGGACAGGAGTTGACCCCAATTTATTTCAGAGTGCTTCCTGCTCCTTGGAACTTCAACTTGAGTCAGTTCAGTGTTGGCTTCTGTCTCAGGGGGTGGTTTCCTTGGAGTGGGAAGTGACCTAGTTTCCAAGGCAGTCTATTTCAGTTCTGGACTCCTTTCCTTCTTTGGGGGGGGGTGCAGCCTTTGAGGCTATAGTGAGGGCCCTGTCCCTTACAGTGACTCAGTCCGCATCTTCCTCCTCAGAACAGATACTGCCTTCTGGCTCTGTTATTCAACCTGTCTCTCCACTGGGGCAGCGAGTGCCAAAGTCTCAGGTTTCTCAGACACAGGTCCCCCTGAGGAGGTCCCTCAGAAAAAGAACTGCAAAAGGAAGCACTTAGATTCCCCTCAGGAATTGTTCATTGAAGATACTGATTTTGATGAGGGAGAAGGGACCCCAAGGTCACCACCTGAAAATGTCTCCTTCTAAGATATCCTAGAAATTTTAAAACAAAGGGGTCACTGGAAGTCTCAAAACCCTTCTTCGGAGGAATCAGTTTACCTACAGGCTTTCGGTACTCACCCGTCTACCTCTTGGGTAACTCTGCCCACTGGCAAACTCATCCAGTTGATTTTGCAGTGGGCGTGGAAGGCTCCAGACACCACTGAACCCATCCCTAAGAGACCAGATAAGATTTTATCTGCCACTGAAGATAAGCAATTCTGGGCCAAAGGTTTAGCAGTGGATGCCATGGTCATAGTGGCCACCACGAAAAAGGAACTCGCTGAGGAGAGTTCATCTATCTATCCAACCAAAAGTGAGTCTCGAGCTATGGACAGATTTGAGAAGCGGGTTTATGCTTATTGACCTTTGTCCTAAGGTCTTTGAATTTTCTGGCACACTTTACAAGACTTCAAAGGAACTGATCAAGGAGTTGTCAGATACCCTGGCAGGAGCTGTTGCTGAGGGGCTCCAAGAGAAAGTTGCCTCCCAGCTAGCCACCCTGGAGTCTGCTTCTAATTCATCCATGAGGCTCATTGCACATACAGCCAAGGGGACATCCAGAGCAGCGGGTTCAGGCATAGCCATAAGGAGACATGCCTAGATGTGTCTGTGTGACTCTGCAGAAACATTTAAGTCTTCATTCTTCAATGCACCCTTTGACAGATCATCTTTGTTTGGCCCAAAAGTAAGAGAGACTTTATCCAGGTGTGAGAAGGATGGTAAGAACCTTTCTGCTGTGGGCGGTCATTTTTCCACCACCCCCCCACCCAAAGATCCTTTTCTAGGAACCAGAAGAATGGTGGAAAGGTGTGGTTTAAAAAATCCCATGGGTCTTTCCAAGACACATGTGGAGGCAGTTACCCCAGGGGCAGAGGTAGAACCAAAATGGAAGAAGATGCTCACACAGCAGAGGTGGTCTGCAGAACCAGGGCTTCAGGGATTCCTTTCCGAGTAAGCCCTTTCAACATTCATGAATGGAGGCCCGATTGTCTTCCCCTAGAGGTAGATGGGGATGCTTATCCTTGCACCTACATGCCTGGCTAAACATAACAACAGATTTTTTGGGTGGAATGGATGATATCCAGAGGTTATACCATACCCTTTTCCCATCCTCCCATTGTATGCAAAAAATCCTCGATGTCCCACCCAATCAGAGGAATCCAGCAGTTCGAGAAATTCAATAACTGCTAAACAAAAGAGTCGTCCAAGAAGTCCCAGCAGACCAGAGGGGATCCAGAACTTACGTAAGATTCTTTTTAGTGCCAAAAAAGACAGGGGACTGGAGACTGATTTTGGATCTCAGTGTGTTGAACAAATCAGTTCGACAAACAAAGTTCCAGATGGTCATGGTACAGTCCATTCTGCCCTTTTTGAAGAAAGATGACTGGATGTGCTCCATAAATCTTCAGGATGCGTATTACCATATAAAAATTGACAAGCACTCCAGGAAGTTCCTCCACTTCCAGCTGAGAGCCATTCATTACCAGTTCAGAGTGCTGCCCTTTGGTCTCACCACAGCCCACAGGGTGTTCATCAAATGCATGGCAGTAGTAGTAGTTCACTTGAGACTGCAAGGATTCCAAGGGTTTCCATACTTGGACGACTGGCACATAACTGCTGTGACCAGACATCGTTTGATAGAAGCAAAGGATTACACTCTCAATATCTGTGCCCACCTAGGAATTACTGTAAATCACCAGAAATCCCAATTGACTCCAACTCAGAATCTAGAGTTTATAGGGGCAGTTCTGAATATGACAACAACCATAGCATCCCTTCCTCCAGAGAGACTCCAAAGAATTATTACACAGGTTCAGAAGGTAAGCCACAGAAAGAAGGTTCTCCTCAACTAATTTTTCAATCTCTAGGGCCGATGGCAGCATAAATAACTCTAGTCCCTCTAGCCAGGTTTCACATGAGAATACTACAGTGGCTGCTAGCATCTCAGTGGTCTATGCTTCATCAACCCATGTCGGATCAGATTCTGATCAATTATTACAAGAAGGATCTACTTTGGAGGACTTATTCTGAACAAATTTTCCTTGGCCGCCCCTTTGTCCTTCCAGACCCCATGGCCATACTAACTACAGAAGCCTCCCAGATGAGGTGTGGGGGGGGGGCATTTTCTGGACAAGACTGTCCAAGGCACTTGGTCCACTTTAGAGGCCAACTTGCATATCAGTGTCCTGGAGCTAAGAGAGGTGCTTCTAGCATTGCAGACCTTTCAAACAGCTCTTTTCGGGGACAATTGCAATTCAAACAGACAACATGTTAGTAGTTTGGTGCATCAACAAGCAGGGAGGAACCAAGTCTTACCCCTTTTGTCGAGAAGCACTCAGAGTGTGGCAGTGGGCGATCTCTTCCAACCGCTTTCTGATAGCAACACATATTCCGGGGAGTTCCAATGTGATTGCAAATAAACTGAGTAGATGTATCCTTCAGCCTCACAAGTGGTCTGTCAGTCTAAAAGTGGCAAAAAGGATCTTCCATCAGTGGGGACAACCTTGCTGTGACATGTTCACCTCTTCCCTAAACAAGTGCAGCAATTACTTCGCCCTGATTCCCCCTCCGGGGAAGTCACCAAGAGACTCTGTCCTCCACAGTTGGCATCCCGGTCTCCTGTATGCCTTTCCCCTTATACCTCTAATCCCAAAATTCCTACAGAAAGCACTCAGGTTGAAGAGTAAAGTATTCCTTATTGCCTCCTTTTGGCCTCGACATATTTGGTTCCCCTTTCTTTGGCCTTATCTGATTCAACAGCTTTGGATTCTGGATCCGATTCTGGACCTTCTGTCCCATCCAGACAGATTTGTTCACCCTGACATTTTGAACCTCAAGCTGACAGCATGGTTCCTCCAATTCCATTAGTTGTCAGGCACCTAAATCTTTCCTCCCTGGTACGTAACATCCTCCTACCTTCTCATAAACTTTCCACCCATAAACTATATTCTAGTAAGTGGAAGAAATTTACCATTTGGGCTCATGAAAAACACATTGACCCCTTCTCTTCTTCTACAGAAAATATTTTAGACTTCTTCGCCTCTCTTTTTAATGCGAGAGCTTCCCCTTCTACCATCAAAATATAACTAGCAGCAATTTCCAATTTCCACGATGGTTTGGAAGAACATTGATTATCTTCTCATAGACTTTGTAAGTCTTTTTTAAAAGGGACACTTTTGTTGAAACCTCCTTTCAAAGACCCCACACCACCTTGGGATCTGAACCTAGTGTTGCAAACCATTGTGCAATTCTCCCTTTGAACCCTTGGCAGAGTGTGATCTGAAGTTTTTGTCATGGAAAACATTGTATGTGAAGTTGTTCTATCTCGCCGTTCATTCTTACAGATGGGATCAGCTCTGAGTCAGCCTACTACAAAGCTCGAGGTCTTCAAATAGCTTGAGGCCAAGTCCCTATCCCATGATGCACCTAGAGTTACCTCAGATCTAGTTTGCTGCTGCAACAGATCGGAGGTTCTCACTAGCTCGGGACAGTAAAACCTTACTTTTACAAATATTTTTTTTATTATATTGATAACTTTTATTAGTAGTAGTTTTAGATACTTTGATAAGCTCTTATAGCTTATTTGTGTATTTCCCTTTCCCTTGGTGTTCTTTCTTAAATTTCTAGTTGGCCTCTTTTTTTCTAGGCCTAGTTTAAAGTATGTTTATCAGTGACTTTTCTGTCACTATCTTGTTCATAGATTGAGTGTGCTTAGTTAGTGACCTTTTGTCACAGTTTAGAATAATTAGATAAGGCTTAGTTAAGTGTGTGAAATAGCAGCTATCTTTATTACTATAGTTAGTGTGCTTAGTATTTAATATTGTGCGCCTTTAGACAGTGATTTCTGTCACAAATTAATACTTTATTTGTGTTTAGATAAATACTTGTGTGTGTTTCACTTTAGCCTGTATTTTTCTAAGGGCTTTTTGACTGTTTAAATTTTCAGTGTTCATTTTGTTAGTAATCTTTTTTGATACAGTGTTTGGTACAATATGGCTAACCAAGACAAACATCCTAAGTCAGGATTTAAAAAGTGCCCCAAATGTGGCCAAAAAATGTCTGCCACTGACAGTCATGTCAACTGTGTGTATTGTTTAGGATTACAAGATAGCTGTTCCATATGTCATTCTTTCTCTTCCAGGGTTCTCCAGGAGAGAAAGGAAGTTGATTGATAGAGGTTTGCTGAAACCCTTTTTCCAGGAAGCTTTCAGCAACCAAGATGGATCCAGCAAGTCCTCAAAGTCTTCTAATACTTCTGAGAGTAAAAAATCCAAGAAGTCTTTGACGTCGGCTCCACAGACATCAGAGCCGACCATCTTATCTTTTCGAAGCCGATCCCCAGTCCTGGATCCAAAATACCTAAGTCTCCTTTGTTACAGTTGGTACCACCTTCGAACCATTCATCTTGGTTTTCTATTAGCCTTTCTGATTTGGATGTGGATTGTGTGGTGCAGAAGCTTTTACAGGCACCGGCCTTTGCAAAATTTTTATCGGCTCTGACCCAAGCAGCTTCGGAGCCAAAGACCCTTATGCCAGCTATAACTTTTCCTCCTCCGAGCCATACTAGTCCTTCAGAGCCGGAGGAGGTGGACTTGTTGATTGTGGGGCCTTTGGAGCTGACATCTGCTCCAGTGTCTTCAGCTCCGTTTACTCTGATGTCCTCGGTGCCGATTGAGGACTCTAGGAGCTGACATTCTCTGGTCGGGTCCGGGGAGGATAGTTGGACTGACTTGACGCTTTCGACTCTGCCTCTCCGGGCTTCGGCTTGGATGAGCTCAGCTCCTACCTCTGGCTCGGAGCCCACTGTCCCAGTGCCGGGGGTATTGACAGTTTCCTTGGATCTGTCGGTCCCTTCACATTGGAGCAGGGGTGCCTTCGAAGCCATGAGGAGAGTTATGTCTCCTAAGACATCTTCAACCTCAGGTCCGGCTTCTTCCTCCCCTAAAGCACCCGTGTCTGCTTCTGCTTCTGCTTCACAGATCCTGGCCAAGCGTAGAGACCCAGAGCCTCAGGAAGCCCCATTGGGTGGCCCATGCTCTTCCGAGACCTCACCAGAATCTCCCACTGATGAGGTTTCCAGGAAGAGAGTTTGTAAGAGGAAACATCTAGACTCCCCACAAGAGTCCCTGACACCTGATACTGACTTGGATGAATCAGAAGGTTCCCCGCTTGCTGAGATACTAGAAATCCTTAGGCAGAGGGGTGACTGACAGTCCACAAACCCTACTGAAGACGAGTCGGTTCTCCTGAAGGCTTTTGGGTCTCAGCCCTCCACCTCTTGGGTGTCTCTGCCCTTCGATGACCTTATGCAGCTGGTCTCACGAAGGGCGTGGGAGTCTCCGGACACCATGGAGCCTGTCCCTAGGAGGCCTAATAAATTTCTCTGCTCCCCAAGACAAATCCTTTCTTTCCAAGGGTGTGCCATTTCATGCCATTGTGGTGGCGGCAGCCACCAAAAAGGAAATTTCAGAAACTTCCTCTTCTATCCATCCTCCTAACAGAGATTTCAGGATTATGGATAGATATGGGAAGCTCACTTATAGTTCAGCGCCTTTTGCACTCTGTTCGCTCAACTACCTAACTCATTTTACTAGACAGCAAAGAGATCTCCTTAAAGAGCTGGGAGATACTCTTCAGAGTACAGTAGCTGCAGGAGCTTGAGACAAAGTTGCCTCCCAGCTTGCTACCCTCAACTCCATTGTTAACTCATCCATGCGCCTCATTTTTTATGCGGCTGATGAAACAAGCAGGGCAGCGGGTATAGAAATTGCTCTTAGAAGACACTCCTGGATGCGCTTGTGTTCCTTCGCGGAGCCTTTCTAGTAATCCTTTGTGAATACCCCTTTTGATGGCTCGTCCCTTTTCGGGCCCAAAGTTAAGGAAACTTTGACCAGGTGTGAGCAGGAAGGAAAGACTCTGTCTGCCGTCAGAGTCCATTTTTCCACCCCTTCCAGACCCTACCCCAAGGGTCAAAGGGAAGGGAAAATGTGGTTCCGAAAAACCCAAGGAGCCTTTCAGGACACACGTGGTGAACCTCCCTCCAGGGGCAGAGGAGGGGGCAATAATGGAAGATTGTGCCCTAATGGCAGAGGGGGTCCGCAAAACCAAGGTGACAGAGATCACTTCTTTGGGAAGCCGTACCAGCGCTTTTGAAAGGAGGCCCGACTATCCTACTTTGGAGGCAGTCAGGGGTCCCTTATATTTGTATCCAGATGCCTGGCTCAAAATAACAGACAACTGGGTACAAAGTATCATTTCCAGAGTATACTTCATTCCTTTCACCACACCCCCTCCACCGACAAGGAAAATCCCGGACGTTCCACTCAGTTACAGGGAACAGGCAACAGTAGAGGTCCAAACGTTGCTAAGAAAAAGAGTCATCCAACCAGTCCCAGCAGACCAGACAGGATCCGGAACTTACTCAAGATTCTTTTTAGTTTCAAAAAAGACAGGGGACTGGAGACCTATATTTGGACTTCAGCAGGCTAAACAAATCTGTCATAAAAGAGAAGTTTCGGATGGTCATGCTTCAGTCGATACTTCCCTTTTTAGGGAAGGACAATTGGATGTGCGCAATAGATCTCCAGGATGCGTACTACCACATAAAAATGGTCAGACCATCCAGGGATCATCTGCGCTTCCAGCTGGGAGCCAGTCATTACCAGTTTCGAGCCCTGCCCTTTGGTCTCACTACAGCCCTCAGAGTGTTCACCAAATGTGTGGCAGTGGTCACAGCTCACCTGAGACATTTAGGATTCCAGGTGTTTCTGTACCTAGACGATTGGCTCCTCATCGCCACCACCAGGCATCAACTCATTCAAGCCAGGGAGTCCACTCTGTCACTCTGCAACCAGCGGGGCATTACAATAAATTCAGAAAAATCTGCCTTGTCGCCATCACAACATACCGTTTTTATCGGAGCAGAACTTGACACCACCACCACCACCACCACCACGCTAAGACTTCCAGTAGAAAGAGTCTTACTACTCCATCAGCAGGTTCGCAATCTGATATCCAAAAACAAGGCTCCAGCATCAGAAGTTCTAAAGTTGTTAGGTATAATGGTAGCTGCAATTCTGGCCATACCACTGGGTTGCATGCACATGCGGATACTGCAATAGCTGTTGTTCACTCAATGGTCTTACCAAGAGCTTCCCATGTCTCACCTGATAATGATCACAAACTCTTGCAAAAAGGATCTTCAGTGTGGTGGTTGACTTTACTTCATGTCACGATAGGTCGTCCCTTTGTTTTGCCCCCACCAGCTGCCACAGTGACCACGGACACTCCCCTGATAGGGTGGGAGGGCATTTTCAGGGAAGGACAGCCCAAGGCACATGGACCGATCAAGAGACACATCTGCATATCAATGTCCTAGAGATGAGAGCAGTACTTTTGGTGTTGCAGTATTTTCAGGACTCTCTTCCTCTGGGTACGATTACGATTCAGACAGACAACATGTCAGTGGTCTGGTACTTGAACAAACAAGGAGGAACCAGGTCATATCCCCTTTGTCGCAAGGCCCTAAGAGTATGGCAGTGGGCTATATCCACCCAGCGCTTTCTGTTAGCAATGCACATCCCGGGGAAATCCAACTTGATAGCAGACAAGCTGAGCAGAGCAATTTTGTTGCCCCATGAGTGGTCCCTCAAGAAAGAAATAGCGGACAGGATATTCCGCAGGTGGGGCCAACCTTGCTGCAACCTTTTTGCCAGTCACATGAACCCAAAATGCAGAAGCTACTTTGCCCTGATTCCCTATCCGGGAGAAGCCCCAAGGGACGCACTCATTCACGATTGGCCTCCAGGTCTCCTCTATGCATTTCCACCAATCCCGTTGATACCCAAGGTTCTACAGAAAGCAAAAACCCTGGGAAGGACCATCATTCTAATAGCCCCTCATTGGCCTCGTCAGATTTGGTTCCCCTTCCTTCGACTTCATCTTTTGGAAAACCCTTGGATTCTGGAACCAGTTCCGGACCTTCTGATGCACTCCTCGGAGGAACTTCATCCCTCTCTGCAGTCCCTGAAGCTGACAGCTTGGCTGTTCCAATTCCCATCATAGCTAGGTTCCACAACCTTTCCAATGAGATGAATCAAATTTTCTTATCCTGTCATAAATCTTCTAAGAGGAAGCTATACCTTAGCAAATGGAAAAAATTTTCTATATGGGCCTCTTAAAACAATCTTGATCCTTACCAAGTCCCCCATGGCCTCTAGTTTAGAGTTCTTGACTATGATTTTCAACAAAGGAGCTGCAGAAGCAACAGTTTGTGTTCAACTTGCTGCCATTTTTAATTTTCATTTTGGATTCGAAGGTATGAATATTGTGTCGCACAAATTATCCAAAGCCTTTCTCAAAGGGACTTTTCTTCTCAGACCACCTGAGAAATCTCCTTATTCCCCATGGAATCTAAATTTTATGCTTTCCCGCATTATTCTTCCTCCATTTGAACCAGCTTTCTCATGTGACCTCAAATTTTTGTCATGGAAGACTATCTTTTTAGTAGCTATTACTTCTGCCCACAGAGTGTCAGAGCTTCAAGCCTTGTCCATTAAGCCTCCTTATTTTATTTTCCATGCTGCCAGAGTCTCACTTCGAACAAACCCCTCCTTTTTGCCTAAGGGTTGCACTGAAACTAATCTTAATCAAATTATTGATTTTCCAGTTTTCTTCCCCAATCACTCCAACAATCTAGAATACATGTTCCACAAACTTGATGTTCACAGACAGCTCAGATTTTACTTGGATAGAACAAAACATTTTAGGAAATCTGAACAGCTTTTTGTTTCTTTTTCAGACTCCAGGAAAGGTATGCCAGTGGTTAAAACAACTCTGTCTAAATGGTTATCTGATTGTATCACATTTTCTTATTCAGCTGCCAATATGCCCTTACAATACAAAATTAAGGCTCACTCAACCAGTGCAGTTTCTACATCCTCTGCCTTTTCTGCCAGACTTCCTATTGATAACATTTGTGCAGCAGCCACTTGGTCAAGACCTCATACCTTTATCACTCATTACAAAGTTGACAGGGCCTCCAGGGACAGGGCCTCTTTTGGGTGTACTGTCCTACCCATCTGTAAGAATGAACGGCGAGATAGAACAACTTCACATAAAGAAGTTAAGTACTTACCATAACATTCCATGTGAGTTGTTCATCTCGTCTTTATTCTTACTTCCCTCCCTCCTACCCCCTCCTGGGCTTGTAGAAGACTAAGATGCTGGATCCTTCCTGGTTGCTCAACCTGTGTATACTTTCTCTTATGGAGTGATAGAATGACATATGGTATTATTATACGCAGCAAACAAGATCTGAGGTAACTCTAGGTGCATCATGGGATAGGGACTTCCTCAAGCTATTTGAAGATCTCGAGCTTTGTAGTAGGCTGACTCAGATCCGAGGCATCGGCTCCAAACCCATCTGTAAGAATGAATGCGAGAAGAACAACTCATATGGAACGTTATGGTAAGTACATAACTTCTTTTTTGGTGGCTATAACCTCTGTTGAAGATGGAGTTTCTGTACAAATAAACCCCTCCTTCCTATCCAAGGTAGTCTCAGAGTCTAACATCAGTCAAGCTATTAATTTCCGGTATTCTTTCCAAACTTTTCTAACAAAGGTGAATATTCCTTGCATTTACTAGATGTTCACATGTAATTGCACTTCTATCTTCACAGGACAAAAGACATGAAAATATCTGATCAATTATTTGTTTGCTTTTCCAGTGCAAGGTTTGATAAGCCAGTCAGCAAGGTGACTTTAGCCAGTTGGCTAAAGGATTGTATTTCATTTATCTATGATAAAAACAAAATTGCTTTGCCTAGGCTAGTGAAAGCTCATTCTACAAGATCAGTAGTTGTTTAATCTAGAGCTTCAATGGATGATATATGTGCAGCAGCTACTTGGGCTTCTCCTCATACCTTTATTACTCATTACTAATTGGACTTGGTCTCTAGGAGAAGAGCATCCTTTGGTTCAGTGGTGCTCAGGAATATCCTTCTGTGAGTCCTCCCAAGATCTAAGGTAGCTAGGGACTCTGTCCCGTATGTCAAGGATAAAATGAAGATCGACAACATCAGATAAAGAAGTGCTGTACTTACCATAACAGTCCATATCTGTTGTCCATCTTCATTTATCCTTGACTCCCCAACCTCCATCTCCTGGCCTTTGAAGATTTTTTGGTGGAACGGATTATATACCTTCAAATTATTGTGATCTTTAAAGCACAGCAGATATGGTTTCCCTTTGGGCTTCCTTATCTATTATCTACACATTCTCTGCAAACTCGATCTGAGGTGATTGGGAGAGAGAGATTGTGGGGAGAGGTGAATCTTGAGAGTTTTTGGCTGGCGCAAGTTTTAGTAATGGCTGAGTAGGTTCCGATACTGGAACCAAACCCATATGTCAACGATAAATGAAGATGGACAACACAGATGGAGCTTTATGGTATGTACATAACTTCTTTGTTTGGTGCATTGTATTGATGACATTTTTATTCTTTGGACTGACATGGAGAAACACATATGACTTTATGGACTGTTTAAACAAAACCTCAGGAATTGTAAAGTTAAAAGTGAATTGAATTTTATGTGAAATTAATTAAGGAATGTTATATGTTTTAAGTCTGCATTCTAGAAAGCCTTCATTTACTAACAAATATTTACACGCATTAAGTTGATATCCATTGTACATCAAAATAATTTTTTAAACATCAGGCAATTAGGGTATATAAGTTTTAGATAAACATTAGCTTAATATAGACTGACATCATGAAAAGTTTAGATGTTCTTGTCCTCACATGCAGTCCCTTACATGGGTAGTCAAGTATTAGGCTGACGTCGGCCAAACGCGCTTAGGCTGGCCATCAGGGTCAAAGCGCAAAAAAACGCATGACCGGACTCATTTACAAAGCAGCCGCGCATTCCTCAATTCTTCAAGCGCTGGTCGATGCAGGCTGCTTGCAGAAGATTTTGAATTTGGAGTTTCAGGAGAATTTAATTTGGAGTTTTCAGGCCGAATCAATATTTTGGTTTTTCAGCCTCAGTATTTTGGTTCGATGTCAGAAAAAGTGAATAACTGTATTTCTTTGAATACAGAAACGCATAAAGGGAATATCATGGTGTGTACAGGGATTATCATTCATGTGTATTCCTTGTTGTTGGAGTGTAAGCTTTGTGCTAGGTTCAATAAACGCACTGTATAGTAAGGTTCAAGCACTATAGGCGAAGCTTAGATTGTGGGTGCTATTATAATATGCCGATGCAATTATATGGCGGTCGGGCTCTCGGTATAAGCTCGAAGCCCAAGTAAACAAATTAGATTAAACTGAGCAATCCGGGGACGACCACGTTCCGGAGTTCTTTAGAGGAGCTTGTGTCCCCGGGACCCGACAGCAGAACTCTCTGGGGAGGGGGAGATTTTTTTTGGAGGTGAGGTCTCTCTCAGGCAGCAGGTCAGGCTGAAGGGGGCTTCTGCTACTGTACTCCCCTCCTTCCTAGGGTGGTTAGGCCTTCTTTTGGAAAGTGGTTAAAGGGAAGACATGGTAGTTGAATTACTAACAGAGATGTAAACAGAAATGGTTGACAAATGCACACCTATTTTATCAAACTGAGCAGATATATAGGTTAGCAATAACATGAATTTAGTTAAGGATTCTAACTGGATCCCAGCTGTGGTAGTTACAGCACAGATGTAGCTATGATTACAATGTTATTTTCAAAAGCTGGAACATTTTAAGGGACACAGTGAGCTGTTTAAATGTGGCTGGACAGATAGCTTAATTTGTGAATAAGAAACATCATAATCTTTAGCACTTGTTAGATGATGTTGAGTTTAATGAGAAACATGTCTATAGTAGATTAAGTATATTTGCATATGTTTTTGTCAGTACTGTAGACATCTTAATGTGGGATCTTATGTAACAGTTTTTGGTTTTGAAAGTATCACGGACATAAATACTGCATTTGTCTGATTTGTTGCATAGTTTATTTAAGTAGTTGTGCAAGCTGTATTATATTCCGTGTTAGAACTGGAAGAAAATTTCAGCATAGGATGTATGAACATTGTTATGTCATCAACAGAAGACATATTGATAATGCATTATACAGACATAGGAAGGTATTCCTAGAGAAATAACACATTGGGTTAAGTCAAGTAATGTGATAAATGGTGATGTGCATGGGAGGGCAATTCAGAGAAACACACAGCATGACATCTTTATCAGTAACACAGCAAAGTATGCATTGCATGCTAATGACTGCATAATGGCATGCAGACAAGTCACTATTCTAATGAGAGCTGCTGCATATGCAGATGATGAAATCAAAATTGACAGAATTCAGAAACAAAAGAAATGAGTACAGTGAGCCATAGCAATTAGCTTATCTGAACACCACCATTTTGGGGTACAGGTGTCTCGCACTAAAATGTTATCAGTAGCATGTGGTTTAGCTGGTCAGCATGTGTTGTTAGTGGTCACCTTGAAATCTCAAGTCCATGGTGTTGTATGCCACCACCCTGTGCATCACAGAAGAGTCCACCAGTCGCTGACATGCCATCACCTCCAGTACTAGGAGTTAGTCAACTGATACCATGTGGACATTATGATAGCTAGAGAGAGAGCTAGGGGACATGCTATCCTCAGATGGATTCAAGGAGATGCATGGACTACCTGTTTATATATTTATTTACTTTTCTAACCCCTTTATTGAATTACCACTTAAGACATAGGTAAACATGTATTTATATAAAAAAAACAAACTATATTAACATATTCCCAATTGCAGACATTATACATCACACAGATTCTCTTGTATATTTATCATCAATTCAAAATTACATAAATCAATCAAATCCTGCCTTCCCTTAAACCTCACTCCTCTTCCAAAACATTATTCTGCATGTATTGTTCCCACAATTGACATTTTTTTCTATGTAATTTGCTCCTACCCTTATCTAAAGATACCACTTCCTGTTCTTTTTATCTCTGTTACAATATTCAACATTTCCATTACAGTATATTTAGACTTTGATTTCCATTTTCCAGTAGACTTAAACATTGATTTCTATTTTCTAGTAACTGTTTTTTTGGTAGCCTTTCTATGTGTAAGCAATTCAGATCCTGTATTCCAGCTCAAAAAATCATTTCCTTAGTTACACCTGTTTGCTCACCCAATATTTCTGACAAGAGTACTCTGTAGGGAATTTTTAAAGTTCGCCAATTTATTGCACTCCCAAAACATATGTTCCCAACTACCTCTTTCTTCCCCATCACACCTCAAACATTTGCCATCTACCTGAGGAATAATTCTTTGCAGTCTGCTTGGAGTATAAAAATACCTAAGCAAACACTTCCAAGTGAATATCCTAAATCTTCTAGACTTTGATGCATATTTGGGAACCATACATATTTACTTCCACTGTTTCCGTGTAAACTGCTTATGTAGTCTCTCTCTTCCCAATCTTTTGTAGCATCCTCTGATTGATTTCTATAGTTAGCATGCAGTATTTATATGCCTTACTAATTATCCCTTTTTTAACAGCAGCTTTCACTTAGGATTCCCCTATCCCTTTCTCTTTTCTTATACTCAGATATCAATCCCTGATACAGAGGGCAGTCTCTAGCCTGCAGTCCAAATGTCTTCTTGGCTTTTTCCTATTACCTTTCCCTCTCTAGATATTTGCTCTCAATATTTTGATTACTTTCCCAGTTTTCTCCGGTAAATTCCAGCCCTGTCTTGCCTGCTCTTTCTACCCTCAATTGCAGCCATCCCCCTCAGCAAAATCTTCTTTCTCCATTTTCTTGTTTGCTTAGTTCTTAGAATACTTTCTGTTACACTATGAATATAATATTCTGCATTGCTGTTGTTATTCTCCTTCAAGATCTGCATCCAAAATCCCATTCTGTCCTTATTTCTTGAATTTCCTTTGTACTTCATCATCATCCGTTTCCACTTTTAATTATTACTTTCTGCTTGTGTTACGTACACGAGCCTTAACTGTGTAGCTCAAAAATATTCCTTCAAATCAGGTAATCCCAATCCACCTGGATCTATTGGAAGGATCACCTTATCTTACTTGACCCTTGCCTTTTTCCCCTCCCAGATAAAATCCTTCAAGTCTTTAATAATTGTTGTTCACAGCTTCTCCTCTAGTTGATAAAAAACATGACTCATCTGTATATAAAACTAATGGGACTAAAACATTTTCATTGCTTGTATCTTGTTATTTTTATCCATAAACAATAGCTTTTAGTTTCTTAGTTTTTGTATTATCTTTTGATCTGATGTTGTCTCCTTCATTCCTCCTCATGATAGGGTCTTGGATTCAATCCTTGGATCCTGCTCAGCTACATTCCACAGACTTGAATCCAACTCTCAAGCTCCTCCCTCATACCCACAATGCCCTTGATCTACTCATCTACCTCAGATCTCGTTTGCTACTTCAGCGAGTCAGACGCGGATTGCATGCTCTCAAGCGTGGTTAGCTTTTTTGATAATTTTCTCTTCAAAATTGTAAATGTTTCTGCTATTTTTTTCTTCCTCCCTCTTCTTTTTGTAGTAGCCTGTGTGTGTGTGTGTGTGTGTGTGTGTGTGTGTGTGTGTGTGTGTGTGTGTGTGTGTGTGTGTGTGCATTTTCCTTCCTTTTCCTATAACAAAAAAACATAGATTAGATTAGTTAAATTGTTGCTAAATTTACTATTACTTAGTTTACAAATTACAGTCTAAACTTACCTTTGTACTCCTAGAGTTCTGTAGAGCTTTTATATTTCAAACTTACCTGTTATTGACAGTTATTTTTGGCGGTCTCTTCATACATTATGGCTGACAAACCAGTTCCCAGCTTCAAACTCTGCACTTCTTGTGGGCATAAAATCCCCAGTCAGGAAGCCCACAAGGAGTGGGTATACTTCTTAGGTGCCGAGCATTTAAAAGCAAAATGTTCTATCTGTGCTGCCTTTAATCCTCGAGCTGTTGCCAACAGACAGAATAAACTTATTCTCAGGGACCTTCTTCCGTCCTCGGCTGAGGCACAGACCCCTTCTTTGGTTTCTTCCTCTGCTTCTTCTGCTACTAAGGAGTCTAAAAATAGGTCCCTCCCTGCCTCCCCGAGGGACTCTCTCGAGCATAAGAAGCCTAAGAAATTTGCAGATTTGACTTTCAGATACACAGAAATTAGGTCCCCATTTGGAGTCTCCTCAGATCCGGGGAGATTATCACCATTTCTCCAATACCGTCATTGGCTCTGACATTGGATCCTATTCCCTTAGATCCTAGGACCTTGACAAAGTCCCAGACCCTGTTCTCCTAGTCAAACTTCTCCCAGCCCCCCTCATCAGCTTCTTCCAGGTCCTCAAGAAACTGTTCTGAGGCAGACATGAACAGGATGATAAGGAGGTTTATTAAGGGCCTGATACAGATGGGGGTAGTCTCAGCTCCGTCCACAGTCAAATCTGTGAGCTACCCAGGTCACCCCATCAGGACTTCTTCTCCGGTCTGCCCCCAGCTTCAGAGCCACAGGATTTGGGATTACCATGCATGTTGGACTTGGGGCAGAGGAAGCTCCCTTCCTCAGTGCTGAGGATGCCCTTCACGAGCTGCATTCCGGCCCTTTCTGAGCAGAGCGAGTCTCAAAGCCATGGTGTCAGTGTCTGGTCTAGGGTACTGGGTTCACCTCTGTTCTTTTCAGAGCCGTCCCCTCTCTTAGATGCTTAGCCACTCGATAGCTCAGGTCAGATGTCTTCTGGGGGCTCTGGATCTAGTATGAGTCCTGTCCATCTTTCCTCTGTAGTTTCGGCTCTGGGGGAAGCAGAAAGGGTTTCTCCTGGTCCTTTGGCCTTCCAGATAGTGGAGAGGGTATTCTCCCGGGTTGGAGATTAGACTGCACAAGTTCCTCAGTTCGCCTCTGTACCTCCATCGGATCCAGGTCGTTCTCTCTCTCTCTCATCTTGCCATGAGTCTTCTTGTCCCAAGTGGTGTCCAAGATATCCCTGCTCATCAGGGATCCCCTTCTTCTGATACTTCCCCAGAATACTCAAGTTTAGGAAGTCCCAAGGAAGAAGACATGCAAAAGGAGGCATGTGGACTCCCCCTTGAAGTCTTTAACTGAGGACACTGACTTTGAAGAAGGGGAAGGATCCCCCGATCCCCACCTGACGACATCTCCTTCAGAGACATTTTAGAGATCATGAAGCATAAAGGTGGGTGGTCTGCCCAACCTCCTTCCTCTGAAAAGTAATTTCTCTTGGAGGTGTTTGGGATGGGCCCATCTATATCCTGGGTGACCCGTCCCCCCGGCAGCTGTGCTGGTAGACGTAGTATCGCGCCATGCATGGAAGGAATCAGACACCATCGAGCCCATACCCAAGTGGCCCAATAGGTTTCTAGTACCTCCCACAGACAGGAAACACTGGAGTAAAGGCCCTCTGATCGATGCTGTTGTGGTGGCGGCGGCCACCAAGAAAGAGCTGGCAGAAGAAACTGCCAATGTCCATCCACCAAAAAAAGGAGTCTAGAATGTTGGACAGAATTGGGAATCACATTTACACCTCAACAAAGTTTGCGCTGAGGTCATTAAACTTTTTGGCTCATTTCACCTGGCTTCACAGGGACCTGATCAAAGAATTTTCATCTTCTCTCTCAGAGTCCATGCCTGCAGAGGAATTTAAGAAAGTTTCTCCCAGGCTAACCACTCTTTCATGTATCGCCAGCTCTTCAATGAGGTTAAACTCTCTGTACCACAGAGGGTTCCTTGCGAGCAACAGGTTCAGGTCTTTCCCTAAGGAGGCATGCCTGGATGAGGCTGTGTTATTTTGCAGAGCCCTTTAAGGCGTCTGTGAAGATATGTGAAGGCTGCCAGCCTAGCTAGATAGAATTTTGTAGATAATTCTGTCATTTGTAAATATTAATATAAGCCACAGGGTTGTTCTCTTAAATGTGAAAAGACTGTACTGGATGTTGAACTGCAAAAAATGTAACAGCAGTGCACTCTGCTGTAAGAAAGCTGATAAGTCAAGCATTTTATGACTGTTTTGATTTCAGGGCTCGGAGCCATGGTGTCTAAATGAGCAGATTCTTTCTATTGTTTTGAGACTAGAGTTAATTGCTAAATTTTACATATATAATGTCTTTAATTGCTGTAGTTTCCTGACCAGGTGCAAGCTTACTAAGAAATGTTAATGTAGAGTTTCTGTTAGCCTGGGAAACCAGAGAATTGTTAAGAATGATGTAATCTAAAATGAGTCAACAGGATGTTTTATCAATTTGAAGGACTTTCTCAGAGACAGAGACAGAGAGGATTTTGCATTTGTCTTCAGAACTGACCACTCACCAGCACTTGCTTTGCTCTGTCTGTATGTAAGTAGGATCTTAGATGTTAGTGTCTGTCTTAGAAATAGATAGAAAATAGTAAGTTTAGTTTAGCTGTTTTCTATTTTTATGTCAGACTATTCTACAAAATTATTTTAAGCATTTTCCTGTGATCTCTGAACTCTTTACTAGCACTGTGTAGTAAGAAGTATTGTCTTGTGTTTTTATTATTTATTATTAAAATTTTTAAACCTTTCAACTGTGGCTGTTTGGTGTAGAGATAATTTAAGCTCTAGAGTACTGAGCATGTATATAGTGATCCTGTACAAAGCCACTCCAAATAAGCCTTGCTGCTCAGTCACACTTACCATTTGTATAATAATATTGCACAGTAATAATTGGACACCCCTTGGTAAGGGCCTTATCAGTATGCCACCCAGTCAATGGGAACAGGCAGCACAGGAAATTCAGCAGCTGTTGCAAAAAAAGAGTCATCCAGGAGGTCCCAACCAGAGAGGATTCGGAACCTACTTTTGGTGCCAAAAAGATAGGGGACATAAGACCCATTCTGGATCTTAGCAGGCTAAGTGAATACATAAAGAAGGCAAGGTTCCAAATGGTTATGGTTCAGTCCATTCTGCCACTGTTGCACAAGGATGACTGAATGTGCTTGATAAATCCCAAGGATGTGCACTATCACATCAAAATAGACAGGCACTCCAAGAGATATCTGCACTTCCGGCTGGGAGCCAATCACTACCAGTTCAGAGCACTGCCCTTTGAACTCACCACAGCCCCCAGCTGTTCACCAAATGCATGGCAGTGGTAGCCGCTCACCTGAGGCTCAAGGGATTCCAGGTGTTTCCATATTTAGATGATTGGCTCTTAACCACCCCCAAGAGGCATTGACTAGTCCAAGCCAGGGACTACTTACTCCAGTTAGCGCACTCCCTGGGCATCACCATAAACATGAGCAAGTCCAACTTTACTCCGCTTCAGAATCTAGAGTTCATAAGTACACAACTCAGCACATCCTGCAGGTCCTGGGGCCCATGTCTGCAACCATTCTGTTAGTTCCCCTAGCCAGGTTTTTCATGTGGGTTGTACAGTGGACGCTAGCCAATCAATGGTCCATCCTATCTCAGCCCTTGTCCCTTCGCATCAGATTGACTCTCATCTGCATGCATCATATCAGTTGGTGGATTCAGTCAGACAATGTTATTCTCAGCAGACCGTTTATGAACAATTCCCCAATGCCACCATGATCACAGATGCTTCCCAGTTTGGAGGGGGGGCTTTACAATGGGAAGATGGTCCAAGGCACATGGTTGCCTCAAGAGACCAAGTTGCACATCAGTGTCCTAGAGATGAAAGCTATCCTCCTAATGTTCCAAGCCTTTCAGGGCATTCTCCCTTTGGGGACTATTGCAGTATACACAGAGAATATGTCAGTTGTCTGGTATATCAACAAGTAAGGAGGGACCCATTCTTAACCCCTGTGCAGGGAGGCCATGAGAGTGTGAGAGTGTGCAATGTCTTCAGATTGCCTCGTAATTGTAATGCATATCCTAGGGAAACCAGCAATCTGGTGGACAGACTCAGCAAATCACTCCTGATTCTGCATGAGTGGTCCCTCAACCAATCAGTAGTGAAGATGATCTTCAACAGTTGGAGTCAACCTTGCTGTGACCTCTTTGCCTCTCCCATCAGCAACAAATGCAACAAGTTTTTCGCTCTGATCCTTCCTCCAGGGAGCCCCCAAGGGATGCTGTATTCCATGATTGGCCTCCGGGTCTCCTGTATGCTTACCCTCCTCTTCCGCTCATTCCCAAGTTTCTTCAGAAGGCAAGTAGGTTGAAGAGCTCCGTCATCCTCACTGCCCCCTTCTGGTCTCATCAGGTGTGGTTCCCCTTCCTCTGGTCTCATCTGAAATATCCTCCTTTGATACTGGAGCCCACTCAGAACCTCCTTTCTCACCCATCAGGAATGCAACATCCACATCTTCAAACCCTCAAATTGACTGCTTGGTTTCTCCATTTCCAACCTTAATGAGACAGTCTAGGCTTCAATCTCCAGTCTGAAAAATTCTTCTGGCATCGCAAAAGGCTTCCACCAATAAAGTTTACATAGTAAGTGGAAGAGATTTGTTGTCTGGGCCACAAATATAAACATCGACCCCTTCTCAGCACCTGTTCCAGATGTGTTACTATTTTTCAGTACCCTTTTCAACAAAGGTGCTAGCTTCTCCACTACCAAGTTGCAGTTAGCGGCTGTTTCCAATTTTCATACAGCAAGTCAATCACATTCTTTGTTCACATTCATATTGTGCAAATCCTTCATGAAAGGTGTGTTCTTATTAAGGCACCCAATTAGGGATCCTTCTCCCCATGGGACCTTACTCTTGTGCTACAGGCTTTGACACGTGGACCCTTTGAGCCAGCAGCTAGTTGTGACATGAAATTTTTGTCTTGGAAGACAGCCATCTTGGTGGCCATGACTTCCGCTAAGAGGATTTCTGAGCTTCAGGCTTTATCCTCTAAACCTCCTTACATTCTGTTCCATAAAGATAGAGTGTCCTTATGCACTAATCCATCCATTATGCCTAAAGTAGCTACAGAGAACAATATCAATCAGTCCATACAACTGCTGGTGTTCTTTCCGAATTTCTCTAACAAAGGTGAGTATGTCTTTCATCTTCTAGATGTTCGTAGACAACTCCATTTTTATCTGCACAGGACCAGTCAACATAAAAAGTCTGATCAGCTTTTTTATAGCCTTCTCTTCTAATAGGCTTGGACAAGTGGTATTGAAAATGACCTTGATAAAATGGATTTCAGACTGCATTTCTTTCATTTATTCATCCAAAGGATTGGAGTTACCTAAACCTCCTAGGACACATTCTACCAGAGCTATGGCTACTTCCTTGGCTTTCTATGCTAGAACCTCTGTTGATGACATTTATGTGGCAGCTTCATGGTCTAATAATCACACCTTTGTGTCACATTACAAGTTGGATGTTATTGCCAGGAGCAGGGCCTCCTTTGGTTCAATGGTGCTTCGGCATATCCTTCCTTGAGGGCCACCCAGAGTTGACGTATCTGGGGACTCTGACCCTATCATGAGGAGGAATGAAGGGGACAACATCAGATTAAAAAGTTATGTCTTACCATAACTTGGCATCTGTGCTGTCTTCCTTCATTCGTCCTCACTTTCCCACCCAGCCATCCACCTGCCTTTCTTCTTGAGGAATCTGGATAATCTAGGGACTGTTACGTCCTATGTCTGAACCTCATCTGCTGGTCTTTGATGTTTGAATGTGGCATGTCTGGATTTGGCAAACTCAATCTGAGGTAGTTGGGTGGATCAAGGGCCTTGTGGGTATGAGGGAGGAGCTTGAGAGTTGGATCCAAGTCTAGAGAATGTGGCTGAGCCAGATCCGAGGGTTGGATCCGAGATCCTATCATCAGAATGAAGGAAGGAAAACAACACAGATCCCAAGTTATGGTAAGATATAACTTTTTATTTAGTTTCTTCCCACATATCCTAGCTGCCATAACAGAATTCATTTTAATCCGTACTCCTAAATACTTCATTTTGTAGTATTCCCCATAAATATGAGTATTACTGGACCAATTCATGTGTGGCCACATAGTTTACAGTTATTGCCTTTTTTTATATTCATTAATTTTATATCCCAAAAAGACTTAAAACTGTCTCAAGATGTTTCATGACATTGAGATGTCCTTTTTTGATTTTATCACGTACAAAATAATATTGTCTGTAAATAATAAAGCCAACTTTTCTTGATTACCATACCAGTTATATCCTTGAATTTATTAGTCCATTATTTTCTTTGTCAGTAACTCTAAGTGTAAAGCAAATAGCAAAGGTGAAAGAGGACACCCCTGCGTGGTTCCTCTGTTCAGCCATAACGTATCAGAGAGGAGCCTCCCACTTTATATTTCGCCTCTGATCTATTATATATCGTCATAATTAACCTTTTTTTTTAATCAGGGACTGCAAATGTTTCCATTGCCCTACTCATACAATCCCAGCTTATTCTGTGAAATTCTTCCTCTGCATCAAGACCCACCAACAACAGTAGTATTTCTTACACTCTGATTCCTTCTGGATCATCATTGTTCTATTAATGTTGTTAAATGTTTGTCTATCCTACACAAAACCACATTGATCCATATCTATCAATTTTGGCATCACCTGTGCCATTCTTTTAGTTATTACAGATATAAACACTTTATAATTATGGCTTAAAGTTGAAATGAGTCTATATGAAGCTGTGTCTGATGGGTCTTCACCATCTTTAGGCATTACAGCCACCACAGCTTTCTTCTAGGATGCTGGTGTTTCCCCTCTTTTTAAAAAGTGTTAAACAAAACCTTCCAGATCTTTATCACTTTCTTCCCTCTGAGCTTCCAAACTTCCACAGGAATACCATCTATTCATGGAGACTTTCCTGCAGATTAATTGTACATCACTATTTTTATCTCATGTTCTCCTATCTTAACTGTTGAGCCTCATCTTCCTCTTAACCTTGGTCTTCCATAAATATTTCCATTTGTGCTCTTTCTTAATTTCCACATTTCTCTGCTTTATACAAATGTTCATAAAATTTCCGAAATACATTTAATATCTCTACATGAACTCTGGTTATTTTTCTTGTTATAGGCTCCCTAAGTTTGGCAACACATTCCACTTTCTGTTGCCTATGTTGCTGTGTTAAACGTTTTTGTGCTGGGAGTTATTGTCAAAAAACTGTTGCTTAACAGCAATCTTATTCATTACCCAAGTACTCCCTTATTTACTCTTTAGCATTTTGCAGTTGTGCCTCTTGTTCTGTGTGATTCCCCTTACTCTGCAATACTTTAACCTTTGTCAGCCACGCTAAATAATTCATTTTAGTTCTTAACCATATCTCTTTTTATTTCTACCCTATTCTTAAACTCCACTTTCATTTTATCCGACTCACTAGCTATAACTTCTGAAGAAATTTATATCTTCCTTAATAACTCTCAAATAATTTCCACTACCCATTCCTTAAATTCCTCGCTTTTAACAAGCAGGTAGAGGAGGGCTAGTATTTCCTTTTTGCTTTATTACCCTGCATTTTTATCTTAGTTGTTATAAGAGCATGATCTGAAATAGTTATTTGATATGTGTTGAAGCTTTCAACTAAATGCACGTTTCTGTGAAATATAACTTCTCTCTAGTCTAGCCCAGTTATTGTACTTTGGTGTATAATATGTAAATTCTTTCTGAGTTCCTACTATTGAATTCATGTTTTCTATACCTAATATTTTCATAAATTTTGTAAAAATAATCTACCCTGTTTTATATTTCCCCTTCTAGGACCCCCAGATACATCATCAGTGTTACAAATCAAATTCCAGTCCCCACCTATAAGCAGTATTCCCTGTTGAAAGCTAATTATATCTTCCAAAAATTACTTAAATTTCATACTAGCAGATTTAGGAAGGATATAAATATATGCCAGTGTAATCTTCCTCTCTTGCCAGTAGCCCCTTACTACCACAAATTTACCATTATTATCTTTGTCCCTCCTTCTTAAAATATTGGACCTCCTCTAGCAATTAGTACTCCCCTTTTCCTTTGTCCCCGATACTCTGCTGAATATCCCCCCTGAAATCCTTTCATCAAATTCACTTGCTCATTTCTTTCCAAGTATGGCTCCTGTAGTATTGCAGTTTGCACTCTGCATTTCTTAATTTAATACTCTTTCCTTTTTGTCTATACATGTGAGGCAATTCGCATTACAAAATAATATGTGTAGGGTAGAATTGTGTTAAGACGTTATTATTCCCACCTATTATATATGACAACTTTTTTAAATGTCTGTTTCTAGCTCTTGTGTTACATGCAGCCATTAATGTTTGTCAGGTTAATCTTTTATACATTTTCTTGTCATTTCCATTTGAACCCTGTGCAACATTTGACAAGACATTTTGTTTGGGTGAAAATCCTCAAAAAAAAAAAAAAAAATATATATATATATATATATATATATATATATATATATATATATATATATTTTTATTTGAAGAGTGTGTCAGATTTAAGTTAATGGGGTTCTGGGGATATATATATATAATATATATATATATATATAGATATATATAGATATAGATATAGATATATATAGATATATATAGATATATAGATATATATATCCCCAGAACCCCATTAACTTAAATCTGACACACTCTTCAAATAATGTGCTATCTGATGTTATCTATTTTCATCCACTTCAACATATGGATTGTCAGAGTCAATTGGATCTGACCTCATCACCATCTCTGAAGCTTCACAGATCCAGGGCTTTAACTCCTCCCCTATCCATATTTCCTGAAGTGTCAGATGTGTTTTCGGAATGAGGGCTGTAACTTTTTGGTATATACTTTATTGGGTCACATACATTTATAATCTCCTCTCCTGTTGAGAGATTGGTGTCTCCAGCCTTTCTTCTACTGTTTCTTCTGTTTGCTCAGCATTATTTAAAAAACATTTCTGAGTTATAGAGATTAGGTTAGGCCTTAAGATAATTTTTTCTTCTAGAGAGATAGCTGATAACCCCAGTGTGTATATTTTTATAAGTAATTTGATTATTAAGAATTGTTATCCTTTTTGTTCTCCATGATGTCAGATGGTCAGGGGGTTCAAAATGTGCACAGTGTGGCCACAACCCCCCCCCCCTCAAGACGTTCACACTTTTTGCATTTACTGTTTGTGCTCTGCCCAACTCAACACAGACTGCAATATCTGTGCATCCTTCGATACCAGGGCCTTTCAACTTGATGGAAAAAGTGTATTGTCAAGGGTATCCTCACTCCTCAGATGGAGTCTTCCCTTACTACCACATCTTCATAATCTACTGCCACTTTGTCCGTGGCCAAAAAGCAGGAAAAGTCCAGGACTAAGGAGAAGAGTACTGAGAAGGACAGGTCAGAGAAGGATAAAAGAGAGAAAGAAAAGAGACTGATAGAGACAAAGAAAAATCCAAGAAGAGGTCTCTGGAGCCCTCTGTTTTGACCCTAAGGTACCAAGGAGGTTGGATCCACCAGTACCTCAAACCCGACCCTCCTGTCCTTGGTTTCATTTTCCTCCAGAGCCGATAAGCCCAAGATTGTAGTCTCCCCATCCTACAACAGAAGAGAATTTTGAGACCACTCTCAGTGGCATCTTCAGTCCGGTCACCTGGAAGTCTCATGGACCAAGATTTTGATAGAATGACGTGAAAGTTATTGCAGATGCAAATCCAGCTTGGGGTTCTGTCAGTGCCATCACCCCCAAATGCACCTCGTAGTGGTCCAGCAACACCTCCTCTTCTCTCTCCGGTGCCAGTTCGCACATCGGGTCCAGTGGTCATGGATCAGACCTACTCTGATGTGCTTTTGCCAGAGCAGATTGGGCTTGCTAGTTTGACTCCAACAGTGTCCATCTCTCATTTGACTACAAGGCATTCAGATTATGAAGAGTCTAGTAGAAGAAGCATCAGTGCCTGTACTTGAGGGGATGGGGCAACTCAGAAGTTATCGGAGCCGTCTCTTCCTCTTCTTGGGGCTTCAGCCCTCAACAGCTCGAGTTCAAGAATGGTCCCTTCTACTTCAGGCAGGAGGAGATCCGTCTCAGGCCCAGTGTCAACTTCAGCATTCAAGGCCTTTGAAAGGGTTTTGCATTTGCCAAGGGAAAAGGTGTTACCACTCAGCTTGACTGCAACTCAGCCTCAAGAGGATTTTGCTTGTCCTTCCCATCTTTCTATCTGACAGGGGCAGTTGGCACCACAGGCCTCTGAGATAGCTCACTGCATGAGTTCCCAGTGTAATACCAACCCTTCTGACCACCCACAGCTCAGGTTCACCATAAGCAGACATTCAAATGGAAGCACATAGACTCCTCTCTGGTTATTCACAGAAGACATGGATTTAGAGGAAGTTGAAGATCTCCATCTGAAGACATCTTTGGTGAGATCATGGAATTGATGAAACAACAAAGGGAATGGTCCACAGGTGACCCTTCACTGGATGAGTCCATGTTCTTGGAGGCCTTTGGTTCTGGCTTAACTTCTTTCTGGGTAGTACCTCCCATTGATCCTCTAATTGATGTTATGGCTCAGCAGGCATGGAAGGACCCTGATATGGTGGAACCAATCCCAAAGAATTCAGATAGGATTTTGACAGCACCCACGGACAGAAAGCACTGGTGCAATAGATACTGTGGTGGTAGCAGTGTACACCAAGAAGGAACTATCTGTGGAAAGTTCCTCTGTCTACCTCCCTAACAGTGAGTCTAGAGTGCTGGACAGGTTCAGGAAATGGATATATGCTTCAGTGACTTTCACCCTTTGAAAACTGAACTACATGGCTCCTATAACCTGTTTTCAGAGAGATTTGACCAAAGAGATCTCCAAATCTCTCTCAGGTAACTTGCCTGTGGTTGTCCAGAAAGCCATGGATTCCCAGCTCTCCACCTTTCAATCCATATCAAACGTCACCATGCGAACTGTTATGGAATGCAGTTGATGGTACCACAAGAGCAGTGGGCACCAGTATTACTGTGCACCGGCATGCATGGATGCATCTTTGTGACCTTTCGGAAAGCTTTAAGACATCCTTCATTAATTGCCCATTCAGTGGATCCACACTTTTTGGATTAAAGGTAAAAAATCACTCCAACCAGAAGTCAACAGGATGGTAAAACCCTCTCTGCAGTGGGAATTTGCTTCTCAGCTCCTCGAAGGACCTTCTCCAGGAACCAGAGGGGCAGCAACAAGATGTGGTTCTGCAAATCAAAATGATATTACCAAGACACTCCTGGGGACAGACCTCCTTGTGGCAGAGGAGGAGATAACTCCAATGGATGTCACCCAAGAAGCAGAGCCAGACAGCTAAATCAAGCCTTTCACTGTTCATTTACAAAAAGTCTTACAAGACGCCTGACACCTTGCTTGGATGCACCATGCACCCACAAGCCTGGTGAGACATAACAACAGATTCCTGGGTGCTAAACATAATTTCCAGAGGCTGCTGAATTCCCTTTTCCTCTCACCATTAAAAAAAAGAAAGTACCTGACATTCCACCGAGTCAGTGGGAAATAGCAGCAGAAGTTTAGAAACTGCTTAAAAAGACAGTTGTCCAGCCTCTCCCCGAAGACCAGTTAGAGTCCGGAGTCTACTCAGGGTTCTTTCTGGTACCCAAGAAAATGGGGACCTCACACCCATTCTAGATCTGAGTCATTTAAATCAGTTTGCAAAACAGACACAATTCTGGATGGTCAGGTTACAGTCCATTTTGCCTTTGCTGAGGAAGGGCAATTGGATGTGCTCAGTAGATCTCCAAGATGCATACTATCATGTAAAGATACAGAAGCATTGAAGGACATTTCTCCATTTCCTGCTGGGAGACACTCATTTTCAGTTTAGAGGACTTCCCTTCATCTCACCACAGCCCCTAGCATGTTCACCATAGTAATGGTAGTGGTTGCAGCTTGTTTTCATCTGTAGGGGATCAAGTTGTTCCCATACCTCAATGTTTGACTTCTTACTGATACCTCCAGGCATCTGCTTTTACAACATTTGGACCTTCTGCTCCAGCTAATGCAGAACCTGGGAATCACAATAAACTTACACCAAGAGCCACATGGAACCTTCAAAATTACTAGAATTCATTGGATGCCACATGAACTCAGTACTACAAATTGCCAAATTGCCCAAATCCAGAGTTTTCTCCCTGTGACTGTAGCTACACAGGTACTTCAACATCCTTCGCTGTCAGCAAAGTTAATTCTGCATCTGTTAGCCCTAATGACCTCCACAGGTTTACTAGTCTTTCTAGCCAGGTTTCACATAAGATTACTTCAATGGACCCTATTCATACTGTGGTCTCAGAATGTTCATCCTTTACATACCAAAATTCACATCACTCAAATCTACAGAGATCATGTCAGCTGGTGGGTAACATCTTAGTCAGTGACGGAAGGGTGACCCATCAATATGGATCCACCATCGGCTGCTGTAACCACGGATGCCTCCCTTCTAAGGTTGGGGAGGGGTATTTCAGAGGGAAATTGGCCATGGTTCTTGGTCACATCTACAGGCCAACCTCCATACAGACAGACAATATGGCAGTAGTCTGGTACATCAACAAACGGAGGAATCCATTTGTACCCCCTTTGTCAGGAAACTGTGATAGTATGTTAACAGGTGATGTCTTCGCACTGATTTGAGGTAGCAATGTACACCCCAGGGACATCCAGTGTGCTAACAGATAGGTTGAGCATAACTATTTTAATAGTCCAAGAACAGAAGAGGCTCAACACGACCAATTGAAGATGATAAAAACCTTTGATACTGCAGCAAGTAAGCACTTTCACGTTTCAAGAACGCTTCATCAGACTTAAATAACTGCCATAAAATCTGACCATTTAAATACTATACAAAAAACACATTCAACCAATCAGGAATGTGAATTAATTAATATGATACTAAATCAGTTTTCATTAAAAAGGCACTTATAAATGCATCTCTATAAAATTATTACAACACATACAAATGTTATATAAAATACATTTTAAAATAACTGAACATCACACTTATATTTTCTATATTATATTAAGAACTCAATGTATATATGAACGTGCTGCCAAAAAAGGCTTAAGAGTCACACGTTCATTCAAACCATGCCCTTTGTGTCCTTGTAACCTTAAAATCCATTTATTTTCCTTTTCTTCAGTGTAATTTCTGATGTTACCTAGCCTATTAGATTTCCTTATTAATTCTAACACTGTGAAACTAAATTTATGTGATGTACCTTGCTGTAGAATATGATTAGCTAGAGCATTAGATTCATTTTCTTTGTGTATTGCATATACATGTTCTCTAATGCGTTCCCTCAGACTTCTATTAGTCATTCCCACATAAAAGCATGAGCAAGTCTGACACACAGCAATGTATATGATATCCCTCGATTTACAATCAGCATAAAAATTCATACGGTAAATCTTTCCAGTGTCAGGATGTGTAAAGATGTTATTACCAGATATAAAAGTACATTGGTTACAACTCCTGCATGGAAAAGTTCCTATTCTCATAGAATCAATAGGTTTAAAGCCCTCACTCTCATAACATAGCAACCTTTTAAGTGACTTCATATTCTTATGTGCAAAACTGGGTCTATCACCCACTATCTCTGTTATTTTATCATCTATTGTTAATATGTTCCAATTTCTCCTAATTACTTCTTTTATCTTCGTGTCTAGATTGCAATAGGGAATGATCAATCTCTTATAACTTTGCATGCACCTATTGTTACTTCTCCAATCATGATCTCTTTTCTGTCTGTACAAATAGGGTTTCCCTCTACTGTCTCTATTTGATTCAACAGACACTAAAGCTGTTTTAATGCCTCATGAGTGGTCCCTCAATTCAACAGTGACAACTGATATTTCATTACTGAACACCAAAAAAGAAAGCAAGCTTTAAAACCAACCAGCCGTTTATTAACATGAGCGCTTTTGTGCTAGCAATGCCTGCACTTCTTCAGACAAATACCTATCCCAAGATGCTATACTTTTATACTAATTAGTTAATTACTTAATGTGCTTTAATTAAGGTTACATATCTTTGAAAAACTATTAAAAAATGCCATGATAGGTAAAAAAACACACTAATATAACTTCACATATATAATAAAAATACTTTATACAAATAATAATACAAAAATCCTTTCATAAACACATCTATCTCTTTCAAGTCACTTAAAACTGTCTTTTATAAACCACAATTGTGGAATTCCAAAATTTTATATTATATTTAACACCCCTACACTTTTAATACCAAATCCAGATAAGCATCATGTTAACATATATGTATACATTATATTATATACATATCTGAACCATTTTATTTCATCTCTCTAAAGCTTTTAATTTAAGGATGCATTTTATAGAACTGTACTCATTGAGCCCTGGATATGTGTATGCATGTGTTCTAATTTGCCAAACCAGCTCTTTTTCCTCTAACTTTAATTGCCAAGGGCCTCCTCTTATGTTTTTATCAACCCATTCAGCAATCACAAATTTAAAATTGTGTGTGGGAAAAGCCAAGATGTGCCTTGCTAGTGCATTCGCAGTAGTCCTCTTATTGATATGGTATTGATGTTCGTGTATCCTCTGTTTAAGAGGACACTCTGTTTTTCCCACATAGAAACTAGGGCACAGCTGGCATAAAGCTATGTACACTACTCCAGCTGTGTCACAATTATGTCTTCCCATAATCGGGTATACTCTGTCTTTAAGGGTAAAACTGCTACATGTCATAATATATGGACATTGATGGCATCTTCCACATTTCCTCATAGCACAACTTAACCGAGTTGTACACGTTCTCTTTTCTAATATAGTTTTGAGATTGAGCCCTCTCCTATATACTACATGAGGTTTGATCCCTACTTTTTTCCTAATGTTAGGGTCATCTTGAAGGATTGCCCAATTCTTAATAAGAATGTGCCTAATTTCTGTGGCATCCATAGAAAAGGTCATTATACAACTCGTATGAACATCCTTATGGGTAACACCGGTTTGCATGTCCCCTCCTACTTCTCCACTTTGCACCAGGTGTCCTTCATGTAAAATAGGTCTAAAATGCCCATTATGTCTTTTGACCACTACTTATTCCAATATCTGTTCAAATAATGGAGTTGGGTAACCTCTCTTATTGAACATGCTCTGTAGTTTGTTACATTCAGCCATGAAATCCTCTTCTAATGACACCATTCTAGATGCTCTTACTAGCTGCCCTTTGTTCACCGCTTTTTTCTGATAATAATAAGGGTGATTATTACTAAAATGCAGGAACACATTCGAGTAGGTGGGCTTCCTATATATAGTTGCTTTATATCTTTGAGTCATACTATCTTTAGTTAATTGGACGTCTAGAAAATTAATAGAATCATGCTCAAATTGATATGTAAACCTCTATAAGTGTGTTAATCCTGAAATGGCTGTTATAAAGGCTGTTGCTGACTCTTCTGTCCCTTTCCAGATGAAAAACATGTTGTCTTGTTATCTAGTATACCAGACAACATTCTCTTTAAATAAAGTATTGTTAAAGAGAAATTGCCTTTCCCAAAAAGCCATAACACAGTTAGCGAAGGAGCCTCCACAGGGGGTCCCCATCGCTACCCCAGTGTTTTGCAAATAAAGTTGCTTATTAAACAGCATGAAATTATTAGATAATACTATATCTAGCAGTGTTTCAATCAAATTGATTTCATTATGTTCAATGCCATGTAACATAAGTAGTTCTCTAACCCATTCCAACCCAATTGTCTGTGGAATGACTGTATACAAGTCTACAATATCGATTGTTAGAAAACTAAAGTTATTATCAAAATCTAGCTTGTTAATGTTTTCCAAGAAATTCCACGAATCTTTGCAAATTTGGGACTCAGTACTGATAATGGGCTTAAGTTTATTATCCACTAGCTTAGCACAACCATATGTAATGGATTTCCTGCCATCAACAATGGGTCTAAAAGGTGGATTATTTATACTTTTGTGAATTTTAGGAGTGCCAAACAGCACTGGTGTTAGTCGAGCAGGTACAGATAAATAATGGTATGTGTCAATATCTATACTATTTTCCAATAACAAATCATTAAGTGTATCCTTAACTTTTTATGTGCGATATTGACCTCATTTAAACTAACCTTCTTATATTTATCTCCCTCCAGCATCATGGCCATCCTATTAATATATTCGTCCTCATCCATGAAGACGAGCCCACCGCCCTTATCAGGCTTCGTTATTCTTATTTTGGAATTTTTTAATAAATCAATGTAGCCGAGGTCTTCTTCTGACATATTGAGAGGATGCACATGGTTTTTGTTAAGGGCTGTCCTTATATCCATCTCACAGATACATTCGTACATTAGTAATATGTCTTGGACAGGTGGGTTGAAAGTACTGGCAACTTTAAGATGTTCATGCAATCTGGTGTCATTCCCAAACAACACTGCTAGATTCAACTTATGAATGAACAACTTGAGATCTATGATTGTTCTAGCCAAATTGGCTCTCCGGTCAGGTATAAACGTTAACCCTTTAGCCAATACATCAACCATACACTTAGTAACAGATATAGAAGAAAGGTTGTATACTTTAAAGTCCCCTGTGGGGCTAATAATAATGTCTGAGTTTATTACCTCTTCTTCCGATTGTAATTTCTGTTTTTCTGCTTCTTGTTCATATTCTTCTGTGCTATTTGTTAATTCTTCTGCTTCACAGCACGTTGAAAATCCTGACTAGAACTAGCTGCTTCTCCATTTCGTGTATTTTGAAAGTTTTGGATCCTTTCACTACGTCTAGGGGATGGCGCTTGATTCTAGTCATCATCGTCTCTTTGTTTTACAATGCTCTCTTGTGTGCGTTCCTCTCCGTTTGTTACTGTTGTAGAGTGTATGTGAGTTGTCACATCCATATTACTCGGTATGGGATAAGCTGTCCCATTAGTATAGTCATTCATGTCCCTCATAATTTTCTTCTTTTTAGTCTCTACACATTTGTTGATAACATGATCTATACTAGTAAAAATACGATTATAATCATATTTATACCTCAGAAAGTCAATGTCATTAGTTATATCATGATTTAATGCTTCCAGTTCATTTTCCAGGATTTCCACTTGTGCTGAATAATTTTTAATAAGAGTTTCCAAAAATCTGAAGCCTTGTTTATCGAACAAGCAAAGGAGTTCCCCATGAAAGACTGATTTATATATGAGCCCCACTGGATAGCGCCATTGCCGTAACCCTTTAGGAACGATCTTAAGAAGACATTCCTGGAAATAACCTATTTCTAGTTGCAATTTACGGCACTTTAAAAGCTTATGGTCAAACATTTTAAGCTTTGAAGCAATCGGCATGGTTGTATCATCATTCACTGTGTCATTAGACCTCAAAACTGTTCCTTCTGAACGAAAAAGTGTGGGGTTTTCAAATATTCAACTAAGTTGGGCTGTTGTGTACCATTATGACTGTCCGTGTCTCTATTGTTACAAGCATTCCGTATGCTAGCTGACAAAGGAGGATTTACATTGCTGTTACTATTGAGGGGTAAAGCAGACACCGTAGCATAGGATAAAGGATTGTTGCTTACCCCTGAATTGTTAACGCTAGTTCCATGCATATTAGGAGTGGTATACACTGCAGGGGAGTGACCTACTTCCAGTTTCCTTGAAAGGACGTCAACCTGTTCCAGGAGCTATTGCACCAACAGGGTTAAATCACCGACAGATTTGTTGCCTTGAGGTCCAGTATCACTTTGGGTCGCTGATCACAACGGTGAAATTGCATCTTGAGTAAACAACGGCTGGGACATGGTTCAAGCTCCTTCTCCTATCACAAATACAAACCAAGAAAAAACAACAAACCAAACACCAAAAAAGAAAGCAAGCTTTAAAACCAACCAGCCGTTTATTAACGTGAGCGCTTAGTTCAAGCAATGCCTGCACTTCTTCAGACAAATACCTATCCTAGGATGGTATACTTTTATACTAATTAGTTAATTACTTACTTAATGTGATTTAATTAAGGATACATATCTCTGAAAAACTATTAAAAAATGCCATAATAGGTAAAAACACACTAATATAACTTCACATGTATGATAAAAATACTTTATACAAATTATAATACAAAAACCCTTTCATAAACACATCTATCTCTTTCAAGTCGCTTAAAACTGTCTTTTATAAACCACAATTGTGGAATTCCTCATCTAATGGGTTCGGATCCGAGTCGGCCATTACACTAGCTTGTGGCCACCAAAAAACTCTGGAGCTCCTTCCCTACCCATAATGCATCAACGTCATTGCCGCTTTCGCTTCTAGACATGGTTGCCTTTAGCTCTGGAGTTGTGAGTGGGAGATAAGCCTTTTTACTTATCAGCTTCTAAAAACTCTTTAATTAATCTTTAGATTAATTATCACTATTGATCTCTACTTATGATACCTCTTAGAGTATACCCTTTTTCCTACCATTGTTGGTAGGCCTAGCTTATCCTTCCCTATCCCTTTACAAGTTAATACCATAGTTGGTATATCTGTTCTCTTTGTACAAATATTTTTATCCCTTCAAATTACCATTGCTGGTATTTAGCTTTTTCCTCTCCTTTCTAAGTAAAAAAAAAAAAGTTTATTTAATTTGTTATTGTTGTTGCTATGGTATTCTCTTTCTCAGCATGTCCAAACAAAGATCAGCGATTTTTAAAAAGTGCAAAAATTGTGGGCACAAATTGCCCTTTTCTGATTCCCATAAGCTTTGTGTGTACTGCTTGGGCCCGGAACACTTACAAGAATGCAGCATCTGTCGCGGGTTTAATCACTAAGCTCTAACTGACAGAAGAAATAAATTGATTTGGAAAGGCTTGCTGCCATCTTCATTCTCTGAGGCCATTACTGGGGCTCAATTCCCCAAATACAAGACTAAAGACCCCGCAAAAAGGTCTAGACTTTCTAAATCTTCAGCCTCTTCCTTTTCAGAGCCTAAAAAGAAAAAATAAAGATCAGATCTGAAATTAGTTACCAGTATTGGGTCCTACATCCTTGGATCCAAAGCCTCTACTGAGGACTACTTATTCTCCTCATCTGGATCCCATCCTGTCCAGCGTGCCTTCTCCTTTTTTTAGAAAGGTGCTCCAAATCTGCATCCATAGCATGTTCTCATTCCTCCAAGAGTCTCATTGAAGCAGATGTGGCGAGAATGATGAGGAAATTCCTCACAGTGCAAATTCAGATGGGAGTGTTTACAGCTCTTCCCCCTTCGGGTTAGGAAGCCCGATCATCTACTAATCCAACCATTACAGCTCTTTCTCTAATCCAGCCTGTTGCCTTAGAGTCCTTGGATCTAAGCCTTCTATGTCCATCTGGTTTGGATTCAAAGAAAGCACTTTCTTTGGATCCAAATACTGCTCTGAGTGCATCGGCTCTCACTTCCTCAGAGCCGGATGACTCTCGGAGGAGAAGCATCCCTGTTAGATCCAGGAGGTTGGAGTCGACTACAAGGTTTTTGGAGCTGTCTCTTCCTCTCATAGCCTTGGCACTGGATAGCACGGTTCTGACTTCCACCTCTGGTGGGTTGCTTTTGGAGTGGTGGGAGGTGATGGGCCAGAAGCTTACTTTCTCAGCTCCATTGTCTTCCTTCTCTCCAGAGTGGTCTGCTTTCAAGGTTGTGAAGACAGTGTTCTCTGCTCTGGCAAGTCAGATGGATTCTACCCCCTCAAATCAGCCATGTACTTCTCAAATGTCTTTTTACCTTGAACCTCAATATTCTATCCCACAGCGAAAGACAACTCAAAGCTTCCAGACTACCCAGCCTTCCAATACTTCACCAGACCACCCCACTGTGGAAGTCCCTGGGAAGAGAAAGTGCAAAAGGAGGCAGTTGGACTTTCCTCAAGAGTCAGTCACTGAGGATACTGATTTTGGTGAAGGAGAGATGTCCTCAAAATCACCACAGGATGACATCTCATTTAAAGATATTCTTGAGCTCCTAAAGCAGAAGGGAGGCTGGTCTTCCCAAGTCCCTTCTTAGGAGGAAACAGTATTTCTGGAGGCCTTTGGAGCAGGCTCATCTACCTCCTGGGTTATTCTGCCTGCCAATGAACTAATTGATTTGGTTGCTAGGAAGACACAGAAGAAATTTGATACAGCTGAGCCAGATCCCAAGAGACCAGACCAGATTCTGGCTCCACCAGTAGGAAGAGAATTTTGTGGTAAAGGGGTGCCAGTAGATGCCATGGTCATGGTGGCAGCTACAAAAAATGACCTTGCTGAACAGAGTTCCACTGTCCATCCTTCTGAGAGCCTAGGGTGATTGACAGATTTGGGAAGTGTGTTTATGCTTCAGCAATCATTGCTGTAAGATCGCTGAACTGTCTGGCACATTTTATGAAACTTCAAAGAGATTTGATTAAAGAGCTATTGAAATCTCTTTCTGGAACTGAAACTGCTGAGGCTCAATCTTCAGTAGTCTCCCAGCTTGCTACCCTACAAGCTATATCTAATTCATCCATGAGGCTTATCTTGTATGCTGCAGAAGGTGCCTCAAGGGCAGCTAGTTCCATTATTTCCATCAGGAGGTATGCCTGGATGTGTCTATATAATTGTGTGGACCCCTTCAAGTCCTCATTTGTTAATTCTTCTTTTAATGGCACTTCTTTGTTTGGCCCCACAGTGAAGAACACACTCTCCAAGTGTGAGAAAGACAGAAAGACCTTCTCTGCAGTGGGTGTGCATTTTTCGACCCCTCAAAGGACCTTTTCCAGGAATCAATGGGAAGGCTGAAAAATTTGGTTTAGAAAGTCCAATGGCCTTTTCTAGGACACACGTGGAGATAGTTCCCCCAGAGGCAGAAGAGGGAGCTATAATGGATGGTGACAGCCCCACAGCAAAGGAGGCCTGCAAAACCAGGGGTCTAGAGATTCCTTTTCTGACAGACCCTTTCAGCACTCCTGAAAGGAGGCCCAATTGCCCACCTCTGGAGGCAGTCAGAGTTCTCTTTTCCCTACACCAGACAGCCTGGCTAAATAAAACAAAACAAAATTGGGTGCAGAGGATTATTTCCACAGGTTATATAATCCCCTTTCCCCTGCCTCCTCCACCCAATAATTGGAAAGCAGCAGCAGTAGAAATCCAAAAGCTGCTAAGAAAAAGAATAATTCAAGTGGTCCCACCAGACCAAATAGAATCCGGAATTTAGCCAAGATTCTTTTTAGTGCCAAAGAAAACATGGGACTGGAGACTAGTTTTGGATCTCAGTGTATTGAACAAGTCAGTTTGTCACACAGAGTTCCGGATGGTCACGATTCAGTCCATTCTGCCCTTTCTGGGCAGTTATAACTGTATGTGCTCGATAGACCTTCAGGATGCATATTATCACATAAAAATGAACAGACAATCCAAAAGGTACTTATGTTGCTGGCTGGGAGCCAGTCACTACCAGTTCAGACCACTGCTCTTTGGCCTCACCACAGCCCCCAGGGTATTCACCAAATGTATGGCAGTAATAGCAGCTCACTTGAGACTCCAGGGATTCCAAGTGTTTCCATATTTAGATGACTGGCCCATTACCGCCCCAACCAGGCACTGAATGATAAAAGCACACAATCAGGTGCTACAGACTTGTTTACATCTCGAATAACCATAAGTTACAAGTCTCACTTAGAACCAATCCAGACATTAGAATTCATAGGAAAAGTGTTCAAAATGGTATCGATGACAGCTTCTCTTCCTCTATCAAAAGTACAAACGATAAGGATGCAGGTCTGGTAAATAATTTGCAATACCAGAATTTCTGCTCGATTGATTCTGCAAGCCCTGGGATCAGTGTCAGCAGCAGTAATTTAAGATATGAATTTGTCAATCTTCATCCCGTCATCAACCCATGGGTTCGGTTTCGAAGGCCATTTCTATAGCTAGTGGACTCCAAAAACTCTCAAGCACATCCCTTACTTATAATGGTTAGGGTAGATTACCTCATATCTCTTTTGCTGCTTTCAGCTTCAGATGTGGTTTCTCCATCTCTCTCTCTCTCTCTCTCTTGAGCCTCAACAGTTAAGCAAATATTTTTTTGATAAAATTATTCCCTTTTCTTTCTTACCTAATTTCTAGCCTTGTTTTACTGTATCACACCCTTTGTATAGCTTTCAGACATTATTTAGGTGAATTACTTCAGTTCATTCACTTTCTGTCTCCCTCCGACTACCGTTAGGTAGTTCTTACTTACCATTGTTGGTATCCTTTACCCTCTGTCTTACCGTTAGGTAAGTCTCCTATTAGCACTGTTGCTAACTCTTTAAAGAAAATCCTCTTCCGTCTTCCTGTCCTTTGTTTGGGTCATTCTTGTGTGAGTGGTGCCCTTTCCCTCTCTAAGTGTGTGTGTAAGTTGCCATCGTTGACTTCTCAGAGATATGGCTGATAAAGAGAAGGCTCCGTCTGGCTTCAAAAAATGCAACAAATGCTGTCACAGAATTCTTTTTTCAGACCAGCATTCGTTTTGCATATATTGCTTGGGTCCTGTACATCTGCAAGACAACTTGTTCTGTCTGCCATGCTTTCAGTCACTGAGTGTTGGTAGAAAGGAAAAACAAACTCGTCCTGAAAGGCCTTCTTCCCTTCTCTTTTGGGGAGGCCATATCTGTATCTCCAGTTAAGACCAAACACAAATATGAACATACTTCATCCTCTTCTTCCTCTTCCAGATCCTCAGAGGTGAAGAAATGCTGTCCCTCGGTAGCGAGAACCTCCTTGGCACCAAGCCCAAAAAAGAAGAAAACATTGCAACTGATATCAAAATCATCGACCACGAAGCATGCTTTGGAACCGATTTCTGCTTCCTTGGTAACAACTCCCTTGTCAGCACCAGAACAATTGGCTTTCCTTTCTTTTACTTCACTTCCTAGGACTCAGTATTCACCATTGGTGGAGTGGACCCTTTTACTGACAGGCCACCATCTCCATTTTTAGACAGACCAAGGTTCCTCTCAGTGGCCTTCGTCTGTTCTGCCAGGAGTCTGACTGAACTTGACATGAAGAATTTGGTGATGAAAATTCTTCAAGCCCAAGGCGTATCATATCAGGTTTTCAGTCGGTTCCTACCCCTTTTGGACAGACACCGACACCTTCCACTCCCTCTTCCATTCCTCCTTCTCTAACCTCCACAGGTACTTTAGAGCCCTCATTTCCAAGCCTTCTGGGACTGACTCTGTTGGTTCTGAACTTATCTTTTTCTTTGGAATGGACGATTGTCTTGAGCTCTTTGATTGTGTTTGAATGGGAGTCCTGTCAGGGCTGCAGCTTGACTGTTGGGTCCGAGTCACTGGGGTCTGCTTCCTTTTTATCTGAGCAGTCACAGCATCTCGGTATATCAACACAGACGAGTTCAGGTCTGAGTTCAGTCTTGAGGGGGTCCTCATCAGGACAAGGGGGAGCTTCAGCAACAAGTTTTTCACATATGGTTCTAGAGCATCTGCTCTCTTCTGGGGGTCAGCCTTTGAGGCCATGAAGAGGGTATTGGCTACTTCTAGTACCTGGCCAGTTCCTTCTTCCTTGGAGCCTCCGTCCCTGACTGCTCTGGGCCTGGAGCATCAACCAACTCCTCCACAGGGTCAGCAGGTACTGCAACCTCAGGTCACTCCGCAGAGTACCCCTTCTTCTCCCAAAACCTCCCCAGATGTTTCCACTGAGGAGGTCCTTCAGAAGAAATCATGTAAGAGGAAACACTTGCACTCTCCAGAGGAGTCCGTCACAGAAGTCGCTGATTTCAATGACGGCAAATGGTCCCCCAGATCACCTTCTGATGATGTCTTCTTTGGAGACATCCTGGAGATACTTAAACCGAGAGGTGGTTGGAAGTCCCTAAACCCTTCAACAGAGGAATCTGTGTACCTGCAGGCTTTCGGTAGCCTGGATGTCTCCACCCACTGCCGAGCTTCTCAAATTGATCTCTAGTTGGGTGTGGAAGGCCCCTGACGCTACTGAACCAATCCCTAAGAGACCAGACAAAATCATAACAGCCCTGGAGAATAAACCCTTCTTGACAATGGGAGTTTCTGTAAATGTCATGGTAGTAGAGGCAGCTACTAAAAAGGAACTAGCAGAAGAGAGTTCCTCTATCCATTCCCCCAACAAAGAGTCACGGATGATGGATAGATTTGGGAAGCGAATTTATACTTCATTGACCTTTGCCCTGTGGTCCTACCTGCCACACTTCACTAGATTACAGAGAGACCTGACAAAGATGCTGTCAGCAGCTGTTTCTGAAGAGGTATGAGAATCAGTCACCTCTCAATTAGCTACCCTGACATCCATTTCCAATTCTTCCATGAGAGTCATTTCACATGTAGAGAAGGAACAACGAGAGCAGCGGGTTCAGGCATTTCCATAAGGAGGCATGCCTGGATGCATTTCTGCGATTCTGCAGAGCCCTTTAAGTCTTTGTTTGTCAGTGCTCCTTTTGATGGTTCTTCCGTTTTTGACGCATCTGTTAGAGACACTTTAACTAGGTGTGAGAAGGATGGGAAAACACTTTCTGCTGTTGGAGGGCATTTTCCACTCCTCAGAGGTCCTTCTCAAGGAACCAATGAGGAATGGGAAAAATGTGGTTCAGGAAATCCCAGGGGTCTTCCCAGACTACATCTGGTGAAGGTTCCCCCAGGGGCAGAGGGGAACAATAATGGAAGACGATGCCCTTGTGGCAGTGGTGGCCTGCAACATCAGGGTTTCAGAGATACCTTCTTCAGAAACCCTTCCAGTGCTCCTGAACGGAGGCATGATTGTCCACATCTGGAGGCAATCAGGGGTCACTTATCCCTGTATCTAAAGGCCTGTCAAGAAATCACCTCTGATACTTGGGTGAAGAGGATCATTTCGTGAGGTTATATAATTCCCTTTTCCCTTCCTCCTCCCTATTCAAAGAAATTCCCTGACATTCCACTCAGTCAGAGGGAACAAGCAACCATTCAAATTCAAAAGCTGCTAGAGAAAAGAGTCGTCCAAGAAGTCCCACCAGACCAAAGAAAATCCAGATTTTATTCAAGATTCTTTTTAGTGCCAAAAAAGGCAGGGGACTGGAGACCAATTTTGGATCTCAATGAACTGAACAAATCTGTTCAAAAAACAAAACTCCAGGTGGTCACAGTTCAGTCCATTCTTCCATTTTTAGGAAAGGATGACTAGATTTGCTCTATAGATCTTTAGGATGCGTACTACCACAGAAAGATGGTCAGATGCTCCAGAAGATTCCTTCACTTCCAGCTGGAGCCAGTCATTACCAATTCAGAGTTCTGCCCTTTGGTCTCACCACAGCCCCCAGGGTGTTCACCAAATGCATGTGGTAGCAGCTCACTTAAGACTGTGAGGATTCTAGGTATTTCCATATTTAGATGACTGGTTCATTTCTACTACTACAGGACAACTACTACTGACAGCAAAACAGGACGTCTTGCACATATGTGACCATCTGGACATCACAATAAACTTAAAAATCCTCGCTGTAACCAATACAAAGTCTGACTTTCCCAGGAGCATTGTTGGACAAAAGAACCTTAATTGCTTCACTTCCCTCATCTCAATTGGAAACTATCCAGAATCAGGTCTATATATTACTACAAAGAAACAGAGTTCCAGCACAACTAATACTTCAAGCATTGGGATCAGTAGCGGCTGCTGTAACTCTTATTCCCCTAGCCTGGTTTCACATGAGAATTTTACAATGGCTTCTTGCAGCTGAATGATCCATCCTTCAGCATTCCTTGTCTATCCCAGTCTTGATCATCAATAGATGCAAAAGAGATCTCCTTTGATGGATTCATTCAAAACAGGTTGTGCAAGGACGTTCATTTATTCCCCTTCAACCCAAGGCCATATTGACCATGGATGCTTCTTGGATTAGGTGGGAGGTGGTACTGCCAGGGACGGACTGTCTAAGGCACTTGGTCACCAACAGAGAAAGATCTACTTATAAACGTTCTGGAAATGAGAGCAGTGCTATTGGCATTCCAAGCACTTCAGGACTTTCTATCCACTAGGGACAATTGTGATTCAGACTGACAATATGTGAGTGGTCTGGTACATCAACAAACAGGGAGGAACCAGATCTGGAGTAGTTAACTTCATTTGCTCAGCAACCTGTGGATATCGGATCCGAGCCGGGAGCTTTCCAAGCTAACAGATCCAAGCTCCTCCCCCTACCCATAATGCCCTGCCATCTCCCTCTAACCCTCAGATCTCGTTTGCTGTGGCTTCCATAAGCTTCTCTGAACGAGCTCCAAGCGTAGTACTGTAAGTGTAGTATTTAAATCTTGAATTCCTGTCAAATTTTTCTCTAACTTTGTGTGTGTGAACTTCCCCTTATCTTTCTAGTCTTTTTTGGGTAGTTCTTTTAACTTTTGGTTAAGTTAGATTTATTCCCCTCCCCCCTCTGCATGTGTGAAGGTGTGTGCTTGTGGGCCTACATTTCCTTTTTCTTCTTTTACAATGGCTGAAGGCTCTAAAGCCATTTTCTCTAAATGTACCGAGTGTGGCCATAAGCTGTCCCCAGCGGATGGCCACACTCGGTGTGTCCTGTACCTGGGGGTTGATCACCTCTCCTCGGGCTGCACTATTTGTGCAGCCTTCAACCCCAAGGCTGTGAAAGATAGGAAGTCGAAGCTTATTCTGGCAGGCCTTTTGCCCCAAACTCTGCTTCGTCCTCCTCGGTGATGCCAGCCGCAGCTGCGGCTGCCCCACCTGCCGCTCCTGATCCCCTGGCCGGGACTCACCCTCCCTCACTGGCCCAGGAGGAAAGGGACAGCAGAAAAAAGGATAGAAAGGATAGGGAGAGAGAGAAGGAAAGGCATTGTAGTCATAAGAGGTGGTCCGACTCGACCCCTTCGGCACCGCCGTCTAAACAGCTTGCCTCTCCCCTTAAGGTCTCCGGGCCTTCCCCCTCCCGGCTCCATTCTCCACGTTTCTCCCCAGAGCCAGAGGAGGAGACCCGGTCACCCTCGAGGTCATCCAGGTGGCCTTCCCGACTGGCTTCGGTGGCCGCATCTAGATCCACCAGAAGTTTATCGGACGCAGATATGGACCGGATGATGCGTCGATTTCTTCAGGCCCAGATGCAGATGGGAGTGCTCTTGCCTCCCCCCCCCCCACTGGGGGGCAGCTCGACACCTTTTTTCGCCCCCATTGCTCCTTCTCCAACCCGCTTTCGAAGCTGTTGGATCTGACTAGCTTCGGAGCCGGGGTAGGGTCGGCGCCGACAGTGTTTCCTACTTCGGCGCCGACTGTACCCTCGAGTCTGTCGGATCCATGTTTGGATCCGAGCTCTCGGGGCCGTGAGCTGAACGTCGGATCTGGAGGGGTCAGCGGGCCTTCGGCTCCATTAAGGTCAGGGCACACTACCCTTTCGGATCCGGTCGGGTCACCTTCGGTGCCGATCCGCACGTCGGATCTGAGGGGAATGCTTTCGGATCCAAGGGAAAGCAGTTCCTCCTCGGCATTCAACGTCATAGAGAGGGTCCTTTCGAGAGATTCGAGGCCCCAGGCTCTTGCTTCGGATCCACCCGCCATTCCCACTCAGATGGGCCTTTCCTCCATCATCCGGTCCCAGGGGCAGCCTGTGCTATGTCCCAGATTGTTCCCATAGAGGAACAGGACATTGTTGGTGAGGCCTCTTCGGACAGCCCCCCCCCCCCGAGGAGGTCCGTCACAAACGGAAGTGCAAGAGGAGGCACTTGGACTCACCCGAGTCCCCCACGGAGGACACAGACTTAGAGGAAGGGGAAGGTTCCCCAAGGTTACCCCCCGAAGACGTCTCCTTCGGAGACATTATGGAAATGTTACGCATTAGAGGGGGGTGGTCTGCCCAAAAACCTTCCTCGGATGAGTCTGTGTTTCTGGAGGCATTTGATGCAGGCCCATCTACCTCTTGGGTGTCCCCTTCCGCCGACCCCTAGTAGACCTCATAACTACCAGGGCATGGAAGGAGCCGGACACTGTTGAGCCAATACCCAAGAGACCGGACAGGATCCTCAGCCCTCCCACGGGCAGGACAGTTTGGAGCAAGGGTGCCCCAGTGGATGCCATGGTGGTGGCGGCTGCCACTAAAAAGGAATTAGCACAGGAGAGTTCCTCGGTGCATCCTCCAGACAAGGAGTCTCGGATGATGGACCGTTTGGGAAAGCGGATGTTCTCTTCAGCGACCTTCTCTGTAAGGTCACTGAATTATATGGCACATGTGATTCGGCTCCAGCGGGACCTGATTAAAGAGTACGCTGGGTCACCCCCAGAGTCCATGTCGGCCGAGGACAAGCGGACCTTCTCGGCTAGAATGGCCACTCTCAAGTCAATCACCAACACATCTATGCGGCTTCTCTCCCATGCTATGGAGGGAGCGGCTAGAGCTAGCAGAATGGGTGTCGTCTTACATAGACAGGCCTTTCTCCATTTCTGCAACTTTGCGGAACCCTTCAAGGTGTCCTTCGCGAATGCCCCTTTTAACGGTTCTACGCTCTTCTGCAAAACCGTCCGCGATACTCTCCTCCAGAGCGAGAAAGGAACCAAAGAGGACAGAAGAAGATGTGGTTCCAGAAAGCTCAACAATCCTGTTTCGTTCCGGATCCCTCGTCCTTCAGATGCAGAGGAGGACAGGATGGACACTGGCCCAGGGGCAGAGGGGGTCCGAAGAATTTTGGGTTGAGCGAACCTTTTTCGGATCGACCCACGCAGCAGCCCTGAGGGGTTGCCTGACTGCTCCTCTCTGGAGGCAGTTGGGGAGCGCTTCCCGAAATACCTAGCGAAATGGGAGTCCATCACAACAGATCGCTGGGTGCTCCAAATCATATCCAGAGGCTATTCAATTCCTTTCCTATCTCACCCTCCCCGATCAACAAAACTCCCCGATATCCCACCCGATCAGAGGGAGGCAGCAGCATCAGAAATTCAAGGGCTGCTAAGAAAAAGAGCTATCCAGCGCGTCCCCCCCGAACAATCCTGATCAGGTTTTTACTCCAGGTTCTTTTTGGTGCCAAAAAAGATGGGCGACTTATGACCCATTCTCGACCTGTCAACACTGAACCTGTCAGTCGCCAAAGAAAAATTCTGGATGGTCACTATTCAATCCATTCTCCCACTTTTGCAGGAGACCGACTGGATGTGCTTGATAGACCTCAAGGATGCGTGCTACCACATTCTGATGGACAGACCATCCAGAAGGTTCCTCCGCTTCGGCTGGGAGCCAGCCATTATCAGTTCAGGGTCCTACCCTTCGGTCTCACCACAGCCCCCAGGGTGTTCACCAAGGTCATGGCAATTGTAGGGGCCCACCTGAGGCTTCAGGGAATACAGGTCTTTCCGTACCTGGACGACTGGCTCCTAACTGCCCCCAACAGGGATCAACTCTGCTTAGGCAGGGACTACTTCTTACACCTAGCCCGCCACCTAGGGATCACGATAAACCACCAGAAATCCTCCCTTCAACCTACTCAAATTTTGGAATTCATAGGGGCCAGGATAGACACTACTCAATCCAGAGTCTTTCTGACAGCGGACAGACTTCGCAGTCTAAGCCTTCACATTCTAGACCTCTTACAATCATCAGCTCTCCCAGTGGAACTAGTCCTGAGGGCCCTGGGATCAATGGCAGCGGCCATCAATCTGTCGCCCTTCGCTCGCATGAAGATGAGGATCCTTCAATGGACATTACAAGTTCAATGGTCCATTCTTTTTCACCCCCTGTCTACGCCTATTCCTCTCAGCAGGATTTGCAGGGAGTCGCTTCTTTGGTGGCTTCGCTCCAGAGATCTTTGAGAAGGCTGCCCGTTTGTTATACCCCCTTCCCAAGTCATGGTGACCACGGACGCATCTCTCCTCAGGTGGGGGGGCATTGCATGGGCAGATCCGTCCAAAAGGCACGTGGACTTTCACAGAGACTTCACTGCATATCAGTGTCCTGGAGATGAGGGCGGTGCTTCTAGCGTTGCAGGGTCTCCATCCCCTTCTCCCTCCAGGAACTATTGCACTTCAAACAGACAACATGTCGGTAGTCTGGTACATAAACAAACAGGGGGGAACCAGATCCTATCCACTTTGCAGGGAGGCAATGAGAGTATGGGAATGGGCGATATCCACCAACTGCTTTCTCATAGCAATGCACATCCTGGGTCGGTCAAACATCTTGGCGGACAGGTTGAGTCGAACGATCCTCTCACCTTACGAGTGGTCTCTGAACCCAGCAGTAGCGAAACAAATCTTCCTCCAATGGGGTCAACCTTGCTGCGATCTCTTCACCTCGCCTTCGAACACAAAGTGCAGCGAGTTCTTCGCTCTGATTCCCCCACCAGGGGAAGCCCCCAGAGATGCTCTAGTTCATGCTTGGCCATCCGGTCTTCTGTATGCTTATCCTCCTCTTCCATTGATGACAAAGTTCTTGCAGAAAGCTCGTCGGTTGGGGAGCAGGGTTATCCTCATAGCCCCATTCTGGCCTCGTCATACCTGGTTCCCTTACCTGCGGTCTCATCTAGTACATCCTCCCTGTATTTTAGATCTCAATCCGGATCTGATCTCTCATCCTTTAGGATTGAAGACCCCTGATCTGGACTACCTCAAACTCTCAGCCTGGTTGATCCAGTTCCCTTAATGGCTAGGACTCCCGGTATATCTTCTTCGGTTAAGGCCATCCTGGTGGCTGCCTGTAAACCGTCTACCAGGAAAATCTACAAGAGTAAATGGAAACGTTTCTCTGTCTGGGCGGAGCACAGGAACTTGGACCCCTTCACGGCTCCTATCCCAGCAGTTCTAGACTTTCTTTCGCATACCTTTGATCACGGAGCTCACGGAGCTAGTGCTTCTACTATTAGAGTTCATTTGGCAGCTATTTCCCACTACCACGTTGGAAACAGTTCAGGGCCTCAAGCGTCCTCCAACATATGCAAAACATTCATGAAAGGAACCTTTTTGTTAAGACCCCCTATTAAAGATCCAGTGCCTCCATGGGATCTTACCCTAGTTCTTCAAGCTCTGACTGGGCCTCCTTTTGAACCCGCGGCTTCAGTCGACTTAAAATATGTATCCTGGAAGACGGCCTTCCTGATTGCCATTACTTCTGCTAGAAGGATATTGGAGCTTCATGCTCTTTGCAGTAAACCTCCCTACATCATCTTTCATAAAGACAGGGTCTCCCTCAGGACTAATCCCTCTTTTCTGCCCAAAGTGGCTTCAGAAGCCAACATCAACCAGTCCATCAATCTACCTGTCTTCTTTCCAAGCTTCCAAAGAAAAGGAGAATACAGACTTCATTGTCTGGATGTTCACAGACAGTTACGTTTTTACTTAAACAGAACAGCAGATCTTCGAAAATCTGATCAACTTTTTGTTTCCTTTGCAAAATCCTGTCTGGGGAAGCCAGTCACTAAAGTAACCTTAGCTAGATGGATTTCCCAGTGCATTCTCCTAGCATACAAAAGTTCTGGTCATCCTGAGCCCCTGAGAGTGCGAGCCCATTCTACCCGATCTATGGCCACTTCTGCTGCTTTCTGGTCAAGGGTTTCTTTGGATGACATTTGCTCAGCAGCTACTTGGGCTTCCTCTCAAACTTTTATTACACACTATAAATTGGACTTAATATCCAGGGGACGTGCATCATTTGGCTCAGCAGTGCTCTGGAATATCCTTCCATAAGGGCCTCCCAAGTTGCTGGTAGCTGGGGACTCTGTCCCACAGGTTGCTGAGCAAATGAAGTTAACTACTTCAGATAAAGAAGTTATGTACTCACCATAACGTTCCATCTGAGTAGGTAACTTAATTTGTCTGCAACCGACCTGCCCTCCATACCCTGGTCCCTTAGTTCATTATCAAAGAATCAGGATATGTCTTCATTCCATTGACATCACTGGAACGTATTGTAACCATTTCTAGGTTATAGAATTTCCTATTGTCTTTTTTTCTGGCAAACTCGATCAGAGAGTTAGAGGGAGATGGCAGGGCATTGTGGGTAGGGGGAGGAGCTTGGAGCTCGGATCTTTTAGCTTGGAAAGCTGCCGGCTCGGATCCGATACCCACAGGTTGCAGACAAATGTAGTTACCTACTCAGATGGAACGTTATGGTGAGTACATAACTTCTTTTTCTTACCCATTGTGTGAAGAAGCCATCAGAGTGTGGCAGTGGGTGATCTCATCCAACTGCTTTCTGACTGCAACGCATATTATGGGGAAGTCAAATGTGATAGTAGACAAATTGAGCAGGTGTATACTTCTACTTCATGAGTGGTCCCTCAATCCAAAATGGGGCCAGCCTTGCTGCAACCTTTTTGCCTCCCCTCTGAACAACAAATGTAGCAGCTACTTTGCTCTCACCCCCCCAGAGAGGGAATTACTGACAGATGCTCTTCTGCACAGTTGGCCCCCTGGTCTCCTTTATGCCTTTCCTCCGACCCTGGTAATTCCCAAATTTCTACAGAAAGCAGGCAGGTTAAAGAGCAAAGTCATCCTCATTGCCCCTTTTTGGCCCCGGCAAATTTGATTCCCCCTTCCTTTGACCTTATCTGATACAACAACCTTGGATTCTGGATTCAACTCCAGACCTCCTGTTGCATTTGGTGGGCATCAGTCACCCAGACAATACAATTCTCAAGCTGAAAGCTTGGTATCTCCAGTTCAATTAGTGGCCAGGCATGATATGCTCTCCTCCCCAGTCAGACGCATACTTTTGTCCATCTCATAAACCATATACACGCAAACTTTATGGAAGTAAATGGAAGAGATTTGTTCATTGGGCCTCTGCATATCACCTCAATCATTTTTCAGCACCTATTCACAAAATTCTTAATTTTCTAGCTTCCACTGTCAGTGATGGTGCCTTCAGTTCTATGATTAAAGTCCAGCTGACTGCCATTTCTAATTTTCACAATGGTTTCCATGGTTCATCCATCGCTTAGCATAGGCTTTCTAGAGCCTTTTTAAAAGGTGTGCTTCTCCTAAAGCCCCCTTACAAGGACCCTATTCCTCCTCGGGATCTGACATTGATGCTGCAAGCTCTAACACAACTTCCTTTTGAGCCTGCCTCTAGATGTGATCTAAAGTTTCTATTCTGGAAAACTATCTTTCTGGTAGCCATCACCCTTGGCTAAATGAATTTTGGGAATCCAGGTACTTTCATCTAGACCACCATATTTGATATTCCATAAGGATAGAGTATCACTCAGAACCAACCCATCCTTTTTATCAAAGGTTGTTTCAGAAACCAACCTTAATCAGTGCATTAACCTTCCGGTGTTCTTCCCAAATTTCTCTAACAAAGGGGAGTACTATTTACATCTCTTAGATGTTCACAGACAACTGAAATTCTACCTTGACAGGACGAGGGACATCAGGAAGTATGATCAGCTGTTTATTTCCTTTTCACATATAAAACTGGGACAACCTGTGAACAAAGTAACCATAGCTAAGTGGATTTCAGACTGCATTTCTTTCATTTATAGAATGAGGGGTACTTCTTTACCTTTGCCACTGAAAGCACATTTAACTAGAGTGGTAGCTACTTCCACTGTCTTACAGTCAAAAACTTCCATGGATGACATCTTCGCAGCTGCAACTTGGGCATCTCCCCATACCTTTGTTACTAGTTACACATTAGATATGGTCTCTAGAGGAAGAGCATCATTTGAGTCTGTGGTGCTCAGGAATATCCTTCCTTGAGTCCACCCAGGGTTCTAAGTAGCTAGGGTCTCTGTCCCACATGTTGATGACAGGATGAAGATTGGCAACTTCAGATAAAGACGTTATGTCTTCCCATAACATTCCATTTGAGGTGTCCATCTTCATCTGTCAGCTCCCCTCCCTCCTTCCCTCTGCCAGATTTCCTGGAAGAACAACTGTTTACCTGAGAGTTTCCTTTTGGAATATAATTCTACTCCAGATATGGTCTCATTCATTACTTTTACGTCTTTTGTTCTGTCATCAGCAAACTCGATCTGAAGTAATCTACCCTAAGCATTGTGAGTAAGGGATGTGCTCTTGAGTTTTTGGAGTCCACAAGCTATAGAAACGGCCGAGTCAGTTCTGAAGGATTGGAACCAGACCTACAGGTTGATGACAGTTGAAGCTGGACAGCTCAGATCAATGTTATAATAAGACATAACTTCTTTTTCCCTTAGCAAGATTCCACATGCGAATTCTACAATGGATGCTAGCAACACAATGGTCAATGCTTTCTCAACCCATGTCAGCAAAGATAAGGATAACGCAGATATACAAAAGGTACCTTTTCTGGTGGATGCAGTCAGAGCAAGTATTACAAAACTGTCCTTTCATCCTCCATCCTCCCTCAGCCCAAGGCTACAGTGACCACGGACACTTCCTAGATTGGAGTGGGCATTTTCTGGGGAAAACAGTCCAAGGCATTTGGTCCCTCAAAGAGGCCAACTTGCATATCAATATTCTGGAGATAAATGCAGTGCTTATGGAGTTTTAGTCATTCCAAGACTCTCCTCCTCTCAAAACAGTTGCAGTCCAGACAGACAACATGTCAGTAATTTGGTACATCACCAAACAAAGGGGAACCAGATCTTATCCCCTGTGTCAAGAAGCCCTCAGAGTGTGGCAGTGGGTGATACCTCCCAACCTTTTTCTAATAGCAACATATGTTCTGGGGAAGTCTAATGTGATAGCAGACAAACTGAGAAGGTCTGTTTTACTACCTCATGAGTGGTCCCTCAACAACAAAGTGATGGATGTGATTTTCAGTCAGTGGGGACAGCCTTGCTTTGATTTTTTTTTGTCTCTCCCCTAAACATCAAGTGCAGCAGCTTTTTTGTCCTAATACCCCTGCTGGGGGAATCACTCAGGAATGCTCTACTCTCCAGTCTTCTATATGCTTACCTTCTGAACCCCCTCAATTCCCAAATTCCTACAGAAAGCAGCCTGGTTGAAGAACAAAGTCATTCTCATTGCGCCTGACTGGCCTTGGAAGATTTGGTTTCCCTTCCTTTGGCCTCACCGACAGTATCTACGTTGGACTCTGGATCCAGTTCCAGACCTACTGTCCCACCCAACAGGCATGGTTCACTTGAATATCTCAAGCCTCAAACTAACAATGCAGTTTCTTCAATTCCTTTAATAGCCAGACAACCAGTCCTCTCTTCTCCTGTCTGTTCTATACCTTTATATTTCCATAAACCTTCTACTAAGAGAATCAACAGGAGTAAATGGAAAAGGTTTGTTTGTTGGGTAGAGCAAAATCAGATTGACCCCTTCTCAGCTCCAATTCAATCTGTTCTGGTATTTTTGGCAAGTCTATTTAATGAAGGTGCTAGCTCATCAACTATTAAAGTCCAACTAGCAGCAATTTCTAATTTTCATGTTGGAGTTCAAAATTCTTCACTGGCTTCCTCAAAGCCATGCAAAGCCTTGTTGAGAGGTACCTTCTTGCTAAGGTCCCCTTACAAAGACTCCATTCCACCATGGAATTTGAATTTGGTGCTGCAATTCATTTTCCCTTTGAACCAGCAACTAAATGTCATCTTAGGTTCCTGACCTAGAAAACTATCTTTCTAGTCAGAATTACATTTGCTAGAAGAATTTCAGAACTACAAGCATTATCTTTTAAGCCCCCATATTTGATTATTCATAAGGATAGAGTAATGTTACCTACCAACACTTCCTTTCTTCCTAAGGTGGTGTAAGGATCCAACATTAACCAATCCATTAACTTGCCAATATTCTTTTCTAAATTTGCAAATAAAGGTGAATGTATGCTGCACTTATTAGCTATCCGTAGGCAATTACATTTTTACTTACACAGAACAAAAGAAATTAGAAAAGCAGATCAGCTATTCATCTCCTTTGCCATACTAAATTGGGCAAATTAGTTACAAAGGTAACTCTAGCTAGATGGTTGATGGATTGTATTCCTGTGTCTACACCAAGCTGAATCTCCCCTTATCAAAACCTTTAAAAGCTCGTTCAGGCAGATCCATGATGACTTCTGTGTTCCAGTCTACAGCTTCCATGCATGATATATGTACAGCTGCAACTTGGTCAGATCCTCATACCATTATTACTCATTGCAAAGTAGATCTGGTCTCAAGGGGAAGAGCAACCTTTGGCTCAGCCATACTCAGAAATATCCTTCCTTAGAGTCCACCAGGATTTTAAGTAGCTGGGGACTCTGTCACATTAGTTGAGGAATGAATGGAAATTGACAACATCAGATAAAGAAGTTATGTACTCACCATAACATTCCATCTGTGTTGTCCAGTTTCATTCTTCCTCATCTCCTAACTGACCAAGCGCCACCATTTTTAATGACTGACATATGAATGAATGAGAGGCTTCAAGGATACTATTGTCCTTTGTGTTGAGCTCCAAATATGGACTATCATAATAGCCTTCCTGTCAAGCAGCAAATAAGATCTGAAAGATGTTAGGGGTTGGTGTATTATGGGTAGTGAAGGAGCTTGAGAGTTTTTTGGTGGCCACAAGGTAGTGTAATTGCCGAGTTGGATCAGAGGATCAGATCTGTTTGTATTAGTTAAAAGTCAGAAAAAGTGAGTGCTACACCATAGACGTAAAAACAACTAATAACTTTAATAAAACAAAAACAGGATAAGCGCATTTGCCAGCAGGATCTGAAGAAGGCATACGCCGAAAGCGCTTATTCTGTTTTTGTTTTGTTATTAAAGTTCTTAGTTGTTTTTACGTCTATGGTGTAACATTCCCTTTTTCTGACGTTTATTCTGTGGTTTTGGAGCATTCTTCAGTGGTGTTCTTTTGATTTTGCTACAGTTTCTATTAGTTAAGGAAGAATGAAAATGGACAACACAGATGGAACATTATAGTAAGTACATAACTACTTTTTTCTGCTCCCATCCCTTCCATACTGGAGTTTCTGTCTGAGCTCTTCCACAGTGGTTCCAGATCTGATGTTGTCCTTTTCATTCATTCAACTGATGGGTCTCAGATCCAACCTTGGATCCAGCTTGGGTGCATTTACTAGACTCTCAGATCTAACTCTCAAGTTCCTCCATAGACCCATAATGCCCTAGTTACTCTGAAATATCCCAGATTTCATTTGCTGCCTTATTCTATTCTACACACTGCTTAGAGTCTACACACTGCTTAGATCTCTATTACATTTCCCCAGTACTATCTTGTTAAACTACACTCCACCTTACTTACCTGTCTTGCTGATTGTTTCTTGAGCCATTTCTGCTTGACCTGGGCCAGCCAGCCTGCTCAGTTCGCCCTTGCTGTGCCCGGGTTCACGCTGTTCCCCAACCCTACCCCCATTCCCACCCACCCCCTCTTTAATTACATTTATCCACACATTGACTCCATTCCTCATACCCATACACCTACAATATATCTGTTCTACCCACATGCTTATCCTTCTTCTACCAGTCACACAAAACCTCTCCTTCTCCACCGTCCCTACTTCATAGACATCTTCTATTAACTCCACTTATACTAACATATAAACTCCACCCCACTATAACCTACCATAGCAAATGACACTTACATATAAACTGACACCCCTCAGCCTCCTATTACCCTTAACATTCCTACTTCATCTTACTCCACTACACATTAACAATGTCTACCACAAACCCTCTACTCAAAGACTACCTCTCAGTACCTACTCTGACATATCATCTAACCTATACACAACTGATATCACCCTCTTCTTTAAACTAAAAATCATGCCTCTAAATATTAAAGTTAACATAAACCATACCACCTATCTTCACCATAACATAAAAAATAAGCAAGAACCCATTACTGTCCTACCCACATACTCCAAACTAACCTTAAGAGGAGATATCCATCCTAACCCAGGTCCTCTTTCCTCATCTCCCAACTTACATAGCCCCTATAAATCTGTAAACTTAACTACAAATGTTAAGTTGTCATTCTCGCCTTCATTCTTGCTGGATGGGTTCGGAGCCAATCCTCGGCTCCGACTCAGCCTATACTATAGCTCGAGAGCTATTATTACCGGCTCGAGGCAGCCCTATACCCCACAATACCATGCGCTAACTCCCCAGATCTCGCTTTGCCTGCTGAGGTTGCTTTTTTTTACCGGCTCAGGTCAGTAAAAGGAATTTTTCAACAAAGTTCTATTTTTTGAGGTAGTTTATTAGGTTATTTTCCCTACATTTGTTCCCTATCGATATTATTACTTATTAATGTTTGTTTCGTAAGCCCTACCCATCCCTGTAGTTAACTTTTATAATCAGGCCTACAGGCTTTAGTTTTTCTGTTTACTCACCCCTGTGTGTGTGTGTTGTTGTTCTAGTCAGCCCCCTCATCTCCCCCTTGTGTGTAAGTGAGTGAGTGTGTGTGCTGATTGAGTAACTGTCTTTAGGGCAATGTCCAAAGACGTTAAGGTCTCGGGATTCAAGAAGTGTGACTCGTGCTGTCAGAAAATGTCTCTGACAGACGGTCACACTTCTTGTGTCTATTGCTTGGGGCCTTTACACCTGCAGGACTCTTGTTCTGTTTGTCACAGATTTAGTTCAAGAGTCCTGCAGGAAAGGCGTAACAAGCTCATCCTAAGGGGCTTGTTAAAGCCTGATGACTCCCCGTCCAAGTCTGGCTCGGGGAAGTCGTCAAAAACCGCCAAACCCTCGGCTCCAGCTTCTGAGCGAGGGCTGGTGTTGTCGAGACGGCTCCGACCTCGGTTCCGTCTGACTCCGAGGCGAGCAAAGTGGGTTCCGCTTCGAAACCATCATCGGAGCCGACCCCAGCGCACAAGCGCTCTAGGTCCCCTTCGTTAGAGTCTGTCAGATCGGCTCCGAGGTCCCCCCTCCTATCGGAGCGGAGTCATAAGACTCTTTCATCGAGGTCTTCCAGGCTCTCCGACCACGACATCGAGAGGGTGGTCAGTAGACTCATAAAATCTCAGGCGCTGGCCCAAATGCTTCAGAGCCCATCTCACCAGACTGTGGCTCCTTCGATACAGTTATCCATTCCTCCTCCGACTCATCTCTCGAGTTCGGAGCCGGAGTTCGTCAGAACCGTGACCTTGCCCACGTCGGAGCCGATACCTCCTCCTTCGGCTCCGGTGTCGTCGGCTCCGACCTCTTTATTGGTTCCATCCGTGGAGAGGTCCGGGCGCCGGGCCTCCATTGTCGGCTCCGAGGGGGCGAGTGGCATCGGACCCTTGTCCGACCCTGCTCTCCCTCTCGGAGCTTCGGCTCTGGTTAGTTCAGCCCCGACATCATTCTCGGAGCCTTCTCTGTTGGTTCCGGGGGTGGTTCTGGCCTCTTCGGAGCCGGGGCTACCTTTGGTGTCTGATAGGGGAGCCTTCGAGGTGATGAGGAGTGTGCTGGACCCAGTGTCCACTCCAAGGTTAAGTTCTGCAGCTCCTCCCTCTGTAGTGCCTGTTACGGTCTCTGGCCACCCTCCTATACCCGACAGCAGAGATCCAAAGCATGGGGTACCCACTTTGGGTGTCTCCTCCTCTTCCGAGGGCTCCACTGAAGTTTCAGGGGAACCCCCTAGAAAAAGAAAGTGCAAGAGGAAGCACATAGACTCCCCCGAGTCTGTCACGTCGGACACCGACTTGGATGAGTCGGAGGGTTCCTCCAGATCCCCCTCTGAGGATATCTCCTTTTCAGACATCCTGGAGATCCTAAAACAGAGGGGAAATTGGTCCACTCTCAAACCTTCCGAGGATGAGTCAGTTTACCTTGACGCCTTTGGATCTCGCCCTTCCACCTCCTGGGTGTCTCCCCCTTTCGACCCACTAATGGAGGTAGTGGCTAGAAAGGCGTGGGCAGCTCCTGATTCAATGGAACCTACCTCTAGGAGGCCTTCTAAATTTATTTCTGCACCAGATGACAAATCCTTTCTCACCAAAGGTGTTTCAGTTGATGCTATCGTGGTAGCAGCAGCCACTAAGAAGGAATTAGCTGATCCTTCTGTATCTGTTCATCCTCCTAACAAAGAATCCAGGACCATGGACAGGTACGGCAAGCGGACCTTTGCTTCAGCGACATTTTCTATGCGATCGCTGAACTATTTATGTCATTTCACCCACCTTCAGAGAGACTTGCTCAAAGAGCTGGGTGAAACGGTACAGGATCCTTCTGCTGCGGGGTTTAAGGACAAAATAAACTCTCAGCTGGCTACCCTGAACTCCATTGTTAACTCCTCCATGCGGCTTATCTCTTATGCAGCCGATGGAGTGAGTAGGGCCGCTGGCACAGGCGTTGCGTTGAGACGTCACGCTTGGATGCGACTCTGTAACTTTGCCGACCCCTTCAAGGCGTCCTTCACCAACACCCCCTTTGATGGTTCGGAATTGTTTGGGCCTCAGGTGAAGAATACCCTCACCAGATGCGAGCAAGATGGTAAGGTTCTCTCAGCCGTGGGAGTCCATTTTTCCACGCCTTCTAGACCTTATCCTAAGGGACAGAGGGGTGGAAGGATGTGGTTCCGCAAACCACAGGGAGTCGCGCCTGCCGCACGTGGTGAATTTCCCCCTAGAGGCAGAGGGGGGAATAATAACAGACACCGCCCCAGGGGCAGAGGGGGTCCACAGAACCAGGGTTCCAGGGAATCTTTCCCTGACCAACCCTTTCAGCATCCCTGAGAAGCTGCCCGACTGTCCGCCTTCGGAGGCAGTCGGGGGAAGATTATCTCTGTACCCGGAAGCCTGGCAATCCATCTCCCAAGACACATGGGTACAGAAGATCATATCCGAGGGTTACAAAATTCCTTTCACTTTCCCTCCGGTACAACCGCCAAAACCCCTACCAGACGTACCACCCGCACAAAGAGGTCAGGCTCAGCTAGAAATAAAAAAGCTGTTAAACAAAAGAGTCGTCCAGGCAGTCCCAGCAGATCAGCTAGGATCCGGAATCTACTCCAGATTATTTTTGGTACCAAAAAAGACAGGAGATTGGAGACCCATTTTGGACCTCAGCAGGTTAAACAACTATGTACTAAAGACAAAATTTCGGATGGTATCACTGCAGTCCATTCAACCCTTTTTGGGCAGAGACAACTGGATATGCTCGTTAGACCTCCAGGACGCGTACTACCACATAAAAATACACAGGCGCTCCAGGAGGTTTCTCTGCTTCCGGCTGGGAGTCAGTCATTTTCAATTCAGGGCCCTGCCCTTTGGTCTCACCACAACCCCCCTTGTGTTCACCAAATGTTTGGCAGTGGTCACGGCTCACCTGAGACAGAAAGGATTCCAGGTGTTTCCATACTTAGACGACTGGCTCATTTCTGCTACTACCAAACAGGATCTCATAATGGCCAGGGATTACACTATCCAACTTTGCAACAGCCTAGGTATTTCTATAAATTTTGCAAAGTCCTCCTTGTCGCCTTGTCAATGTATAAACTTTACAGGCGCCGTATTAAACACCACAGAAATGTCTGCAACATTACCACCTCAGAGAGTGACAGACATAAGGTGGAATGTTCAGCTTCTGTTTCAGCCCAGCAGAGTCCAAGTCAAGCTAGTATTGAAAGTGTTGGGCCTCATGGCGGCGATTCTTCTACTTCCATTAGCCCGCTTCCACATGAGACTCCTTCAGTGGATGCTGTTTTCTCAGTGGTCCTTTCAACAGCTGCCAATGACCCACAACATTTTGATAACACCATCTTGCAAGAAACATCTCTCCTGGTGGATGGTTTCCTCAGCTTTTTCAGGGCAGACCCTTTGTTCTCCCCCCTCCAGTTGCCACTGTCACAACGGATGCTTCCCTGATCGGGTGGGGGGGCATTATCAGGGCAGGACGGTCCAGGGCACTTGGCAACAGTCAGAATGCCACCTGCACATAAATGTCCTGGAGATGAGGGCGGTGCTTTTGACATTGCAGGCCCTTCAGAGCTCTCTTCCCACGGGGACTATAGCAATTCAAAAGGACAATATGTCCGTGGTGTGGTACATAAACAAGCAGGGCGGAACAAGGTCCTACCTCCTCTGTCGAGAAGCACTCAGACTTTGGCAATGGGCGATTTCATCTCAACGGTTTCTGATAGCAACACACATCCCTGGGAAGTCCAACGTCATAGCAGACAGATTGAGCAGAACTATCCTCATGCCTCACGAGTGGTCTCTAAATCAAGCGGTAGTAGACGGAATTTTTCAGAAGTGGGGCCAGCCTTGCTGCGACCTTTTCGCAACTCCGCAAAACAGCAAGTGCCTCGACTTCTTCACACTTTTTCCTCTACCAGGCCAGCCCCTCAGAGACGCTCTTGTTCACGTTTGGCCCCGGGGTCTTCTTTATGCCTTTCCTCCCTTTCCATTGATCCCGCAACTAATTCAGAAAGCAACCGCATTGAGATCCAAAATGATCCTCATTGCCCTGTTTTGGCCTCGACAAGTTTGGTTCCTGCTCCTACACAAATACCTACTGGAACAGCCTTGGCATCTGGAACCCCTTCCGGACCTGTTGACCCACCTCACGGGCAAGCTGCATCAGTCTCTACATTCCATCAACCTCACAGCTTGGTTGCTCCACTTCCAGCCATAGCCAGGCTTCCCTTATTTCTCCTCCTGTTCGTGATATCATTCTGGCTTCCCATAAGTCGAATACTAGGAAGACTTATGCGAGTAAATGGAAGCGCTTTTCACACTGGGCACAAACTAGATCCTTAGATCCTTTCCATGCACCCATTCATGAGGTTCTAGACTTTCTGGCGGAGCTTTTTCATTCGGGGTCATCATCGGCCACTATCAGGGTACAATTAGCGGCCATTGCTAATTTTCATGTTGGACTCTCAGAAGCAAATATTATGTCCCACAAACTCTGTAAAGCTTTTCTCAAGGGCATCTTGTTGCTCAGACCTCCAGTCAAAGATCCACCCCCACAATGGGATTTGAATTTAGTTCTAACCTCACTAATTCTACCCCCTTTTGAACCGGCAGCTTCTTGCTCCCTCAAACTTCTTTCTTGGAAAATGCTGTTTTTAGTAGCTATAACATCTGCCAGAAGGGTATCGGAACTTCAAGCCTTGTCTGTTCGTCCTCCCTATTTGGTTTTTCATAAAGATTGGGTAACTCTCAGAACAAACCCTTCCTTCCTACCAAAAGTGTTATCGGAAGCAAATCTAAACCACTCCATTGATTTGCCCGTCTTTTTCCCAGACTATACTAACAGGGCTGAACAAAAATTACATTCATTAGATGTTCATCGCCAATTACGGTATTACCTAGACAGGACAAAACAATTCAGAAAGTCAGACCAGCTCTTCCTCTCTTATGCTGCAGGCAAGAAAGGGCTTCCGGTATCGAAAGTTACTCTTTCCAGATGGCTGACATCTATTATTACCTTGGTCTATGAGTTGAGACACAGGCAACTACCCTCTAGGCCTAAAGCTCATTCAACCAGGGCACTATCAACTTCAACGGCTTTTCAAGCAAGGTTACCACTAGATGCCATTTGTGCAGCAGCTACATGGGCATCCAAACATACCTTTATTGCCCATTACAAGCTTGATCTAGCCTCCAGAAATAGAGCTGATTTTGGTTCCACTGTACTCAGGAGTCTGTTCCATTGAGCCACCCAGGACTAAGATGCTAGGACGCTGTCCCATCCAGCAAGAATGAAGGAGAATGACAACTTAACATTAAGAAGTTATGTCTTACCATAACGTTCCATGTTAGTTGTCTTCTTCTCGCCTTCTTTCTTGCGTCCCTCCCTCCTGCCCCCTAGCCTGGATAGACTCAAGGTTCTGAGTCCTTCCATTTCTGGAGATACAATATGTTGCGTCTTTCCTTGTATCCTTAGTGTTACTAGCAGGTAATCTGTACTCATAAAAGAGGATTATAATATTATTATTATAATATTACTTTTTATACTATGTCTTAGCTTCCAAACGAGATCTGGGGAGTTAGCGCATGGTATTGTGGGATATAGGGCTGCCTTGAGCCGGTAAAAATAGCTCTCGAGCTATAGTATAGGCCGAGTCGGAGCCGAGGATCGGCTCTGAACCCATCCAGCAAGAAAGAAGGCGAGAAGACAACTAACATGGAACGTTATGTTAAGACATAACTTCTTATTAACCTGCAAAGTATTCAAAACAAAATCCCTGACTTCCATGATTGGGTAACACATAATAGGCCAGGCATTATTGCCGCCACAGAAACATGGCTAAAACCATCCATCAAAAGCTCAGAATCCCCCCCCGGCTTCGCATGCTATGCTCAGATAGGCCCGTAAAAAAGGTGGCGGGGTGGTATTGACCTACCCTAACACCTTTAATATAGTCTCATACAACTCTTCCATAGCTAACTTCTCTACAGCAGAAATCCTAATAGCCTTCCTAACAATTAATGAAAGCAAAAACCTCTGTATTATTATCCTATACATTCCGCCTGGCAATAATATTCCCATACTAGAGGAAATCTTAGCATGGACATCCAACAGCATAACTACTGAATCAATAATTCTTGGCAATGTTAATATTAATTGGTTAGATCTCTCACAGCAACACTCCCCCACAAACATCAACCTATATAACTACAGACAGCTAATCTCTGATATTACCAGACCCAGCAAAAACAGCAGCTGTGGACAATCTTAGATTGGATCATGGTCTCTGACCCCAATAAAATCTCCACTGCAGGAACTCTCCCAAATAGCATCAGTGACCACTTATCTGCCTTTATAATACGTAAAACCACAACAGCATTAAACGTACATCACCACAGGAACACTAGACACTTATCACATTTTTGCCCTACAGCCTTTAATAATTCTTTAAACAGCATTAACTGGGAACCCTTAAAATACTTCTGATAGACAACAGAATATAATTTTTCAACTCTACATTCCTTAACATCTTAAATAGCCTCGCATCCCCCCGGCTAAAATGTGTAAAATCTAGTCATGCCGCATGGCTCACTAGAGTAACCAAACAGAACATGGCCACCAGAGACAAAGCCTGGAAGCTTTGGCAAAAGCACAAAAACCCACTGACCTTATAACCTACAAATATCTTCACAAGCAAGTAAAGCCCTTAGTTATTAAGGATAAAAAGAATACTATCATACTTTACAAAACCAACACAAACAAAATCCTAAATACTTCTGGAGCTTAGTCAACAGCCTGCTACACCCAGGGTCAGACAATAACCCCTGTCCAAATCCAGAAAAAAACCCCATTGAAATAGCCACACTCTTTAACACATATTTTATAAACGCCATAGCTAATCTCACCACCAACTTCCCCCAAAATCATCCTAACCCATCAGACCCTCCAAATACCTCTTCTCCCCATTTACATACCTTCTCTCTAGCACCTATCCATACTGCCACAGTAAAGAAACTACTTCTGAAATTAAAACCATGCACTAATGCTCCTGACAACTTGCCCCCAGAATTCCTGCAAAAAGCAGAACACTCCATTGCCTACCCTGTTAGCATACTTCTTAATAGGTCCATTCTGGAGTCTTACATTCCCACCATTTGGAAAAAAGCATTTATCCTCCCACAGCACAAAGCTAGAAACAACACAGACATCTCCAATTTCTGACTCATCGCCATACTCTCCCCTATCTCAAAGATCCTCAAAAAATGTATTCACAGCCAATTCTTTAACTATCTTCTTAACAATATCCTACTGTCACAAACCAAGCATGGTTATAAACCCAGTCATAGCACCACTACAGCTCTTGTAGCCTTTGTGACTCTGTCAATCGGGCTCAAGATGTCGGGAAACTTGTCTCCTCTCTATTCATCAACCTTTTCAAAGCCTTTGATACTATCTTCCACCCTCCTTTCCTTAGGAAACTATCCAACTTAGCAATGTCTTCCTCTACTCTACACTGGTTTTCTAACTACCTCACAGACAAGCAACAAGCAACTAAGTGGCAACACTCTTTCTTTCCTTTCCTCAACACCACTACTGGTGTTCCACAAGGATCCATATTAGGGCCTCTGCTTTTCAGCATTTTCATCAATGATTTCCCCTCCACTGTCACTCAAGGCACAGTCATCCAATATGCAGATGATTCTACTATCATCTGCACTGCTAATTCTCCACCTGAACTCCTGAAGCTTACCCAGTCAGCTCTCAGCTCCATAAAAATATGGATGGCTAACAACCACCTTGCCTTAAACCCTAAGAAAACTAAACTTGTGATATTTACCCCTAAGAAGACCACTACTATAAACAAAGACTCTTTCTCTATTCTCTCCAAAGATAACACTATCACTGAGGTTGTCACACATACTAAACTTCTAGGTATCACCATAGATGAACACCTAACATTCGACATGCATATTCATAACAACATCAAAAAAGCACACCAAAAACTGGTCATGCTATACCAGCACAAAACATTGCTCAATTACTCCTCAAAACTAGCTCTTGCCTCCTCCATCCTACTCCCATCTCTTCTTTACATCGCTCCTCTCTTTACCAATATACTGGCCAGTTTTAAATCCAAACTAGACTCATGCTATAACAAAATTGCAAAGTTTGTTACTAATGGATGACAGTTATCTCACCAGTGTGCCTCTCTTCAATTACAAAACTGGCTAGAACTTCCTCATCATCTTACATATATACAACTAACAATTGCTTACAAACTAATATTCAATCCATCCAGCTGCCCTGCTCTTTCTTCTCTATTTACACAGTACCACCCTAATAGACCTCTCCACTCTGAAAATTAAAGTCTCTTGCAAGTAGAAAAACCTAACCTCGCTGCTGGTCAAATGCTCCACTCCTTTTCCACTGCTAGACTATGGAACTCTCTGCCACTTTCTCTTAGATCCTCTAGCAATGCATCTTCCTTCAAAAAATCTTTGAGACAGCACCTTTCCTCCCAAGGGCTATGTTCATGTGCTAGTTCCTCACAACCTACAACCTGACTCTGTCTCTCTGCTACTACTCTCACCTTTCCTATCTCCATCCTATATTACCTCCAAACTTCACCCTCATCCCTAGATGATAATCTAATTCTGTACCTATGTATATATGTGCTGCCAGCAGACAGATTTATGTACAGCTGCATTACGTTCTTACTTTGTAAAAAAAAACTTTTTTGCTGTTTAAAACATGTTGTATCTGCCAATTGAGTTTTTTATCAAATGTATGTATTGTATAAATCTTTGTGGAGCTTTTCTCCCTGGACCAGCACTGAAAATGGGTACTTTTTGGCTCAGAGGACCTTCCCGGTAAACAAATGCAAATAAATTAATAAAATAAATAAAAATATTGCTACAGATGCAGATCCTTAGCACAGGGCTTTGGGGTGTAGTTTTTTGCAGTGAATGTAACTTGCTTTGTAATTTTTCTTACAGTGTTATCTTTCCTAATCAACTCTTCCACCCTTTCCTTAGTTTTTAGGTTTCTATCATATTAGGATTACCATTTATTTTTCTCTCCTATTCATACCTTCGGTAGTTCTCCTTACTATTGTTGGTACTACCTTTCTTCTTTCACCCTTTTTCTTTATACTCTTCCTAGGGTAGCTCCTTTTTTCTAAGACTGTTGATAGTTTTCTATTAAAAAAATAGCCTAAAATTTTCCTTTTTAGCTGTCTGTCTCAGCTTGTTTTCTTATTGTTGCTGTGGTGACAAACCCACTGGGTTTAAGAAATGCACTTCCTGTGGGCACAAGATCCCCATTTCTGATGCCTGCAGGGAGTGTGTTTATTGCCAGGGTGCAGCCCATTTAAACACTGAATGTTCGATTTGTGCTGGCTTTAACTCTAGGGCCCTTAGCGACAGATGTAACAAACTGGTCCTAAAGGGCTTGTTACCATCCTCTTCTTTTTCTGATTCAGGGGCTCAAACCCTTGCAAAAACGCTTAAAGCTTTTTCAGAGGCAAAAGAATGCAAGAAACAGTCTCCCACCCGCTCTCCAAAGTCAGCTTCAACTTCGGAGCCTCCTGCCAAAATAAAGAAAAATTGGATCCAACACCTTCAGATCCAACACTTACCAAGTCTGAGTCTCTGAGGACCCAGCCCCCGGGGTTTTCTCTAGAGCCAGTCTTTCCTTGACTCCATTCTCCCTTCCTACAGGAGATCCAAAGTAGAGAGTCTCAGCCCATTACTGCTTTCTCCAGCAGGTCTTCTATGATGATGAGGAAGTTCCTCAGAGCTCAAATTCAGATGGGGGTTATCCTGCTCCATTTTCCATTGGATCTGTGATCCTCTCCTCTGTTTCCCACACTGTAATCTCTCCTTCTGCCTGCCTGACCGGCAATTTTGAAGCCTTCAGATCTAAGAACTCTGAAAGTGCCAGCATCAGATCTGAAGACAGCTAGGTCTTCAATTCCGACTACATCCCTAACTTGTCCAGTATGTATTCCCTTGGACCAGGACAAGTCTTGGAGCAGAAGCATCAGTTCTGGGTCCGGAGGGCTTGGTTCAGCTCCGAGATTGTCAGAGCCGTCCTTGCCCCTTGGGGCTTTGGTGTTGGCAGTTCATGTCTTACTGCCCCTCTAGGCACCAATCTGGGCAGGGTTGGGACATGGTGGCATCTGAAGCTTCAGCACTGGTGTGGCCAGCTGTGGGTTCTCCCGATATTTTGCTTTTGAGGTGATGGAGAGGGTCTTCTGTCATCTGAGAGACATGACTACTCTTTCTTCTTCAGATCCTACAGGCCTGCTATCATTGGGTCCAAGATCTGATTCTCACAGACCTGTCACACAGGGACAGCTGGTTCTATCAAGCATCCAGACAGTCCCCCTTGATGACTTTCCCCTCTCTTTAGACACCTCTCCAGACCATCCCACTAAGGAAGTTTCCAGCAAGAGAACATGCAAGAGGAGGTACATGGACTCAACTCAGGAGTTCTTCACTGAAGACACTGACTTCGATGAAGGGAGGGGTCCACAAGATCTCCACCAGATGATGTCTCGTTCAGAGACATATTAGAAATCCTCAGGCAGAAAGGTGCTTGCTCCAGTTTTCCCCTTCCCAGGAGGAGTCAGTGTTCCTGGGAGCTTTTATTTCTGGCCCGTCTATGTCTTGGGTGACTCCTCTGGCTGATGAGCTTATAGATCTAATCTCTTGCCAGGCATGGAAGGAACTAGATACTGCAAAACCTATCCCTCACTGGTGTGATAAGTTCCTTGCCCCTACTAAGGACATTCCACACTAGAGCAAGGGGGTTCCCGTTGATGTCATGGTTGTGGCGGCACCCATGAAGAAAGAGCTGGCAAAGCAGAGCTCCTCTGTCCATCCCCCCCAACAGAGAGTCCAGGGCATTGGACCGATTTGGAAGTGTATTTATGCCTCAGTAACTTTTGCATTATGGTCACTGACCTATCTGGCACATTTCACCAGGCTGCTAAGGAATTTAAATATCCCTTTCTGAGTCCATGTCTGCGGAGGACCACAAGAAGCTTTCTTCACAGCTGGCCACCCTTCTCTCCCTCGCTAATGCTTCCAGGAAGTTATTTTCCAGTGCTGCTGAGGGTACCTCATGGGTGGTGGGTTCAGGCATAGCCATAAGGAGTCATGTCTGGATGAACTAGTGCGACTTTGCAGAGCACTTGAGGTCTTCATTCATTAATGCTTCTTTTGATGAATCATCCTTGTGTGGCCCCACTGTTAAGGAAATGCTTTCTCGTAGGGAGCAGGATGGAAAGACCTTGTCTGCCATGGGCATCCGTTTTTCTGCCCTTCAGAGAGTCTTTTCCAGAAATCATCAAGGATGAAGGAAAATGTGGTTTCCTTAAGTCCCAAGGTCCTTTCCAAGACTCACGAGGAAATATCTCCTCCAGAGGCATGGGGAAAGTTCTTATGGAAGATTGCATTCTATCCCTATCCTCGTGACAGAGGGGGCCCTCTGTCCTTCTCAGACAAACCCTTTCAACACTCCTGAAATGTTGCCCGACTGCTCCTCGCTGGAGGCAGTCAGGGGACACTGATCTATGCACACAGATGCCTGGGTATTAATCACAAATGATAACTTGGTGCTGAGAATCTTATCCAAAGGCTATTTCATACCATTTTCACAAATTCCCCCATACAAAAAAAGAAGGCTCCGCGATGTTCCACCCAATCAGAGGGAGGCAGCAGCTCTTGAAATTCAAAAACTGCTAGACAAAAGGCTCATCCAGGAGGGCCCACCAGACCAGAAAGGATTCGGATCCTACTCAAGATTCTTTTTAGTGCCAAAGAAGACAGGAGACCTGAGACCATTTCTGAACATCAGCAAACTGAATCAGTTTGTAAAGAACTCAAAGTTTCAAATGGTCATGGTTCAGTCCATTCTGCCATTTCTGTCAAATGATGATTGGATGTGTTCCATTGATCTTTAGGATATGTACTATCATATCCAGGTGAACAAACATTCTTGTAGATGCCTGTGCATTCAGCTGGGTGCCAGCCGCTATTAGTTCAGACCCCTGCCCTTTGGTCTCACCACAGCCCCCAGGGTGTTTACCAAATGTATGGCAATGGTAACAGCTCACTTGAGACTGCTAGTTTTCTGAGTGTTTCCATACCTAAACAACTGGCTCTTTACCACCTCAACTAGGCATCTCCTCAAGAAATCTAGGTACTACTTGCTCCAGTTATGTCAATCCTTAGGCATCTCAGTCAACCTTTGCAAATCACATCTTCAACCCATTCATAGCCTAGATTTCATAGGTGCTTATTTGGACACAGTCAGTCAGATAACCTCCCTTCCACAGAACAGAATATGAGAAGAGAATTTATGCACCACCAAGCTGAAACGCTGTATTGTAATAATCTCCACAAATAACAGCGTGTTAGGCGTATGTATGTATTTCTTTAAACAAATTATAAATTCCAAGATCTTTCAGAAATATAGTGAAACAACAAGTCTATTTTGCAATTAAGTCAGCACTTACTTCATAGAGTTCTCATCAGCTGTGCTAACTTACTTTCACTCTTAAGTTGTAGTCTTGGTTAGTAGTTCCCTTAAAAACTTTAAGATTGATGCCAAGTTAGCAAATGCTTTCAAACTGCAAACTGAAGCCCTTTTTCATTAGTCCAAGTCTCATTAAAACCGCAAAAAAAATTTATTTCACAGTTTAAAACAACACTTACTTCCACAGGGCTCTCATCAACTATGCTGACGTGCTCTCAGTTCACAATAATAAGTTCTGAATAATAGTTTTCTTTAAAAGCTTTAAAATGAATCCTAATCTAAAAAGCTCGCTCTGGTGAGCTTACTTAGTAAAACACACACGAAAAGCGCTTTCGGCTGTTAGCCTTCTTCAGTTCAATGAAATTTCAGTTTCTTAGTTTCAAAATATAAAATAACTACCAGCCATTCAGATACTTCCATCTACACACACCTTTTTGTGAGCTAATCATGTTCCTTGTATTGAGTACTTTACTTTGTTTTAGCTGAGACACACCTGTTTCTTAGGATTGGTTTTAAAGGGACTACAGCATTTATCCCAGGTGACTTGTGTGCCTTTAAGTTCAATATCCATTTAATTTCTTTATTCTCCATCAAATTTTTAATATCACCTCCCCTGTTGATTACTGATATTATTTCAATAACCTGAAAACAAAATTATGTGTGGGATGGGCTATGACATGATTTGCTAAACTATTTTGCTGATCCCGATGAATAATATCCCTTTGGTGCCTTAGAATACGTTCTTTAAATCGCTTGTTCATTTTTCCAATATAAAATGCTGTACAGTCCTTACAGGTTGCAATGTAGACCAGATGTTGTGAGGTGCATGTGGCTGAGACTTTCAAATTAAAATGTTGGCCTGATGCAGGATGGATGAAATTAGGTTCAGTGTTAATATATTTACAAGCCTTGCATCGTCCACATTTCTTAGTGCCCATGGCATGGGGAGGTATAGTACTAGTCGGTCCTCCTTTATTACATAATAAACATTTTAAATTCTTCCTATTTTTGAATGTAAATTTTGGCTGATCTCCCACTATGTTCCGTATTTTAGTGTCTTCCATAAGGACTGGCCAATATTTCTTCACCACTTCACATATCTGGGCATTATCTGTGCTATATGTCAGAGTACACTTAAGCTCACATAGTTCCTTTCCTGTTATATGGTAAAGTAGTTCCAGTTGTAGTATTCTGATAATAGGGACATCCCTTATTATCTCTTATGCCAGCAATATCTTCATTATTACAAAGATATTTTCCTTTATAGCCCCATTGTTGTAAATGTCTTGCTAATGAGGCACATTCTTTCCTATAAGTAGGTTCCTCTGTACATAGTCTTGATATTCGTGTTGCTTGATTGTTCATAATATTCTTATATATATATGCCTGGGGTGCATACTATCACGATGTAAGTAATGGTTCCTCCATGTCACTTTCCAGTGTAGTTCAGTAATCAAACCTTGGGATGGTGTATATTTCAATTTCACATCAAGAAAATCAATTTCTGTCCTAGAGTATTTTATGGTAAACCTTAGGAATTCCGTAGATGAATGTAAATAGTCAACAAATGCTATTATTTCTTCTTCTTGTCCTTCCCATGCTAAAAAAATAATGAAGATATTGCTAGCATAAGAGAAATGTGGACGATGCAAGGCTTGTAAATATATTAACACTGAACCTAATTTCATCCATCCTGTATCAGGCCAACATTTTAATTTGAAAGTCTCAGCCACATGCACCTCACAACATCTGGTCTACATTGCAACCTGTAAGGACTGTAAAGCGTTTTATATTGGAAAAATGAACCAGCGATTTAAAGAACGTATTCTAAGGCACCAAAGGGATATAGGTTCATAGTTTAGTACTAAGCTAACTGCCCTTGCGAGCCATTTTAAGCCTAGCTAATTATCCCTTGTTAGACTCAAACCCTGCACCTTGTGTTTATAAGGCAAATACCTTAGCCATTAAGCCACCCTCCCAACCCTCTATATTTATCGGGATCAGCAAAATAGTTTAGCAAATCATGCCATAGCCCATCCCACACATAATTTTTTTTTTCAGGTTATTGAATTAATATCAGTAGCCAACAGTGGAGGTGATATTAAAAATTTGACGGAGAATAAAGAAATTAAATGGATATTGAATGTAAAGGCACACAAGTCACCTGGGATAAATGCTGTAGTCCCTTTAAAACCAATCCTAAGAAACAGGCGTGTCTCAGCTAAACCAAAGTAAAGTATTCAATGCAAGGAACATGATTAGTTCACAAAAAGGTGTGTGTAGATGTAAGTATCTGAATGGCTTGTAGTTATTTTATATTTTGAAACTAAGAAACTGAAATTTCATCGAACTGAAGAAGGCTAACAGCCGAAAGCACTTTTTGTGTGTGTTTTACTAAATAAGCTTACCAGAGCGAGCTTTTTAGTTTGGGATTCATTTTAAAGCTTTTAAAGAAAATTATTATTCAGAACTTATTATTGTGAACTGAGAGCATGTCAGCATAGCTGATGAGAAACCTGTGGAAGTAAGAGTTGTTTTAAACTGTGAAATAAAATTTTTTTGTGCTTTTAATGAGACTTGGACTAATGAAAAGGGGCTTCAGTTTACAGTTTGAAAGCATTTGCTAACTTGGCATCAATCCTGAAGTTTTTAAAGGAACTACTAACTAAGACTACAACTTAAGAGTGAAAGTAAGTTAGCACAGCTTATGAAAACTCTATGAAGTAAGTGCTGACTTAATTGCTAAATAGACTTGCTGTTTCACTATATTTCTGAAAGATCTTGGAATTTTTTTGTTTTAAGAAATACGTACATACGCCTAACACGCTGTTATTTGTGGAGATTATTACAATATAGCGTTTCAGCTTGGTGGTGCATACATTCTCTTCTCAATTTTTGTTCTTGTTTGATGCAACTTTAGTACTTGGAATTTTTTTAATTAAGTTTTTTTAATTAAACAGAACAGAATATGGACATCAGGTGTCAGTGGGACATGTTATCTCACACCCTTACAGAATATGGACATCAGGTGTCAGTGGGACATGTTATCTCACACCCTTTTCCTACAGCCAAACTGATTTTTCAGACTGCAGGTTCGATGGCAGCAGACATAACCTTGGCTATGGCCCACTTTTATTTGCACATTCATCAATGGACTTTAGCTGTTCAGTGGTCAGTTCTTTACCATCCCTTGTTTGCACCAGTCAGACTCACACAAGTATGCAAAGAACACGTGCTTTGGTGGATTTACTTGGACAAAGTTCCTCAAGGCTGCCTTCTTGTCTTTCCACCCCCGGTAGCCACTATAAACACAGACACCTCCCAATTGGAGTGGGAAGACATTTCTTGGGAAAGACAGTCCCAGGTACGTAGTCCCCAGAAGAGACCAATTTGCACATCAATAGCCTAGAGATGGGAGCTGTCCTCTTAGTGTTGCAGGCCTTCCAGGATGCTCTTCCTCTCACAATGATTGTAGTTTAAACAGATATCATGTCAGTGGTTTGGTACATTAGCAAACGGGGAAACCCAATCTTATCTCCTTTGTCAAGAGGCAATAAGAATGTGGTAATGGGCAATCTCCTCCAACCATTTCCTTATGGCAGCCACATCCCAGGGAAACCAACATGTTAGCAGACAAACTCATCAGGTCCATTCTGATGCCTCACAAGTGGTTTCTCAATCAGTTAATGGTGGAGAGGATTTTCCGTCAATGGGGGTCAACCTTGCTGCGATCTGTTTGCATCTCCCCACAATAAAAAGAGCAGCAGGTTCTTTGCCCTGATCCCCCTTTCAGAGTAGTCACTGAGAGATGGTCTAGTCCACATTTGCACCTCTGGTCTATTTTACGCTTATCCCTAGTACCTCTAATTCCCAAATTCTACAGAAGGCACTTCAAGTTGAAGAGCGCGGTTATACTTGTTGCCCCCCCTTTTGGCCTCGTCAAGAGTAGTTCCTTTTCCTTTGGTTTCATCTTTGATATCCACCATAGATGCTAGACCCCAGTCCAGACCTTTTCTCTCTCATCCCATGGGGATGGATCACCTGGACATTACAGGCCTCAAGTTGACCACATGATTTTTCCAATTCCACTCAAGGTTAAACAGCCCAGGCTTTCCTTCCCAGTCCGACAGATTTTACTATCATCCCAGGAAAATCTATAAAAGTAAATGGAAGAGATTCTCTGTTTGAGCTCTAGAGAGGGAATTAGTCCTCTTCACTGCCCCTATTTTGGATATCTTGGAGTTTTTCGCATCTGTTTTTCAAGAAGGGGCTAGTTTCTCTACTATCATGGTGCAATTGGCAGCAATATCTAATTTTCATTCAGGTGATAACGGTTCCTGTTTAGCTTCATCAAAATTGTGCAAGGCTTTTCTTAAAGGTACCTTTTTGCTTAGGCCTCCACTGAAGGACCCTACACCACCATGGGATTTAACAGTTGTGCTGCAGGGCTTGACTCAGAGTCCATTTGAACCATTGACTAGATGTGACATAAAATTTCTTTCTTGGAAAAATGCTTTTCTCGTGGCCATTACATCTGCAAGATGAGTATCCAAGCTCCAGGCTCTCTTCCAAATCCCCATATTTGATCTTCCACAAAGAATTATTTTAGAAACCAATCCGTCCTTCTTGCCTAAAGTAGCCTCAGAAGCAAACATTAATCAAGCCATTAATTTGCCTGTTTTCTTTCCCAGCTTCACTAATAAAGGCTTCATCTATTTGATATACATAGACAGCTCAGTTTTTATCTCCATGAACAAAAGATTTCAGTAAGACAGAGCAATTGTTTGGCACATTCTCCCCAACAAATTGGGTAAACCAGTTTTTAAAATTATGTTTCCCAAATAGCTGACCGACTGCTTATCCTTTGTTTACAGTCAGCAAGGTTTGTCCTTACCCAGACCTCCTAAAGCACAATCCACCAGATCATGACTACATCATCCGCTTTCTGGTCTAGGATTTTTATTGATAACATTTGTGCCGCAGCTATTTGGTCTAATGCTCATACTTTTATTGCTCATTACAAATTGGATTTGACTTCCAGAAGCAGGGCTGTCTTTGGTTCTGCAGTATTCTGGAATATCTTTCCATGAGGCCCATCCAAAGTTCACATAGCTGGGGACTGTGTCCCATCAGTTGAGGAATGAATGAAAAGGACAGCATCAGATATTTAAGTTAATATACTCACCATAAGTATGCATCTATGTTGTCCATTTTCTTTCCTCCTTCCTCAACTTACCACCCTCCTTCCCCTTCCCTTTAATTCCTGGAGAGACCTTATGGTTGTTGTGGATCTTCTGTTCCAGGTTTGAGTCCCAGTCTTTCATACTAACTTCCTTTTATCTTAGCCTGAGGTTAGTTATTTATATTGCTTTTTGGGTAGCAAACTTGATCTGAGGTACAGCAGAGTTACCGGCGCATTATGGTAAAGGGAGGAGCTCGAGAGTTGGATCCAAGGGTCTAGTAAATGTAGCCGAGATGGATCTGAGTTCTGATCCAAGTCCCATCAGTTGAGGAAGAATGACCATGGGAAACACACATACATAGTTATGGTGAGCACATAACTTAAATATCTAATGTCCTTTTCATTTGTTCCTCAACTGATGGGACAGATTCCCCAGCTATGTGAACTTTGGATGGACCTCATGAAAGGATATTCCAGAATACTGCAGAAAGAAACGGGCAACACAGATGCATAGTTATAGTGAGTACATAACTTTTAAATTTTAAAATTTTTTCCACTATCAAAGTACAAATGGCTGCCATTTCAAATGTTCACATAGGTCAGAATAACACCTCCACACCACCCCTAAAAGTCTCTAAAGCATTTTTGAGGAGAACCTTTCTTCTCCAACCTCCAGTCAGGGAACCAGTCCCTCATTGAAATATTACTATTTTGTCCAAGCATTAACTCAATCTCCATTTAAACCAGCAGCTTCAGCAGATTTGAAGTTCCTTTTTTAGAAAACAATTTTTCTTATGGCAGTTACACTGGCCAAATGAATTTCAGAGTTACAGGCCCTTTCTTGTAAACCCCTTTACCTAACTTTTCACAAAGACATTGTTTCCGTAAAGTCTAATGCATCTTTTCTTCCTATGGTACCATCTGAAGCGAATTTAAGTCAATATATCAACTTACCATTTTTTTCCCAGATTCTCCAACAAAGGTGAATATACTCTGCATATCTTCGTTGTTCATCGTCAACTCAGATTTTATCTCAATAGAACAAAACATCTCAGGATATCTGATCAGTTGTTCATTAAATATTCTAAACTTAAAAAGGACAAAGCAGTTTCTAAAGTTACTTTTTTAGTATGGCTATCAGATTGTATTTCCTTTGTATAAGCAAAAAAAAAAAAAAAAAAAAAGATTTACCCTTACATGCTAAACCCAAGGCTCATTCCACAAGAACAGTAGCTACATCAACATCCTTTATGAAAAGACTTCCCATTGATGACATTTATGCTGCTGCAACTTGGTAAACAATTCACACATTTATGCCTCAAAAATTGAATGTACAGTCTAGATCATGTTCTTCCTTTGGTTCCATCATTCTCATAAATGTCCTTCTTTGATACCATCCAGGTAAAAACAGCTTGGGAATCTGTCCCATATGTTGAATCAGATGAAAATAGACAACATTTGATATGAGAGTTATGAACTTCATCATAACAATAGATCTGTGTTGTCTAATTTTCATCCAAGTCAACCTTCCAACCTCCTGCTCCCTTTCAAATTCTTATTTCTTGTTGACTTCTGGTGACGGGATAGAGCTCATGTGGACCTTGTCTGTATACAGCCCTATCAGACTGTGATCTCTTTATATAAGGTTTCATTACATTAGTAGACCTTCCTTTTAAAGGTCATATTCCTCCAGATTTATATCTGGTAGGGGTAAACTCAACCTCAGCACAAGGGCAAGGTGCAGGAAATTATGGGTAAGGGAGGAGTCAGAGCCCTGGATCCATGAAGCTTCAGAAATGGTCCCATGGTTGGATCCAACTGGATGCAACAACCCATATATTGAACCTGACGAAAATCAGACAACATGGATCTATCATTATGGTAGGTGCATATCTTTCCTTTACCACTCCTGATAGGAACATTTTTTGCAAATTGGCAGCTGCATATACAGGCATAATCTAACTTGAAATTAAAGTTATCCATGTTAAGATGCATGTTGCAGCCTGTGCTCCTACTTACACTAATTGCTGACTGTTCTTGTCATATCTTTATTTCCCTTCCAGATGTAAAAAAAACATAGCCTTCTAACTTTCAATACATAACAGTCAGCTTGTCTCCATGGAAAACCTAAGAATAAAATATACATCTGCCCTCAGCTACAGACGTCTCAAAATGAGCCTTTATTTGCTAAAAAAAAACTTTTTATTGCATTCAGTGTTCTCTTATTTACTAGTTTACACAAAAAAATGTTATTGGATTAAGCCAATGGCCTTAATCCAGGCATTCACCTATGCATGTGCACTTTTATAACCCATCCCTCACCTCAACAACCCAAGACTGCAGCATATTAACTTAAACATGCTTTTGTCCAGCCTTTCTTCTCTTTTTACGTAGCAATGCCTGCATTTCTTAAAACTAAAAAAGACAAGAAAAAAGGCACTTGCTTTTTTAGTATCTTCATTACATACAGCAATAACTGAAATGTTTTACTATGTAACATACAATTTATATCATGAAATATTTTATACAAATATTAAGAACAGAAATAGTTATTTTTCCCTGTCTTTGTAGTGTCTTTCTAAACATTAATGGCATTAAGTGGGGTATGCGTTTTTCAGTTCCCCAAAAGTTTGACAAAATCAGTAAAAGTCCAATCTTCCCACTTATTCTTTCAAAGTTATATTTCACAAATGCGGTTGATGCTTTATAATATGACATTTATTCACTAAGTTCAGTGCTGTTGTTTGCCTTCCTGTTCATCTCTATATCTCAACCCCAGACTCCAGTTCAAGTCTAAGGAACTGATTATTCTAGTCAACTCCTGAGCTTTTTTCTGTCTCTCAAGGGGTGACCTATGCCTGGCTTACAAGGCATCTGCAAATCCCACACTTATGAATCTCCTATATATTTGTAAGTCAAAGATTACTAGAAATACAATGTCTAGGGACCTGAATTTTGTCTGTGACTTAAGTAGAGCATGCTGGAGGAGACAGATGGGTTTCAGAGAGACTGCCCTGCCTATGGAACAGGCTTCCCATCCATGTAAAGCTGAGTTCATCTATTACCAGGTTTAAGCAAAACCTAGGCCAATAGATGGGGAATAGGAAATTTATACTGTGCACATCAATGTCCCTTATAGACAGAGGTAGCTTACAAATGCCAGGCCCTCAGTACCATATTTGGATACAGGGCATCATTATTCTTTTGGGAAAACTTGGTTAGGCTTAGAAAGGCCCCCAGGTCATTAACATCTATGATGCTATGAATCAAGCATTTCCTTTGGAACACTGGAAAAGGCTTCATTGGCAAATACTTTCTATGAGTTTTATTATCAGGGAATGAGAAGCAGAGTCCCCTTCTGTTTGATGGCTCACTTTTTGTTAGACAAATGTTTGTATTTTCTCCTTTTCTTGTCCTGCATCAAAAATGACTTTGATCCTCCAGACAAAAATATTCTGAAGACAGTTGGATACAACAGTTTGAACCTCACACTTGCCTTGCTACATTCTGTGATTGCTGGGATAAATTTGCTTCTGTTCTGCTTGATGTAGAGTGAATAATCATTTTCTGCAAACACATTGCTGTCTCCAGTTTTTAGTACTTTTCCCTTTTGCCACAACTCTTTCTGCTGGTATGATTGTATCTTTACTAATACAGGTCTTGACTGCTTTCTAATGGCCAGGTTTAGAGCATACACTCTTTGTGCCCTTTCAGTTAACAAATCCTGTGGAAACCCAGACCAGTTGTTTATTTGTGCTTTCTTAAAATTAATACAGTCTGTTACTTCCACTTTATCTGGTACAGCAGATAATCTCAGGATCTAATGTTGTTATTTTCATTCATTCCTCAAAGAATGGGTTCCGATCTGATCCTCGGATCCAACTCAGCCACTTTCTCTAGATTATAAAATCTGAATCTCAAGCTCCTCCCTTACCCACAATGCCCCTGACTACTGCATTACCTCAGATCTCGTTTGCAGCTCTATGGTTTGGCCGGGATTGCAGTGTCTCAAGCTCATTGTGGCACAGCTCTCAACTTCCTTTCTCCAAAATAAGGAACACTAGCCCTCATAATGTGTGACAACTGGGCAAAATGTGGAACACTTACTAACGGCTGACTAACAACTTCAGCTAGGAAGGTCATATGATGGCTAATATATGCTGGTTTTACTTATAAAAAGATATTTTAATGAATTAATATGATTCATTTCTATTTAACCATGGCTAGTAGATAAAAAATTCCTGACACTGAATGTGTGACAGAGTCTTTCAATGTGGAACTTTGAGGAACATGCACTTTTTAAGACCCCAAATGAGGTACATTCCTTGTAATGAGGTAGACTTGAGAACAATGCATTGTGGGTTTAGTGAGTGTAAACATTATTTTTTTGTCTTTAAATCTAATTTTATCTGTATCATTTACAAGCATCTCCCTTACCTCTATTCTAATCTGTTGTAGCTACCAAATTTAAGATTTTCTCTTGATAATCTTCATTACCATTGTTTGTAACCTTTCTTCCTCCTTTACTTCGCTTTGAGGTATTTTTTAGATGCACCATTGCTGGAATAATTCTTTACTTGCTGTTTGAATTGTGTAATTAAAAAAATCATTTTCTTCCTTGTTTGTTAAGATTTCTGCCTTGTGTTGTTTTACACGATGGCTGAAAAGCATACTGGATTTTAAAAGTGCACTTCCTGTGGGCATAAGATCCCCAACTCAGATGCCCTCAGGGAGTGCATCTATTGTCTAGGCCTGGCACACTTGGTCACCTCTTGTTCCACCTGTGCTTTGTTTAATTCTAGGGCCATTAGTGATAGGAGGGACAAGCTTGTACTAAAAGGTCTCCTTCCAGCTTCTGCTCCTTTGTCTAGTAATTCCACATCAGGGGCTCAGATCCCCTCTCATAAATCCAAGGAACCCAGGGAGCACCAAAACCTCTTCCCTACATGGTCTCCTAAGTCAGTGCTTCCTTCTGAGCCACCTCAAAAAATCTCAAAGAGTTTGGATCCGAAGTTTTGGATCCAATGTCTATCACTACCAAGTCTCCTTGGCTCTGTAGTCCAGGGTTTTTCCTGGAGCCGGTATCCCCAAGGTTGAGGTCTGCTTCCCTTCAGGAGACCCCTAAAAAGTCTTCCAGACCACCTTCCACTTCTTCCTCTATGAGGTCCTTCCGATGTCTTTTTGATGCAGAGGATAGGATAATGAAAAAATTCCTCATAACACAGATCCAGATGGGGGTCTTACTGGCTCAATCTCCCATGAGATCCATGAGCCTTAAACCTTCTTTACAGCCTGTTGTTGCTCCTTCTCTGATCCGGCCTGCCATTTTGGAGCTGTCTGATCTAAGGTCTGTGAGAATCAAACCATCGGATCAGAAGATACTTCTATCTTCCACTCTGGTGACTTCCCTGATCCAATCAGCTCCTACCCCTCTGCAGCACGATGGTTCTCGGAGGCAAAGTGTCGGCGTCGAATCAGAGGGGTTGACTTCAACTCCAAAGTTGTTGGAGCTGTCCCTTCCCATTGGAGCTTCAGCACTGGACAGGTCGGCTCTGACTCCTCCCTCAGAACAGATGGTGGGGGGAGGGCCGTGGATCATCTGTGCTGAGACTCTTGGCTCCAGTTGGATTGCCTCGGCTTCTCCTGGTCCTTCTGTCTTTGAGGTGGTGGAGAGGGGTTCACTCACCCCGGAGCAGTTTTGACTCTTGCTCCTTCAGATCCAGTTCCTGTTCCCTCTTTGGATCCTGTGTCTGAATCTACTCATCCTACACCTCATGGACAGCCAGCCCATATCAGCTTCCAAGAATTTCCCACTACAGAACTCCCTGCTTCTGTCGACACCTCTCCAGAACACCCCACTGAAGAAATTCCTCGGCAGAGGTCATGCAAGAGGAGGCACTTGGATTTTTCACAGAAATCCCTCAAAGAAACACAAATTTTGGTGAAGGGGAAGGGTCCCCTAGATCTCCACCTGAGGATGTCTTGTTTGGAGGTATCTTACAGATCCTTCACCAGAAAGGTGGATGGTCTTTCCAAACCCCTTCCAAAGAGGGATCAGTGTTCTTGGAAGCCTTCGGGTCTGGATATATACATCTTGGGTGACCCCCCCCCTGCAGATGACCTTATACACCTTGTCCCCCACAGGGCATGGAAGGAACTGGACTCCATGGAACCAATCCCCAAATGCCTGGACAAAATTTTGATCGTCCCCTCTGACAGACAACACTGGAACAAGGGAATTCCTGTAGATGCCATGGTTTTTCCGGCAGCCACCAAACAGGAGGTGGCTGAACAGAACTCCACTGTCCATCCCCCTAATAGGGAGTCTAGGGCATTAGACAGATTTGGGAAGTGAATGTATGCTTCAGCAACCTTTGCCTTGCAGTTGCTGATTTACCTGGTAAATTTCAGTAGGTTACACAGGGACTTAGTTAAGGAACTCTCATACTCTACCCCTGGGTCTATGTCTGCAGAGGAACAGAAGTCTTTTTCCTTTGGTTGGCTACCCTGCAAACCCAATCCATGAGGCTAATCTTGCATGCAACAGAAGATTTGTCATGGGCGACCAGTTCAGTGATAGCCATTAGGAGACGTGCCTTGATGCAGTTGTGCAATTTTGCAGAGCCCTTCAAGGCGTCGTTCATCAACACTCCTTTTGATGGATCTTCTTTGTTCCGGCCAGCCATTAAAGAGACATTTTCCCAGAGTGAAAAAGATGGAAAGACCTTGTCTGTCATGGGAATCCACTTTTCTACCCCACAGAGACCATTTTCTAGGAATCAAAGTGGTGTTAAAGAGATGTGGTTCCAGAAATTTCAAGGGCCTTTCCAAGAGTCATGCAGAGACTTTTCCCCCAGAAGCAGAGGTAGAAATAGCTTTTGTGGAAGATGCCACCCATGTGGAGGGGGTCCGCAGAATCAAGGATCTCAAGATCCCTTCTCGGACAGACCCTTTCAGCACTCCTGAAATGTTGCCTGACTGTCCCTCTCTGGGGGCAGTTGGGGGCACTTGTCCTTGCACCTGAAAGCCTAGATAACCATCACAAAAAATTTGTGGGTGCAAAAGATCATATACAGGGGATATTGCTTTCCCTTTTACAAGTTCCCCAAAAGAAAAGAAAATGTCTCCCCAATGTCCCACCCAAACAGAGGGAGTTAGCAGCTCTAGAGATTCAAAATCTGCTGGACGAAAGAGTCATCCAAGAGGTCCCCCCCAGACTAAATAGGATTTGGAATCTACTCAAGCTTTTTTAGTGCCAAAGAATACAGAGGACCTGAGACCCATTTTGGATCTCTGTTATTTGAACCAGTTTGTAAAGAATTCCAAATTCTGGATAGTCATGGTTCAGTCTATTCTGCTTCTCTTACAGAAGTATGACTGGATGTGCTCTATCAGTCTTCAAGATGCATACTATCACATCAAAATGAACAGGTGCTCTCGAACATACCATTACCAGATCAGAGTGATGCCATTCGAGTCTCACCACAGCCCCCTGGGTGTTCAACAAATGCATGGCAGTAGTGGCAGCTCATCTAAGACTGCTGGGTTTCAGAGTGTCTCCGTACTTGGACAACTGGCTTCTTACCGCACCGACCAGGCATCTTCTGGAAAGAGCTGGGAATTACTTACTCCAGTTATCCCACTCTCTGGGAATTACTATCAATCTGGCCAAGTCACAACTTCAGTCTGTTCAAGTCTTGGAGTTTATAGGGGTTCATCTAGATACAGTCAGTTGTCTAGCTCTTCTGCCTCAAAACAGGGTTCTTACTTTAAAATCACATGTCAAACAGGTTCTTTCTCATCCTTCTTCCCAGCAAAAGAAGTACACAAAGCCTTAGGGTCGATGGCTGCTGCAATAACTTTAATACCTACTGCTTGTCTTCATATGAGAATTCTTCATTGGACTCTATCAGTGTAATGGTGCTTTCATCAGCATCACTTATGACACCTAATAAAATTATCTCAAGTGTACAGAAAATCTCTGCTTGTGAAAGGCAGATCATGCCTCCTGAAACTGATCGACTTCTTTGAGGCAGTCACCAAAGCCGTAGATGAGGGTAAGATGGTTCACACAGCCTATCTTGACCTCGCCAAGGCTTTCGACACCATCCCTCATTCTGGAATTATAGCCAAACTCACTAAACTAGGTATAAATCCCTACGTCACAAGATGGGTTGCCAACTGGCTCACTGACAGAACCCACACTGTAAAAGTTGCAGACTCCAAATCTGACCTCAAAGCAGTGACAAGTAGAGTACCACAGGGTTCCGTCCTGGGACCTCTCCTGTTTGGTATCTACTTCTCTGAAGTACAGGCTAACACAGAAGGCCTTTGGCTAATGAAGTTTGCAGATGACTGCAAAGTAGGAGCCATAGTCAAGTCCCCAAATGATGTGGACATCCTACAGAAGGGCCTCACTGAGACAGATGCCTGGTGTCAGAGCCATGGCCTCAAGCTCAATGCCAAAAAGTGCAGTGTCATCCCCTTTGGTAAAAATTCTGCACCCATGAACTACCACATAGGCAGCAATCTACTTAACACCAAATGTGTGATAAGAGACCTTGGGACCCAGGTGGACAGTAGTCTCTCCTTTGATAGTCACATCGCCACAGTAGTCAAGAAGTCCTTCTATGTGGCACACCTCATCATAAAAGGGTTCTCATCCAGGAAAAAAGAGGCCAATGTTCCCCTCTACTCGACACTCATTAGACCCATTATAGAATACAATGCCCCTTTTGGACTGTACCTCACAAGACATCTGCAACAGCTGGAAAGGCCACAGAAGTACCTCACAAAGAGGATTACTGGCCTCAAACAAATGCCCTACACTGACCGTCTCAAAAGACTCCAGCTTTACTCCGTAGCATATCGCCTACTCCGTGGTGATCTCTGCCTAACATATAAAGCTATGTCAAACCCAGAGCTGTTGGACATGCTACACCTAAAGAAATCCCAATCCCTCCAAGCTACACGCTCTAGGGACCTAAACCTTGTCATCACAATAAACAGGACATGCTGGAGGGATAGATTCCTGTTCCAGAGACTTCCCATACTCAGGAACAGGCTACCCATCTATGTCAAGCAAAGTTCTTCATTAGCACTCTTCAAGAAAAATCTTGATGAGTAGATGGGAAATAGGAAATACACCACGGGGATCACTTCTGTGTCTCTACTCGACAGTGGCACAGGAAAATAACTTTCTTGGGTGGAGTAAGCCAGGGAATCTTGTTGGCTAGGCTTACGTAGGCCCTTGGGCCAATAGACTAGTACCTACCTATGAAACTATGGTGGATACACTATGTAGAAATTTGTCAATGGTGTCCACATATTATTCCTCCCCGAATGCCACGTTGACCATGGACACCTCCCATTTGGGGTGGGGGCATTACTTGGGATGGATCTTTCAAGGCATGTGGTCCCCGGAAGAGACCAGTTTGCATACAAAAGTCTTGGAAATGAGAGCTGTGCTTCTAGCATTGCAAGCCCTTCAGAGCTCTCTTCCACTAGGAACTATTGATATTCAAATGGACAGCATGTCAGTAGTCTGGTACATCAACAAACAGGAACCACATCCCATCCCCTGTGTCGAGAAGCAATGAGAGTTTGACAGTGGGTGGATCTCCTCCAACAGCTTTCTTGTAGTGTTGCACATATGGGGGAATCCAACATCTGAGTGGACAAGCTCAGCAGGACCATCCTGGTTTATCAACCAGTCAGTGGCAAACATGATCTTCCACCATTGACGTCAACCATGCTGCGATCTATTCACCTCTTCTCTCCACAACAAATGCAGCAGGTTATTTGCCCTAATTCCCCCCTCAAGGACATTCATCAATAGATGCTCTAGTCCATGTTTGGTCCTCCTGTCTCCTTCATGCTTACCCTCCCCTGCCTCTAATTCCCATGTTTTTTCAGAAAGCTTTTCAGTTGAAGAGCAAAGTAATCCTCATTGCCCCAACTGGCCTCAACAAGTGTGGTTTCCCTTCCAGTGGTCTCACCTAGTGTGTCCTCCTTGGACACTGGATCCCAATCCAGACCTCCTGTTGCACCCATCTTTCAAGTCAGATCAAGCTTCTCCACCATCAGAGTTCATTTAGCAGCCATCTACAACTACCACATCAGAAATAATGCTTCCCCTTTAGCTTCATCTAAGTTATGTAAGGCTTTTTGTAAAGATACTTTTTTACTCAGACCTCCAGTTAGGGACCCTAGTCCACCTTGGGATCTGACTTTGGTATTTCAGACTTTTATGCATTCACCTTTTGAACCTTCAGCTAAAGTAAACCTTAAGTTTCTGTCTTGGAAATGGTATTTCTGGTGGCTATAACTGTAGCAAGATGAGTATCTGAACTCCAAGCACGCAGTTCAAAATCACCATATTTGATTTTTCACAAAGATAAAGTTACCTTACATACTAATCCTTCCTTCCTACCAAAATTTGCCTCAGAAACAAACATAAATCAGATCAATTTACCAGTTTTCTTTCCGAAATTTGACAATAAAGGAGAATATACCCTTCATCTTTTAGATGTTCCTAGGCAACTTTGCTTTTACCTTCACAGGACTAAAGAATTTAGGAAAACTGATCAATTGTTTGCCTCCTTTTCTAGTAATAAGATGGGAAGACAAGTCTCAAAAACTACACTACCCAAATGGATAAGAGATTGTATTTCCTTTGGGCCAGAGCCTCCACTGATGACATTTGCACAGCTGCCACATGGTCTAATGTTCATACTTTTATTTCTCATTACAAATTGGATATCATCTCCACAAAGAGAGCTACATTTGGTTCTGCGGTTCTCCAGAACATCTTTCCATGAGGGTCACCCAAGGTTAACATAGCCAAGGACTCTGTCCCATTCACTGAGGAACTAATGAAAACATCAACATAGGTTCATAGGTTCATAGGTAAGTACTAGGATATCTGCCAGGGGCATTTATAAGCCTAGCCACAGAGTGATGGCTTTCACCTCCCCATTAGATTAGTAACTTGGGCCTCTGTCTAACAGGGCTCCTGAAGTGATCCCAGGGTAGAACTTATGATTACCCATCCACTCATCAAGATTTCTCTTGAAGAGGGTCAGAGAGGAGCTCTGTCGAATATGGATTGGGATTCTATTCCGGAGTGAGAAGAGTCGCTGGGACAGGAATCTATCCCTCCAGCATGTCCTGTTTATTGTTGTGCATAGGTTCAAGTCACTAGAACGAGTGGTTCTGAGGGATCTCGTTTTTTTTGAGGTGAAGCATGTCCATTAGTTCAGGGTTTGACATGGCCCTATACGTCAGGCATAGGTCACCTCTGAGCAAATGGTAAGCGACTGAGAAGAGCTGGAGCTTTTTTAGTCATGCTTCATAGGGTAACTGTTTAAGGCCCTTAATCCTCTTAGTGAGGTACTTCTGTGGTCTTTCTAGTTGTTGCAGGTGTCTAGTGAGGTACATCCCAAATGGGGCATTGTACTCTATTATGGGCCTAATGAGTGAGGAGTAAAGGGGCACAATCACCTCCTTGGATCTGGATGAGAAACCCTTTGTGATGAGGTGTGTCACATAGAAGGATTTCTTGACCGTTTTGGCTATGTGGTTCTCAAAGGAGAGCATGCTATCTACTTGGGTACCCAGGTCCCTAATTACTTCTTCTGTACTTAGTGGATTCCCATCTATGTGGTAGTTTGTAGGTATTTTGTTTTTCCCAAATGGGATTACTATGCATTTTTTGGCATTTAGCTTGAGGCCGTGACTTTGACACCAGGTGTTTGTCTGTGAGAGACCCTTTTGCAGGATGTCTGTGTCAATTATTGCACCCAATTTACAGTCATTTGCGAACTTGGTTAGCCACAGTCCCTCCACATTTGCCTGTACTTCGGAGAAATATATGCCGAACAGGAGGGGTCCCAGGACTGACCCCTGTGAGACTCCGCTTGTGACTGGTTTAGAGTCAGACATGGCGCTTGCCGCTGTTACTGTGTGGGTTCTGTCTGAGAGCCAATTGGCAGCCCATCTCGTGACATGGGGGTTGATATTTAAGCTGGTGAGTTTGTCTATGATTCCTGAGTGTGGGATGGTGTTGAATGCCTTAGCGAGGTCCAGATATGCTGTGTGGACCACCTTCCCTTTATCTAAGGCCTTGGTGACTGTTTCGAAGAAGTCGACCAAGTTCAGGAGGCAACATCTGCCTTTAACAAAGCCGAACTGGGTGGGGTCTAGTGTCTGAAGGTTCCCAATGTCCCTGTTAATGAGCTCCATGACAATGCGTTCCATGGCTTTGCAGACCAAGCTAGTCAAGCTTAAAGGGCGATAGTTCCCAGGGTCAGTTGTGGCACCACCTTTGTGGAGTGGTACGACTGTTGCTGTACGCCATTCTTTGGGTACATAGCCTGTAGAGAGGCTGAGTTTGAATAGTGTTTTTAGATGGGGGGTTAGTTCATTTTGAAGCTCGTGTAAGACACAACCTGGGATACCATCTGGTCCCATTGATGCTGTGTTTTTGGTCTTTGCAAGGGCTGTCTTTACTTGTATGTCTGAGATATCTGGAGCGCCACATTCTACTGGGATGGGTGCTAGCCCCTTTGGTGGAGGGGGGGGTGAAGTTTGCACTGAACTTGTCAGCCAGGATGTTGGCAATGTCGGTTGGTTCAGTGTATTTATGGCCATTATGCACTAGCTCGGAGCATATCTGAGAGTTTGCCCCTAGACTCATGACATAGTTAAAGAAGGCCTTGTGGTTATCCTTAGAGTCATTGGCTATTTTTCTTTTGAAGTTGGCCTTGGATGATTTAATGAGGGAGCGCAGTTTTTTACTGATGTTAATCAGAGATGCCTTCTTATTTTGGGATTTTGTTCTATCTTGCAGGAGTTTCCTCATTCTTTTGTAAAGTTTATTTATGGCCGGGGTCCACTAGAATGGCTTCCTCTTTTTTGAGGAGTTGGTCTTGGTTTTACTTGGGATGGCTCGGTCCATGCATTCTTGAAGGTGTTCATAGAATGCACTTGTAAAGGATTCTGCCGATGGGTCATCATTTTCTATTTGATTGGGAGCTTTGAAACTTCCCACCTCGGTGTTGAGGAGTGTGAAGTTGGCTTTAGAGAAGTTTTTTACCTTGATTTCCTTGACTGTGGGGGGGGGGGGGGTCAGGATGTGGATGTCCAGTGTGATTAGTTTCTGATCTGATCTTACCAATGACGAGTTTACCTCAGGTGTGGAACATAGGTTCCCCATGTTGGTGATGACCAGGTCCAGTATGTCACCTCTTGTGGGAGTGGTGACCAGCTGTTCCAGGGCGTTTGAGTTTATAAACTCAAGGAAGCATTGGGCTAGGGCGTTTGAGCTTGAGTAGTTTACCCAGTCAATGTTTGGATAGTTGAAGTCACCCAGTAGCATGGTGTTGGGTAGAATCTTCATACTTTCTAATGTTCTCAGGAATGCTGCGTGAGGGTCCTGAGACAAGGTGGGAGAGCTGTGGTAGGCTATAAATTGAACAGTCAATTTACCCGCTGTCAGTTGCACTTGGATGGTCTCAGATTCCGCGTGCTGTGCCACTAGCCTGGAGGTGTGGGTGTTCTTGATGAATATGGACACACCCCCTCCTTTTGTGTTCCGGTCCTGGTTTTGGGACCTAAAGGTATGGTAGGAGTTATAGCCTGGTAGTGCTGGGGTGCTCTCTGGAGCCTTGAACCAGGTTTCTGTCACTGCACATACGTCGATTTCTTCCATACTAAGGAGAGCCTCGAGTACGTGCATTTTGAGGTTTAGACTTCTGGTGTTGAGCAGCATTACCCTCAGTTTTTGTTTATGTTTATTATTGTTGTTTATGGAGGCGGGTTTGTCTTTTGAGCCTTGCCTAAAAAATGCAGTATTGGGGCGGCAAGAGTCTTGGCCAGTATTCGAAAGCCCAGGGGCGACAGGTGCAAGCCATCTCTGGCAAAGCAACGTGGCTTGTCAAGCATGTCATCCCAGGCTGACAAGTACTGGATCCCCTTTGAATGACACCAGTAGTTTAACCAATTGTCGAAACTGATCATTTTTTCTTCGTATGCTGGCATCATTTTGGGTGAGGGCAGGATGCTACTCAGAGTCAGAGTCATGCTAGCCTGGGCTACATGGTCAGAGAGCTCCTCAATGTCTCTTTTCATGTAGTCCAGGGAGGTACGTCTCAGGTCATTTACGCCAACATGTACAATGACAGAGTCATATATGTACTTGTTGTGGAGTGACCTGAGTGCATGTGTTATGTGGTGGATTCTGGCACCCGACAAGCAGCTTACGGTAACCTTCTCCTTGTTCAGTCTAGTGAGTGGGACGTCTGTGTGCCTGATGATAGAATGACCGATTACTAGTGTGTTGGGTGTGTTATTTAGCCTTAGGGGCTGTCAGCGTGTTGTGCGCTATACTGGCGTCTTATCTGCTAGGAACTTGTTTGTTTGTTTACTGGCGTTACAGTTTAGCGACACTTTCTAGCTACATTTATTACTGTTCTCTAACTGCATACCTGCGGTAACAAGCCACAAGATACAGTTAAGTTATCCGGTCTAGTCGCCGAGGGTTCAACCTTTGTACTCCTTATTAGCTTAAGCAGAGATTTCATCATACACAGCTTTAATCCCCAGTTCCACATGCTGCATGTCGGATCTACCGTAACTATGTGGGGTTTGCTTTTACAATTTATTTAACTCAGTGCTAGCTCCTGGCTGTGTTTTTAGCTGTTGGGCATGCTTCATTTTCTCAGCTTACCTCCGTGCTAGACTCACAGTATCTCTACTCAATGCAGACACTGAATACAAGCTGTGTAGATAGTCACTAAACTGTATCTGCATTTATTTGTGTCAAATAACTTCATGACTGCCTCACAGTATCTCTAATCAATGTAGACACTAAATACAAGCTGTGTAGATAGTCGCTAAACTGTATCTGCATTATTTAATGTAAAATAACTTCATGACTGCCTGACATTGCCTACCTATTGTCTTTTGGTTAACTTTATCTTATTGAACTTTGCATTTAATTTGTTTACAATAACCTTCTGAATGCCTGACATTGTCTCTTAATATACCTTGTTGCCTTACTACTGCTTAAATCCCTCTTCTTTCCACTGTTTTTTTTCACAGCTTGGGCCCCTGCCCACCCTGCCCTAGCCTGCTGAATATACCCTCCTGAACTGTCTATCCAAGAGCCAACTCCAATGAACTTTTAATCTGAATCTATAAGGCCTCTGTTCCCTGAGTCCTGCCACCACAAGGTTCCAAGAAAGTATGTGTGCTGTTGTAACTCTGTACTGTTGATCAGTTGATACTACTAGGTCGCAGTACGTCTCCCTGCCAGACTAGCCAGCAGCCACTACCCCCTCTGCTTTTACTGCTTGCACTCCTAGTTCTCCCCATTCTTTCTACCCCCTTCTCTGCTGTTTTAGTCCTCCCTGCACTTCTTTCTGCCCTCCCGAACCTCTTTAGCTCCCCTCCTGATTCTCCCCTTGGGATCTCTACTACTCCAGTCGGTCTGACCACTAGGTGGTGCTCCACTACCTCTTACTGTTCCCACTATTTGTTTCCCTCTCCTTCCTTATCTCCCTTCTACAGCCCTCTACCTCCATTCCTCTGCTCTCTCCCTCTCTACACTCCAGAACTCTCAGCCTTCCTTTCCTTTACTCAGCCCTCCTCTACTCCCTTTCTGAAGTCTCTTCCTTCTCCCTCTGTCTTTCTCCTTTGCATTCTACCCTCTAACCCAACTTCTCTGCTCATCTCACTACCCTTCCTCCTCTCCTTCACTTACCTTCCCCATCTTCACAACTCTGATAAACTTGTTAAACTTACCTTCTGAATACTCACTCATTACTGATTGTCTTCTGCATTTTTCACCTCCTCTGGCTCTTCCCACTCCATTCGCCCTTCGGGCTCACTCCGCTCCCATACCCTGCCCCCAAATTCCACCCGCCCCAGCACATCCACATTTATACATCACCAACTCCACCCTACATTTGTTTCAACCAATCACAGTCTTTCCCTCCTCCATCAATTCCTATATTAATTAACCAATCTAAAACCTCCTTTCATTTCTCCAACCTCTCTTACCCCTCTCACTTCTCACTGCACTTAACCCTACCCTCTCCCCTGCTACTTTATCTCTTCCTTCCACTCCTTTCACATTCTCTCCAAAACCACTCTCTTCCACCTACTTCTTTTCTCCATCCCTTACCCCACCCATTCTAACATGTACTCCCAAATTCTCATTTCCCTCAGACTCCCCTTCTCTCTTCTCATTTTTCGTATTCCTCCCCATCACGCTACTTCTTACTGCTTAATAACTCACCCATACCTGGCTACTACTCATACTTTCATTTTCTCCCACCCTCTTCCTCCTCTACTCACTCACTTCCACTCCATTTCCCCCTGCCTTATCCCAATAAACCTACTACACCTCTTCCATCCCAAAATACTCTCCTCCTCTACAAAAAGCCTCTCACTTACATTTCCACCAACCCCAAACAAATTCTTACTCTCCAAACTTAAAAGACTTAAAGTTTTCTCAAATAATTTCCTAGCCTTATCTGGAGACATTCACCCTAACCCTGGCCCCTGCCTCAGTACAAACAACTCCATCCCTCCTTCCCCCTCCTCCCCCACTTCTAATACACCTCTCCCTCCCACTCCTTCTACTCCTAAGACCTCTCCTAGCACCCTTAAGGTCTTCACTATCAATGCCCAAAGCCTTAACAACAAAATTCACCATGTTCACGCCTGGATTAATCACAACCAACCTGACGTCTTAGCCATCTCTGAGACCTGGCTAAAACCCCATATCTCTGATTCTGAAATCCTACCTCCAGGTTTCAACATCCTCAGGAGTGACCGAATAAACAAAAAAGGTGGAGGCTCTGCCATAATCTACTCTAACCTTCTCTCCATAATCCCCCTGCAAATCCCAACCCCTCTATTCAAAAATACTGAAATAACTGCTTGTCTGCTCCAACTCAATAAACATAAAAATATCTGCTTCATTTCTTTATACATCTTCCCTGGCGACAACATCTCTACCCTGGAGAATATTCTCCACTGGAACAAAATCAACACACCTTCCCCCTCCCTAGCTATCAACCTTTTCAACTTCTCCCAATTAATCCATTCTACAACCAGGCCTAACAAAAACCACCCCTGGTTCCATCATAGATTGGATTTTAGTCTCCCATCCAAACAAAATCTTTCTATCAGGAACTATCCCTGACTCCATTAGTGACCATCTCCCTGCCTTCATTCATCGCTCAGCTAACCCCACTCAATTCCTACATCATTATATCCAAACTCGTAACCTTAGCAACTTCAACCCCACAATTTTCTCTAACATATTCAAAGAAATCAACTAGCAAATCCTTCACACACTCTCCTTCGACAATGCAGTAGAACATTTTAACTCCATCTTCCTAAATACTCTTAACTCCCTAGCCCCCCTTAGAAATAAACTAATCAAAGCCAAATCTGCTCCTTGGCTGACCAAAGAGACTAAACATACCATGCAGCTCAGAGACAAATCTTGGAAGCTTTATCAGAAAAGTAAACAGCCTTCTGCCTTGCTCCAATATACCCAACTCCGCAACCAAGTAAAAAAACTAATCACCAGGGACAAAAAAAACTACTACAATAAACTTCAGTCTACTAATCATAACAACCCAAAACAATTCTGGAAATCTGTAAACTCTCTTCTCCATCCTGGGTCACAAAATAACCCCTGCACTGACCCTAGTTTAACTGACAATGAACTGAGCTCACTCTTCAACACTTTCTTTACAGACTCTATAGCCAAGCTAACCAAAACATTCCCTAACAACAACCCTTCCAACTTCCTAAACTCTTCTAATGACTGTCACCCTATGTTTCAACTCAAACCAGTTTCCACGACATTCATAAAGAAGCTCTTAACCAAACTAAAACCTTGTTCCAATGTCCCCGACAACATTCCCCCCTCCTTCCTCAAATACGCAGCCGAAGTAATAACTCTTCCAATTAGCATCCTGATTAACTGATCCTTACAAGAGTCATACGTTCCCAAACTCTGGCGTCCAGCCTACATTCTACCACTTCATAAAGGAGGTAAAAACAACTCCATTTCTAACTTCCGCCCTATAGCCCTACTCTCTCCTATATCTAAAATTCTTGAGAAATGTGTCCACTACCAACTTTTACCCTACTTAACAGAGAATCAGCTACTTACACCCACCCAATACGGTTTCCGTCCAGGCCGCAGCACCATAACTGCCCTACTTTCCTTCTTAGAAACAGTTAATCAAGCCCGAAATTCTGGACTTCTAGTATCCACTGTTCTGCTAGACCTTTCTAAAGCCTTTGATACCATCTCCCATTCACACCTACTCTGCCACCTCTCCAACCTTAATCTTTCCACTAATACTCTTTCCTGGTTCGCCAGTTACCTCTCTGACAGATCTCAGGCTGTCAGATGGAAGAACTCTACCTCCTCCTTCTTACCTACTCCTTCCTCAGGGATCCATCCTCGGTCCCATACTTTTCAACATCTTCATAAACAACCTTCACACTGCTCTCCCTGACACTACAGTCATCCAATACGCTGATGACTCTACCTTAGTCTGTGCCGCCCCCAACTTTTCTGAACTTCTCTCTAAAGCTCAAACAGCTTTTTCCACTACAGAAAACTGGATGCACCAAAATCATCTCTCCCTCAACTCCAATAAATCCAAAATACTAATTTTCCTCCCTTCCAAGGCTTCTTCCTTGGACAAAAACACTTTCAACATCCTCAGCCAAACTAACACTCCTATAGAAGTGGTCCCCTACGCTACACTCCTTGGCATAACCATTGACAAACGCCTTAAATTCGACCTCCACATTCAACAAAACATAAAAAAAAAACACCAAAAACTAGGCATGCTCTACAGGAATAATCTATTTCTTTCAAAATCCTCTAGGCAAACCTTAGCTACCTGCTTCCTCCTTGCCTCTCTACTTTATGGAGCCCCTCTTCTAACTAATCTGTCAGCCTCCCTCTCTTCTAAACTTAAAGATTGCTATAATAAAATCTCTAAATTCACCACTAAATCCAAAAACTCAACCCACCACTGCCTCTCCCTTCAATCTTTAAACTGGCTAGAACTCCCAAACCACCTTGACTATTTCCAACTAACAACTACTCATAAATTAATATTCTACCCAGAAAAATGCCCTGCTCTAACCAACATCCTTCCCCCTTACATCCCCAACCGATCTTTAAGATCTGAACACCAAAATCTAATCTCCATCCCCAGACCTAAACATCCCACTGGCCAGCAACTACTATCCTTCTCTCTAGGTAGGAAATGGAACTCTCTCCCTCCTTCTCTTAGAACCATACCTAACTCAGATTACTTTAAAACCCAACTTTTCTTACACCTATCTTCAAAATGGAAATGTTCTTGCTTTCACCCTACATAATCCCAAGGTTCCTGTAGACTAAGCCCCTATACTCCTGCACCTTTATGCACTCTAATTCTAGCTATGATTTAGCTGGCTCTAACTTCACTGTATGGATGAAAATATTTAAAAAGTTGGCAAATCTATAAAAAAAAAAAAAAAAAAAATTCTGTTATTTTTATCTTTTGCTGTTGTTTTTTCTTTAGCATTTGCTGTGTTCTTCTTTGAATTCTTGCTGTGTGTACATTCTATTGTAAATTTGCATTTACAATGTTCTTACTGTGTGTACATTCTATTGTAAATTTGCATTTGCAGTGTCTTACTATGTTTTCTTGCTGTGTGGACTTTCTTTTGTATTCTTCTCATACATTGTATTGGTTGTACTGCCTTTTGAGCTTTTCTCCCTGGGCCTCCACTGAAAATGGGTTCTTCTTGGCCCAGTGGACTTCCCCGGTAATCAAACTGAAATAAATAAAATTAAAAAAAAATTTTGCTTGGCACACTGACGTTGTGACATATGTATTATCTGGTTTCTGTTGTGGGGTGGGGGTTGCTTGGGTGTATGCTTAGGAGGTCTCTGTTGTTTAGGCAGGTTCTTATTTAGAGCCTCCGAGTATGTTTTTGCGTGTTTCTGAGAGTTGTTTGCTGGTGCAGCTATGGCTGTTCTATGTGAGTCTGGTAATGTGGTGCTAGTGTTGCCCTTCTTCTTGTAACTGGATGATCCAGTCGTGGGTTGAGAGAGCTTAGCCTCCAGCTTGGCTGTGTAGCTGCATCTCTCACATATGTTTGTGTTGGTTGGGAGGAGTAGGGGGTTGTCTGTGTACATGAGGCAATTGTAACAGTGCCTCAGGATGCCCAGATTCGCCAGCTGGACCGGAGAGTACACCTGAAGCTGTCCCTTGAACATGCCTGAATAGATGGTTTGGACTGCATTGCTGATGGGATGAGTAAAGAGCCTTATACTTCCTGAGTATAGGGCTGAAGTGCCACCTGTAAGCTAGTGCTAGTTTTAGTGAGTTTTAGTAAGTGCCAGTCTTAAATTGCCTTATTTCTAGTGCTGGGTTGAAGTGTATCAAGTTTCAAGGGAAAAACTGAAGTGCAGACTTCGTGGAGCCTGGAATACTTATAAAAGTTATGTACTCACAATAACTATGCATCTGTGTTGTACATTTTCATTTTTCCTCAACTTCCCTCCCACCTTCCCCTATCCATGTATTTGGGAGAGACCTAATGGAATTGTTGATAGGAACCATAGTTCCTGTTTCAGCTACAACTTTTTTGTCATATTTAGGTTAAGATACCTTACAGTGATGTTGTATATTGGCAGCATACTCAATCTGAGATAACACAGTAGTCAGGGGCATTATGGGTAAGGGAGGAGCTCGAAAGTCGGATCCTAGAATTTAGAGAAAGTGGCCAAGTCAGATCTGAGGATTGGACCTGAACTCATTCATTTAGGAAGAATGAAAATGGACAACACAGATGCATAGTTATGGTGAGTACATAACTTTTATTTTTCTCTGTATGCTCTGCATTCTAATTCTACCATTTTTTGAAGCAGCTCTTCTTGGGAATTCTCATACTCTGCAGACTTTTTCATTTCAGCCTCTGATTTTTAGTTTTATCAATTTATCTGAATAGCTAGATAAAGCTTCTTCTATTTTTTCAGGGTTTGTTATTTGAGTTGGTATATTCCTTCAGTGTGTTTCATTTATTTTAATCAGCTCTAAGTTGTTGTTCTTCTTCTTCTTTCGGCTTTTCCCGGTTAGGGGTCGCCACAGCGAAACTCCGGTCCGCTAATGATTGGCAGTTGATTTTTATGGTGCCGAGGTGCCAGCCCAATGCCCAACCGTCAACGAAGGCTAGCCCATTCACACATGTCTTTCGAACGCCACTCGACCACGGGAGGACATGCAGACTCCACACAGAAGGCACTCCAGCCGAGAATCGAACGGGAGAACCTCTTGCTGTGAGGCGACAATGCTACCGCTGCACCACCGTGGCTTACCCTTAATCAGCTCTAAGTATATTTGCTTTATTTTTTTATCTAAATTACTGATTGCCTTTTTTCATTTTTACATCTGATTTTTTGCAGTTTTATCAATTCATCTGAATAGCTGTTTAAAGCGTTTTCCATTTTTTCCAATCTTTTGTTATTTGAGTTGATATACTCCTTCAGTATTTTGTTTAATCATCTCAGCACATTTGATTTATTCTTTTCTTCTAGCTTACTGGAAACCATGCCTGGCTCCAAAGCTGGAACTTGAACAGCTTTTTGCTGAACAGCTGCAGGATTCTTTCCAGTCAATGCTTTCTCTTCACCTTTTTTAGCTGATTTTCTTTCAGGTCTCTAAGTTTCTTGTTTGCTGGCATCCAGGCAGTGTACTAAATAGCCAGTAAGTGAATTTACTAAATCTGGCAGTTACTGGCCCCTATTTCTCACTTTCTTTTTTCACACAATGAGAGCTGAAATAATGTTTTTATCAATGTGCAGCCATGTTGGAAGTCAATTTATTTATTTATTTTGTAGACCAGGTAGGAGGCATAGTACAGCGACCAATTTCAGCCACAACCCGGGCCACAGAGGCAATAAAAATGTTGTTAAAAAACTTTGATCATATATACAGTGATAATGTATACAGAAATTATATATCTACATGTTTTACTCAGAAGTTTGCACTGCATGAAATTTGAAAACCTATGCTTTGAAACATAGAGCAATGTAGCAGTGCTTGACAGTCAAAGGGTGTAGTTTAGGCTGGGTGAAGGAGACACCCACCTCAGGTGCAAGGTGTCAAGGTACATGATTGGAAGATGCTGATTATCCATTAGTGTATTACCACCATTCAGAAATGAATACTGATATTGCACTTACAGTCAAGACTGAAGCTCTTCAGTGCTCATCCCTGGTAGAGAAACAGAGAGAGAGAGAGAGTATTGGCATTAATTTTCTGAATGTCAGCATTTCACTACCGCATGATCTTCCATGTGTGATATTTACAGTACAGAAGCCATAGCAAGACTTGTAGTAAGTAACTTAATGCAGTTTATAGCACTTTAGTGTTTTTTTTTTTGCTCCTCAACTTCAAGTTGAGGGGGTTGCCATGTTGGGGAGCACCACAGGGTGCCAGCAAAGCTATGGTTCTGTCGACAGTACTCTTTGAAGATCAGAAATCCAGTTATTATCCTAAAGGAAGTGAAGAAGGTTTTAAATGTATAATATATGTGACGATAGGAGGTACTACCAGCCATGCCAGGAGAAGTAGGGCAGTGGATGTAAACCTTATGCCAACACAGCTAGCTGGAATTTTGTAAATAATTATATGTCATTTGTACAGATGCTTTTGCTGAAAATGTTATTTGTGAGGTTTTCTTGTGTTAAAATGTATCAATAGTGCACCCTACTGGAAGGAAAAGAAATGTACATGCATTATTGTATCTGTTTAAATGTATACATTGTAACAGCATGTACTAGGAGAGAAGAGATTAATCCACCTGAATTCGGAAAAATATTCTTGAAATTCAATTACTTTATGGGTTAAGCCATAAAAATATTATCCCACAGTTTTGAATGGAGCCAGAGACGCAATATATCTGCTTCAGAATTGGTTGTAGCTCCTGTAGGAAGAGTGGAATGGTTTTATGGTTTTATGACTTCCAGCAGCTGCACCACGTCTGAGCAATGCTCTATCTGTGTGTATTCTAGCACATAGGCGATAAGCCCTGGTAGTTTCTAGTGTTAGTGATAGCATGGGAAACAGAGTCAGATGACCAGATGTATGTGATGTCATTTTGTACAGAAATAATGTTTTAATATTAGAGGAGATTGAAGTCTCAGCAGCATTCTCTATTCTGTCTTGTATCTGACAACAAGAGCCACTCATCCATCTTACCTTGCTCTAGTCAGTAAGTAGGAACAGTAATTCTTTTAGTCAATCAGGAACAGATAGTGAGACTAGCTAAATACTATTTTTCTATACCTCTGTGAAACGTTCCATCAATGTTATTTTAATTCTTCCTGTGACTGAAACTCTGGTGTTTACTCTAAACAGATATTTAGTATTTTCACGTTCTTTTATTATGTATTATTAAACATATTCAGACTTTTCATTGTGGCTGGTCCTTTTTAAAAAATATTTAAGTTTTGAGAGTATTTGCACATATTTATTTGGTGGTAACTCTGGCCACTCTTGAAAGCCTGGCTGTTTGGTCAACATTACCATTTGTATTAATATTAATTTCACTCAGTATAATTGGATACCCTTTTACAAGCCTTATAGTAACTGACTACTGGCAGTGAAACTACCTTATTGTCTGGACAGAAGGTGGCATAGCTAGTAAATCTGTGCAGGCTTCTTTTCCCAGGTGTGTGTGTGTGTGTGTGTGTGTGTGTGTGTGTGTGTGTGTGTGTGTGTGTGTGTGTGTGTGTCTAGAAATTACATCTCAAAGAGTGTGTGTGTTTCACAGAGAGGATGCTGGAGGACTTGACTTGGACATTCAGCTGAGGACCTAACCCTACAACTGTGCCAGTGGGGAGTCTTAGTGGGGACCTGGAAGCAGATAGACATCCAGAGCTTGGGCTGAGTGTGTGCCCTGTGTGCTCTTAAGGGAAATTGTGCTTGATGCAGAGAGGTCTGCTTCTGGAAATACAAAGTGTATAAATTTGTATTCCAAGTGAATATTCCTCTCCAGTGTCAGTGGTGAGGATTCCGGCTCCTTTATCACTGGCCCAGAGTGGGGATGTCACATATTGGTGAGCAGTGGTGTAGATATTGAACTTCTGTAGCCTGAAAGCAATTGTCACTAAAGGTGTGCATTCTCTCAGCAGCCATACAGTAAACATTCAGAATTTCATATCACAACAGTTTTTATTTATTTTTTGTTAGTTTAGTTTATTCAGGGAGAGCAGGTAAAAATGTCAGCAGAGGATTATGGCTAGCTGACAAAGACCCAGCTGGCCAAGTTGTGCAAAGCCACAGGACTGGTATATGCCAACCTGACTAAAGAGGAAATGATTTCAGCCTTAGTCGCAGCTACAACACAGACCAGCAACCAGGAGGATAACCAGTCTGCTGATGGGAATTTGCAGCCCTCAGAAACAGAACAGTTCACGTTTTCCTCAGAAGACTTAAAAATCCATCGGGAGTTAAAGAGACTTGAACTGGTGACCAAAAGTATAGAATTGCAATCAGCAGATAGAATGCGGCATTTGGAGACCAAAGAAACTGAGAGACTGCGATGTTTGGAGGCTGAAGAAAATGAAAAGCAGCATCATCATGAGAGGGAGATGCTGACTCTTCTCCAGGGTCATAGAGGTAATGGGGAAGGGAATAACCAAAGCCCAGAAGCAATAAATGTCAGTAAATTTCTTCCACACTTTACAGAGGGTGATAATTCTGATAGCTTTATTCTTATATTTGAATGAGTATGTAAACAGTATAATGTTGATCAAGGGCTCTGGGTACGGTTCCTGACCCCCTTACTCCATAGTAAAGGTGTAACTGCTGTTTCTAAATTGTCTGATATTGATTGTTTAAACTATGAAAAAGTCAAGAAATGTTCACTTTAATGCTTTAAGCTAACAGCTGAAGCTTACAGAAAAAAGCTTCATGAGCACAGACACAAGGCAGATGAAAGTGTATGTGATTACATTGCTGAGTTAAGCACTTATTTTCATAGGTGGGTGAGTGGGTGTCAGGTCACTACTTTTGAAGGGCTGGCAGACCTTTTGGTGAGGGAACAAGCCCTTAGCACTTTGCCTGAGGACATGAGAATCTGGTTGGCAGACCTATAATGTAACTCTACAGATGAGCTGGGGAAGAAAGGGGATTTTTACTTAGCAAGCTGGGCATCACTTCGCAGGAAAGGGATACATAGTGCTGCACATAGATATAAGGGAACCCATGGTGGGCAGACTAAACTGCCCAAATAGAGTTCGCCAGTAACAGGGGAAACCACTAGTTCAGGTACATGGGCAGAAGCAAGGGTTAAATATTTTAAATGTAACCAGTGGGGCCATGTAGCATATAGATGTCCACAGAGGCAAGGTGGGGAACAAAAGGTGGGGAGCCAGCAAGTGGGAATGACAGTATGCCTATGGTAAGTTGTCTGGAGACAGCAGGGGTACCAAGCTATCAAAAGAGGTTATATCCTATCTTAGTGTATGGAAAACAGGCCACTGCTAAGAGAGAGACAGCCTCTGACATAACCATTATGAAGCTTGCAGTGGTTAAAGAGGAACAGTACTTGCTTTTGCAGTCCACTCCATTCAGAGCTTTAAGAGGGACCCCATTCCAAATATCTTTGGCCAGGGCTCACCTTGACTGTGAAGGTGGAAAAGGAAGCAAGCAAGTAGGTGTGTTTGAGGATATCCCTGCAGATGCCTCTCTAGGGAATGATTTTGATAATGCATTTATATTATATTATCAACTGATGAAATGAGCGAACGCTTTCATCGAACCGATAATGTCGAAAGTCCTAAACACCGAAGACACAGAACAGCAACACCAGGAGAAAAATTTGCTGCTCCGCAAAAAAAAAAAAAAATCTTAAAACACAAAACGAATGGGAGGCTGTGCCTCCCACATCCCCCTTACTTAAATATGCCAACACCAAGATCGCACCATAGTGGAGGAAATGGTAAAGTCCAGAAGACATGGCCCACCATTTTTTTTCCTTGGGAAAATAAAAGAAGTTCTGTGTCTTCGCTGTTTAGGTCTTTCGACATTATCGGTTCGATGAAAGACCAGTCGCTCTTTTCATCAGCCGATTATGTAATATAGACCCTTTGATAATGCAGTACCTTGTGTGCATGCAGTTACATGCTTCAGGCTTGCAGACAGGCATGTGGGTCTGGTAGCCTGGGGGAGACCCAGACAGACCTCATACCTGAACCCAGGGCTGGTGAGGTGGCTATTGCAGGGATAGAGCTGCCGTGTAGCAGTGAGCCTGAAGGTGAGCCACAGCTGCTGGTAGATACCTATGTTCCCTTGGACAGACTGACTGCAAGGGCAGAGGTGAGTGGTAGTACCCAAGCTGACAGTGAGGCACTGCTGTCAGAGGATACCAGACTTCTTGTTGAAAGGGAGCTGGGAAGAGTCACAAAAGTAGAGCTGAGACAGGATCAGCTGTCAGACCCTACACTAAGACGCTTGAGGGAGGTAGCTAGGGAGGCACCTGATTCTCAAGGAAAAGGGGAATCTGTATACTGGAACAAAGGGTTACTGTATAGAGAGTGGACCCCTGACGGAGGGCTAGAGGCTGAGGTAATACAGCAGATGGTAGTACCAAGAGCCTACTCTCTGGCACTTCTAGCCATAGCCCATGATATTCCTTTTGCAGGTCATATGGGCATAAAGCATACCAAGAGACATATTATGCAGAACTTTTATTGGCCTGAGATTGCAAGGAATGTATCACGGTACTTCAGGAACTGTGAGCAGTGCCAAAAAGTAGGCAAGGCAGGAGACAAAGTCAAAGCTCCTTTGATGCCTCTGCCTGCGATTGATGAGACATTTCAGAGGGTAGCTATGGATATTGTGGGACCTGTTAGTACCCCAAGCTCTACAGGAAGAAGTATATCCTGTTGGTAGTAGATTATGCTACTAGATACCCTGAGGCAGTGTCTCTGTCCTTCACTGAAGCAGAGAAGGTGGCAAATGCTTTGGTAAAGATTTTCAATAGTTTAGGTTTCCCAAACGAAATACTGATGGACAGAGGTGCCAGTTTACTTGCTAGCTTGTCTGTGGAAGCACTGTGGGATGAAACAGCTAAAGACCACCCGTACCATCCCCAGACTAAGGGTCTTGTGGAGAGGTTAAACTCTACACTAAGGACCGTGCTACAGGCATTTGCAGACCAGTTTGGGACAGATATTTGCCCCATCTGCTGTTTTCTTACAGAGTGGTACCCTAGGAATCTGTAGGTTTTTCACCCTTTGATTTGCTGTATGGGCAAAGGGTGAGGGGACCTTTAGATTTGATTCGTGATGAGTGCAAGGGTGAGTGTGAATCCCACAAGGAGTCTGTTGTGGCATATGTACTAAACCTCAGGATAAGGCTTAGGGAGCTTATGGGCTTGGCCCAGGAGAACCTGGCAGGAGCCCAACAGCAGAAAAAAAGTCTGATATGATAGGAATGGTTGAGCCAGAAAGGATGCTGTGGGTGGAGCATCAGGTGATGGTTCTCATTCCTGTCAGACAGAATAAGCTGCAGGCAGCTTGGGCAAGTGTCATTCGTCTAGTCAGGATGTAATAGACAAGTCTTTGTGGGTTCTGTTCAAACAGCTTTATTATGTACAAACAAATCAGCATTGAGGCTTAATGACTTAAACTTAGATAAACTCATATACAGACTAGGTATTGGAGTCATACATTACCACCCTCTGGCTGCACTCTCAAAATGGCACTGAAGCTGGCACGTACTTCCTATTTATATGCCTGTTCAGTCCTTGAAATGCTTCTTAAAGATACAGGACACACACTCTGTTCTACATCCTCCATCTTTTTGAAATAGGTCTTGCAGTATTGACAACATCAGTTGACATGCTATCAGTATAAATAATTCTTTGTCATGCAATTATACAGAACTAGATACACATATACAATTATGTCCAGGTCACTGTGTATTTCTTACTAAGTCTGTAAATACGACCAAATCGTGTGACATAAAATTTAGAATTGGATTTAGCAACTGTGACTGTCTCTACTAAATGTTCAACCTTAAGGACATAAGGAACATCATCAGGAATGGAAGTAGAAGTTAAGACACATTCTGCAACACGAACATTGCCTGGATTGCTCTGAGATCTAGAGTCTGTTTGACAGGAACAATTCTGCGATACCGATTCTGGTACAGGAAGAAGATGTCTGTGATTTTTCCTATATTCCACACCCTCAGATTCTACGAAGTAGGATCTTGGCTCTGTACATATACCTGTTACTTGACCAATCCGGTTGAAACCTTTTGCCATTTGTATCCTCACTGTCTCTCCTTCTTTCAATGGACGAAGAAATGTACTCATCTTATCACAACTGGACTTCTGGAAAGAACGCTTCCTTAATAATTGGGCTCTAATGGTTTTGTTGTTCTTAGCTTTGGCCTCAACAAACTGGAACTAGTAGGCAATGTTATTCTGGTTTGCCTGGATAGAAGTCTCTGAGCAGGTGAGCCAAGTATATAGTCATGGGGTATGTTTCTGAGATTAAGTAAATTCAAAAAGATATTGGCATTGTCACGCTTTGACCTTTCAATTAATTGCTTTGCACTCTGTACTGCGCGTTCAGCTAGTCCATTTGAATGGATATTCTGGACTGCTAGTAACATGTACAAAGTCCCATTCTGTTGCAAATTTCTGAAACAACTGACTAGTAAATTGAGTACCATTGTCAGAAACAAATTTGTGTGGACTACCATGGACTGAGAAATGACGTTCCAACTTAGTAATAACAGCAGTGGACATTAGATTAGGTAGTAAATCAATTTCAAACCAATTCTAATAAGAGTCTACCAATACTAAGTAATGCTAATTGTTCCACTCAAATGTATCAGTGGCTACTGTTGACCAAGGTAGTTCAGGAACTTGACTTAGCTGAAGTGGTTCTCTTTGCAATTGCGGTTTAGTCCTATTGCATACTGAACAAGAAGAAAGTACTTTATCTATGTCTTTTACTAGAAAAGGCCAAAATACTAGATATGAAGTTGCTAATCTTCTTCCTATTCATCACTGATGGGTTCAGTTCCAAGCCCTCAGAACTGAGTCGGACTAATACCAAGCTCGCGTACACCAAAAACTCTCGAGCTAAGCTGCTACCGACAATGCCCTTCTCCCAGTTACCTCAGATCATATACCAGCGTTTCACCGAGCTCTCCAGCTAAGTGTTGTATTTTTTCAAAATGTACTGTATTTTGTAAGTTTTTTTCTCCTAAAGCTCTTCTATATCTTATTATCTTAACCAGCTTTACCCACGGGTATCCTCTTCTTACCATTGTTGGTAAACGCCCTTTACCCTTGTGGTATTCTTAATGCCATTGTTGGTATTTTTCTTTTTCTCTTTTCCTTCCTTTCCTTTCTCTATCCTTTTTTTGGATTGTTGAATCAATATACTTAATATGTCTAAAAAGAAAGGGACTTCAGGGTTTAAGCATTGCACTTCCTGCAATGGTAAACTCCCCAACAGCGACCTGCTTGATGGATTGTATATATTGTCTGTGGGTTTCCCACTTATCTGTGAAACCTCCCTGTCAGATTTGTGTCAGTTTCAGTCAGCGGACGCTGAATGAAAGAAAAAATAAACTTATTTTGAAAGACCTGCTTTCTTCACCTTTTTCTGAGGCTCTTTCTGTGTTGGAGGTCTCAATCCCTCCATCAAAAGACAAAAAAAGTCCTCATTCTGACCCCTCTTCACCGGCTGGTGATAAGGGTAAGCCTCATAAGAATAAGGCCCACAAGTCTTCCACGGAGCACGAGATCGCCTCCTCGACTCCGATCACCTCGGTTCCAAGTTCTGCTCCAGTGGTCTCTGCAGATATTTCGATGACTTCCACATTGGCACCACCCTCAGCACCGACTGCTATGTTTCCAAGTGTGATTTCGGCTCCCACCCTATTGCCTGCTATTACCTCGGCACCAACGTCTCCCATCTCCGTTCAGAGATCAGTACCAACCACTGCTTTGGAGCCGATAATGACTTTCACTCCCGCTATTCCCTTGGCTCCGAGCCCTTTCTTGGCACCGATAGTCCCCCTTTTATCTGTCTTGAAACTGGAATCCTCTGTGCCAATATACCACGGACCCAGTACTCCCCGTCTTTGGATCCGTTTACAGGACAAGCCTTTAGCCCCTTTTTGGACTGACCTGACTCCCCTTCAGGAGTGTTGGTAAGGTCCATCAGGAGTCTATCTGAATTGGATGTGGTGCGCCTGTTCGATCAGCTGCTGACAGCCAGAGGGATTACAAATTTTCCTAAAACCCATCCCACTCTGCACCAGGTTTTGGGTCCATTGTCCCCACGACTCTCACGTATTCTCCTCCCTTGGACCCTTCAGTTCCGAGGCCCGTAGCGCCAATGTCTTTGGGGGGAATACTCTCCTCGGTGCCGACAGTGACCTGCTCTGAGGCTCTGAACCACCCCTTCCTCAATCACATGCTTGGGGGGTGGAACCCCCGGCTCTAGGTACGGTTCCAGTTGTTTCATCCGTTCCGTCTTCAGATCCAGGGGCGACACCCACTCCAGTTATGCTTGAGGCTCCGTCCCCAGCAGTGGGCCGCGCAGAGCGGGGTGTAACCCTGGATGTAATGGGATCCTATCTCGCCCACATTCATAACTGATGGGCTCGGAGCCGATCCATCGGCTCCGACTCGGCCAACTAATACACTAGAACGAAGTCTCTTATTGGCTGGGCTACTCCCTATCCCAGGATGCACTACACCTGCTTCCCCAGATCTCGTTTGCCGCTTTACAAGCTGGACGTGGTCTCGACTTGGCTGGAGCTAAGTGGTTTCTTTTACCTTTACTGGTCTTTGACCTTGGGTTTTTTTCCTCTGAATATTCATAAAACAGCTGATGTTAAGTTGTCTATATTCCTTCATTGGTTGGGGATGGGTTCGGGCCAGCCTCGCCCGGACTAAAACTCTCGAGCTCGAGTTTGTTCCTTCGAGGCTCATCCACAAATAGGCCCGTATTGGTAGGCCTCTCTACCTCAGATTTGCTACAGCCCACGTGTGGTGTTTGGTTTCTACTGACTTCTTGGTGAGTAACTTTGGGGTAAATTTTAGTATACTTAGCCCTTTAGTTTTTTTTTTTAAGTTGTTTTTCCCTTAGTTTTAGTGTGGATTCCCCCTTTCTCTCTAAAATCCCATTTTTTCCACAAGAACTTAAAAGTTTCTCCTGGCCCTGGGCCTTTTCTTTTTCTTCCATAGTGTGTGTGTGTGTTTTTTTTCAGAATTTAAAACTTTTGGTAGTTGTTTTTATTTTTTTGAGTTAAAAATAGATAGGGTCAAAGTGGCTAGATGTTCATGAATTGCATTGGCTAATTGTTCTGAACCAGTTAAGGTACAATTTGGATAGAACCAAAGTTCTCCTAATCTGAGGGCAGCAGAAAGACCTATGCAGAAAAGGTATCATTATCTGGATGGCAAAGGTATCAGTTTATATCCTTGTAACATAAATTAGACAACAAAGCCCTAATGATCCTAAAAGCCATTCCACCAACCTTTGGCCCATTCCACCAGCTTCCCAGACTGACTGTGGCACTTCCACAGACAGACTGCAGCGGCTACTGCATTTCACACTCACACTTTCATTTCTCAACATAAGTTGGATTTAGCTTCTAGAGATTTAGCTATCAGGCATATTCTCAGTTTTGTCACCTGTTCGTTCCGGTCTGTCGGCGGGCCACCCCACAGAGGATCTCGGTCCCATCCAGCTCCAGTAAGATAGAAAGACAGACAACTATTACAAGAAGCAGTTTCTTACCATAACGCTCCATGTTATCTGTCCTTCTTCTTCTAAATCCATCCCTTCTCTTCCTGGCCTGGACAGACCTAGAGAGTTGTGATTGTGACCTCCTCTTCCTCTACCTCTTACTATACATTTATATGCTGCTGTGCATATTGTCCTGGATCAGGATGTTCTCCCTCTTCTCTTCTCTTGGACTTTGTTTATAGTTATTTTTGGTTATTCTGTTACTAGTAGCTGGGTAAACGAACAGCCCCGAGTCTGAGATCTAGCACCTGGCATTGTGTGGGATAAGGGGGGCCTCGGGCAGTGGGGGCGAAGACTTTTAGAGTGGCCGTAGAGTCGGAGTGGGAGTCGGGACTGAAACCCACAGCAGAAGAAGAAGGCGAGACAAGGGCAACTATGGAACGTTATGGTAAGAACATAACTTCTATTTTTAACAGCTACTTTCTGTAAATTGTGTATTTTAGTTATATAACTTTGTGTGTGAAGTGATACTGGTACTTTATTTCGCTGTCAGGCAAGGCCCGTTTAAGTTAGAGGGCCTTTGCCCTATTTTTTGAGAGTTGGTGTTAATTTTATTTTTTCTTCGGGCTAAGCCTGTTTAAATTAGAGGGCTTTGGACCGTTGTTTTTTGTGGTGTTGTGTGTGTTCACTGTGTTCTCTTGTGAGGTAAATCTTCCTCTCAGAGCTCGTGCCTTGTTTCTCGCGCTCTACAGTTAGCGCAAACCTTGTCAGTTATATTGCTTGTCATATCCCTTCTACTTTCATTATGTCAAAAGAGCAGAAGTCAGGATTTAAGAAATGCACTCGGTGCAATTACAAAATGTCTATTACAGACAGTCATTCCATTTGTGTGTACTGTTTGGGGCCTAAACATCTACAGGAGACATGTAGTGTCTGTCATGCTTTCTCCTCTAGGGTTCTTCAAGAGCAAAATAAACTCATCTTGAAGGGTCTTATTAAGCCCTCCTTTGAAGAAGCTTTAGAGCCTCCTGTTACATCCAAAAAGAAAAGATTGTCGGCTCCGACAAGTCCGTCGGAACCGACAGCTAAAAAGCAAAAGTCGACCTCTTCTTCCTCGGCTCCACTGACTTCGGGGCCGAGGGTCGAAGGGTCTGCCTCGATACCTCTTTCCTCGGCTCCATTAGTTTCGGAGCCGCAGGTTGGAGTATCGAGAGGCGAATCACCTCCATCGGTTCCAATGGCTTCGGAGCCGGTGGAGGTGTGCAGCTCAGACTCTTCCCCCTCGGCTCCGAAGAAAGCTCCTTCGGCGCCGATAGTGGTCCATGCTGTGGTGGAACCGGCGCCGATAGTGTTGGAGCCTTTTCGGAGCCGGTCCCCTACTCTCTCGGAGCCGAGAGGAAAGTCTTCTCGTCTGTCTACCTCCTCTAAATCTTCGAGACTGTCTGATCAGGATCTGGATAGGGTGATACAGAGGCTTTTCCAGTCTCCAGTTTTTGCTCAAATGGTCTCGGCTCCAGCCCAGTTGGCTTCAGAGCCGATCCCCCCTCCGACACATTCGATTCCTCCTCCAACCTCCTCGGAGCCGTTGGAGTCGGTGATGGTGGAGCAATGCGGAGCCATACGGTCGGAGCCGAGACCCCTTTGAGGTCTGTCGGCTCCGACTGTGGTTCCTACCCTGTCCTCGGGTTCAGGGTTTGGTACTGGGACTTCCTCAGTCGGGCCCAAGGGGAACACTTTGGGGCTGGGTGCTTCGGTGCCTAGTCTTCCCCTTGGAGCATCGGCTGCTGGAATTCCCAGTGCCATCGTGGCCTCTAGACCAGTGATCTCCATGGAGTCTGGAGGTTCGGCCTTTGAGGCCATGAGGAGCGCGCTGGCCATGCCTTTGCCGGCTCAGCAGGCTTTTACCTCACCGTCCCTAGATCTGGAGACTGGTGCTTCTGTTGTGTTGCAGTCCCCCGGCAGCGGGGCCCCAGGGCCTGAGGATACCCCCATCGGGGGTTCCCTTCTTCCGGGGGGTCCATCCGAAACTGCTTTGGACGAGCCCCCACGGAAGAAATTGTGCAAGAGGAAGCACGTGGACTCCCAAGATGAGTCTGTTACATCGGATACTGACCTCGATGACGCAGAAGGGTCCCCCAAATCATCTTCGGATGATATCTCTTTCTCAGATATCCTGGAGATTCTGAGGCAGAGAGGAGATTGGCAGGCCAAAACCCCTTCAGCTGAGGAGTCAGTCTTCCTCAAGGCCTTCGGGGCCCAGCCCTCTGCCTCCTGGGTGTCTCTGCCCTTCGATGAACTCCTTGATTTGGTTTCTCGAAGGGCGTGGGAACATCCAGATTCTGTGGAACCGGTGCCTGCGAGACCCAATAAGTTTCTTTCAGCCCCCCCCAGAAGGAATTTCTGACGAAAGGTGTTCCAGTAGATGCTATGGTGGTGGCTTCTGCCACACAGCAGGATGTGGCAGAGGCTTCACCGTCTGTCCACCCTCCTAATAAGGATTCCAGGAGCATGGATAGGTACGGGAAGCGTACCCTGTCTTCAGTGGCCTTCACCTTACGGTCGCTGAATTATTTATGTCATTTTACCAGGCTCCAAAGGGACCTCCTTAAAGAGCTAAATGACTCCATCACTGGTAATCTACCTGAGGCGCTGGCCCCGGCTGTTGGCGCCCAGATGACTACCCTGTTATCCACCGTGAACTCGTCCATGAGGCTCATTTCGTATGCGGCCGAAGGGGCGAGTAGAGCAGCGGGAACGGGCGTTGCCCTCAGGAGACACACCTGGTTACGCTTGTGTTCATTTGCGGAGGCCTTCAAGTCTTCCTTTGCCGACGCCCCCTTTGATGGGTCATCTTTGTTTGGACACAAGGTGAAGGACACTAACTCGGTGCGAGCAGGAGGGCAAGACTTTGACTGCCGTTGGGGCCCATTTTTCCACTCCTTCTAGGCCTTACCCCAAGGCTCAGAGAGGAGGGAAAATGTGGTTCAGAAAATCTCAGAAGTCTTTCCCTACTCCACCCAGTGATTCCCCCTCCAGAGGCAGGGGGGGGGGGAATTCTGGAAGATGCCGCCCCAGAGGTGGCAGAGGCCCCCGTAACTCTGGAGACCGCGATTCCTTTCGTGGTTCTTCATACAACCAGCGTCCCTGAGTTGTTGCCCGACTGTGCAGCTCCGGAGCCAGTCGGGGGTCGGTTTGCAGCGCATCCACAAGCTTGGGAATCCATAACAAGCGATCAGTGGGTGCTTCGCATTATTACCAGAGGATATATCATCCCTTTCAACAAGCCCCCCCTTTCCTTAAGGGAAATCCCGGACGTACCACCCAGTCAGAGGGATCAGGCAGCAATAGAGGTTTCAAAGCTGCTAGAAAAAGGAGCCATCCAGCCTGTCCCCACCGACCAGATCGGATCAGGAACTTACTCAAGTTTATTTTGGTACCAAAAGACAGGGGACTTCAGGCCCACTTTGGACCGCAGTTCATTGAATCGCTTTTGTGCAAAAGTCCAAATTCGAATGGTCACCCTTCAATCCATTCTTCCATTGCTGGAGAAAGATGCATGGATGTGCTCCATAGATCTCCAGGACGCTTACTATCACATTCCGATAGCTCAAGAGTCCAGGAGACACTTACGCTTCCGCCTCGGAGTCAGTCATTTCCAATTCCGAGCACTGACCTTTGGTCTCACCACAGCCCCCAGGGTGTTCACCAAGTGTCTGGCAGTGGTGACTGCTCACCTGAGGAGTCTAGGATTCCAAGTGTTTCCATATCTAGATGACTGGCTCCTTACTGCCACCTCCGAGCATCTACTATTCCAGGCGCTCAACGCCACATTCACCTTGGGCCGTTTCTTGGGGATTACGTTCAATTGGCAAAAATCTGTACTACAGCCATCTCAACGTATTACTTTTATAGGCGCAGACTTAGACACAAAAAGAATGTGCGCCTTTTTACCGGCAGCAAGAATTCAGGTTCTACAAAACCAAGCCAAATCCTGTCTTCCCCTATCAAGAGCTCCGGCCCATCGGATTCTACAACTGTTGAGTTCGATGGCGTCAACCATACTCTTAGTCCCTCTAGCCAGACTTCACATGCGAATATTACAATGGCTTCTGTCGGTTCAATGGTTTTATCAGAAACTTCCCTTGAACCATTTAGTCATGATCACGGAGAGTTGCCGTCGGGATCTACGTTGGTGGCTCCTCCAATCCAATCTCGACCAGGGGGACCCTTTATTCCTCAACCTCCCGTTGCCACTGTGACTACGGACGCCTCCCAGGTAGGGTAGGGGGGTCATTACCTGGACAGGTCGGTCCAAGGCACATGGCAAATCCAGGAAACGCATTTGCATATCAATATCCTGGAAATGAGAGCGGTACTCTTGGTGCTGCAAGCTCTCCATCACGCTCTCCCGCATGGTCCGATTGCTATCCTTTCCGACAACATGTCGGTAGTTTGGTATATAAACAAGCAAGGTGGAACCAGATCTTATCCACTGTGCAGAGAAGCCATGAGACTTTGGCACTGGGCGGTAGCTACCAACCGCTTTCTAATGGCAACGCACATACCGGGGAAATCCAATGTGATTGCGGACAGATTAAGCAGAACCATTCTCTTACCCCACGAGTGGTCTCTCAACCAGAGAGTAGCTGCGAAAATCTTCGCCAAATGGGGCCTCCCTTGCTGCGATCTGTTTGCCAGCCCTCACAATGCGAAATGCAGAGAGTTCTTCACGCTGTTCCCCTCCCAGGGACAGATTCCCAGGGACGCTCTGACCCACATTTGGCCCCCCGGTCTTCTTTATGCCTTCCCTCCGATTCCCCTCCTACTGAGGGTGATACAGAAGGCCATTTACCTGGAGAGCGAGATGATTTTGATTGCCCCGCACTGGCCTCGTCAAGTTTGGTTCCCTTTCCTACAGAGGCATGCGGTAGAAGGTCCATGGTTTCTGGACCCGGTGCCAGACCTGTTGACTCATCAGTCAGGACGGCTTCACCCGTCTCTCAGGTCTTTGAAGTTGGCGGCATGGTTACTCCACTTCCATCCTTAGTCCGAGACAATTCTCTTTCTCCGGACGTGATCCACATATTGTCTTCTTCTCATAAACCTTCCACTGTCAAACTTTATTCCAGCAAATGGAAAAGGTTCGCCTTCTGGGCTCAGGAACGAGGTATAGATCCCCTTACTGCACCAGTATCGGAGGTTCTGAATTTCCTGGCCTCCCTTTTTCAGTTGGGCTCTTCAGTTTCTACCATTAAGGTTCAGCTAGTGGCTATCTCTAATTTTCATGCTTCCTTTGAACCTTCATTGATGTCTCACAAACTTTGTAAGGCTTTCCTTAAAGGAGCATGGCTCCTTAGGCCTCCAATATCTCACCCTGTCCCCCCTTGGGACTTGAATATGGTTCTTGCTGCCCTAACTGCCTGCCCTTTCGAACCAGCTGCTACCTGCGATTTGAAATTTCTGTCCTGGAAAACAGCCTTTTTAGTGGCCATAACTTCCGCCAGGCGGGTTTCAGAACTTCAAGCTCTTTGTTATGATCCTCCCTATTTGATTTTTCACAAACATAGAGTGTCCTTGAAATTAAACCCCTCCTTTTTACCAAAGGTAGCCTCTTCTTTCTGTATTCAACAATCTATAGTGCTCCCTGTGTTTTTTCCAGAGTTCTCTAATAACGCAGAATATATCTTGCATCAATTGGACGTCCATAGACAATCATGCGTTTTTACTTGAATAGAACCGCTCAGACGCGGAAATCAAATCAACTGTTTGTTTCCTTTGCAATGAATAAATTGGGTCAACCAGTAGCTAAAACCTCCATAGCTAAATGGATTAAAGATTGTATCTCTTTCATTTATTCACAGGCTAACAAAGAGCTTCCCTTTCCAGTCAAGGCTCATTCTACCAGGGCAATAGCTACTTCTGTAGCTTTTCACTCCAAATTATCAATAGATGATATTTGTGCTGCGGCTACCTGGACTTCTCCGCACACTTTCATTTCTCATTACAAATTGGATGTGGTTTCTCGAGGCAGGGCTTCTTTTGGTTCCACAGTTCTCAGGAGTGTTTTCCAATGAGCCACCCGGGATTTAGGTGCTAGGACGCTGTCCCATCAGTTATGAATGTGGAGAAAGGATCCCATTACATCTTTTAGTTATGTACTTACCATAACTTCGGATGTATGGGATCCATCTCGCCTACATTCATAAGTACCCACCCTCCTTCCCCCTTCCATTCGGATTTAGAGGAGATATAGTTCCATTTGGAGATCTTCTCTTGAAGAACTTTAGTTGGTTGTAGTGGCTACTAGTTTTTCTGTGTTTGAATGGATATATGAAAGTGAACAAACAAGATCTGGGGAAGCAGGTGTAGTGCATCCTGGGATAGGGAGTAGCCCAGCCAATAAGAGACTTCGTTCTAGTGTATTAGTTGGCCGAGTCGGAGCCGATGGATCGGCTCCGAGCCCATCAGTTATGAATGTAGGCGAGATGGATCCCATACATCCGAAGTTATGGTAAGTACATAACTAAAAGTTCCGAGATTGTCTTCCTCGGTTTCGGGCTCCCATTCCTCTTCGTGCGGGCCTGCCTTCCGGGTAATGGAGAGGGTGCTTGCTTCGGGAAGCGCTCCTCCTACGTCGGACCTTCCCCCTGCTCCTTCTGAGCTGCAGCTGTCACAGGCCACCTCCCCAGGACACTGAGAGTGCAAGCCTCAGGAAACCACTGTACAGGGTAACCTCCTTTCTGAGTCTTCTTCAGACCCTCCCACTGAAGAACCACCTCAGAAACGGACTTGTAAGAGGAAACACATGGACTCCCAGGAGGAGTCCCTCACTGAGGATACGGACTATGATGATGGGGAAGGGTCCCCATGGTCACCCCCTGACAATGTCTCCTTTGGAGACATCCTGGAAATTTTGAGGCAGAGGGGTGACTGGAAGCCCTCCAACCCTTCCTCAGAGGAATCCATATTCCTGCAGGCCTTCTGCTCTCGGCCCTCTACTTCTAGGGTGACCCTCCCAGCCGGTGAGTTAGTCCAGCTCATCGTACAGTGGGCGTGGAAGAATCCTGATACCATTGAGGCCATTCCTGGAGACCAGACAAGATACTCTCCCCTCCAGAGGAACAGCCCCTTTGGTCTAGAGGCTTACCAGTAGATGCTATGGTGGTGGCGGCTGCCACAAAAAAATTACCTTTGCATGGATAGTCCTACTGACCATCCACCCAACAGAGAGTCCCGGGTGTTGGACAGATTAGGGAAGTGAGTTTTTGCTTCAGCGACCTTTGTTGTCAGGTCTCTGAATTATTTGGCACATTTTATGAGGCTCCAAAGAGATCTCATCTCTGAACTCTCTGGAACCCTCGCGGGTCACATTTTTGATGGGGCACGCGATAAAGTTGCTTCTCAGCTTGCTACCGTAGAGTTGATCTCCAACTCATCCATGAGGTTGCTGTCCCACGCAACCGAAGGGGTGGCTAGAGCTGTGAGTGCAGGTGTAGTTATGAGATGCCATGCCTGGATGTGCATTTGTGACCTCGCGGACTCCTTCAAGTCTTCCTTCTTGAACGCGCCTATCGAACTGTCAGCTTTGTTCGGTTCTAAAGTGAAGGACACATTAGCCAGGTACGAGCAGGATGGAAAAACCTTGTCTGCCGTTGGCCTGCATTTTTCCAAACCTCATCGCTCTTTCTCCAGAAACCAAAGGAGTGGAAAGATATGGCACACAAAATCTCAGGGCCCTTTCCGTAGTGCACGTGGTGAGGATTCCCCCAGAGGCAGAGGGGGTTCCAATAATGGAAGACGCTCCTTTACGGGCAGAGGGGGTTCCCAAAATCAGGACTCCAGGGATTCTTTCTCTGGACAACCTTATCAGCCCTCCTGAAGCGCTGCCCGACTGCTTTCCTCTGGTAGCAGTCGGGGCTTGCTTTTCTCTGCACCAAGCTGCCTGGCACTCTATTACAAATGATCAGTGGGTGCAGAGAATAATTTCCAGAGGTTATTACATCCCTCTGATCTCTTACCCAAGACCTCCAGAATGCCTTCCCGATGTTCCACCCAGTCAAAGGGAAGAAGCAGCTTCGGAAATAAGAAAGCTGTGTCAAAAACGAGTCATCCAACAAGTCCCCCCAGACCAGTGCTGATCCGTTTTTTACTCAAGATTCATTTTGGTGCCAAAAAAGACCAGGGACTGGAAACCCATTTTGGATCTCAGCCAATCAAACAAATCAGTAGTTCAGACCAAATTTCACATTGTCACGATACAATCCATTCCCCCATTTCTTCGGGAGGGTGTGTGGATGTGCTTGATAGATCTCCGGGATGCGTATTACCACATCAAAATGGACAAGCATTCCAGGTGTCTCCTTCACTTCCGGCTGGGAGTCAATCATTACCAATTCAGAGCCTTGCCATTCGGTCTCTCGACAGCCCCCAGAGTGTTCATGAAATGCATAGCAGTGGTAACAGCTCATCCGAGACTTCAGGGATTCCAGGTGTTTCCATATTTAGACGATTGGCTTCTCTCTGCCCCCACCAAGCGCCTACTGGTCATGGCCCTCCGCTACACTCTAGCACTGGCAGAGTTTCTAGGCATCACAATACACTGGGAAAAATCCAACCTTCGTCCTACCCAACAATTGGAATTTATAGGAGCAGTATTCAGTACTCAAACAAGCCAAGTCTCTCTCCCTCCTCACAGACTTCAGAGATTAAGATTACAAGTACAAGTGATACTATGTCGAAGGAAGGTTTCTGCAAGGGAAGTTCAACAGGCTCTGGGGGTCTATGGTGGCAGCCATCTTGATTGTGCCCCTGGCAAGATTGCATAAGAGACTGTTACGATGGCTCCTTTTGTCCCAGTGGGTATCCAATCTCCATCTTCTAAACTCACAGATCCTCATCACCAATTCCTGCAAGCAAGATCTCCTCTGGTGGATGAGAACAGACAAAAAAATCTTTGGTGCCACACCTTCCAAACTCCCCAACACCATGGTGACCATGAATGCTTCCCTGATAGGGTGGGGGGGCCACTTCCAGGGAAAGACAGTCCAAGGCACGTGGTCCATCTTGGAGGTCAACTTGCATATCAGCGTCCTGGAGTTAAGAGTGGTGCTGTTAGTGTTGCAGGCACTTCAACCGCTCCTTCCGTCAGGGACGATTGCAATCCAGTCGGACAATATGTCTGTCGTCTGGCACATAAACAAACAGGGAGGGACAAAATCCTACCTCCTATGTCACGAGGCCATGAGAATTTGGCATTGGGCGATAGCTTCCAACCTCTTTCTAATTGCAATGCATATCCCAGGGAGATCCAACGTGATTGCGGACAGGCTGAACAGATGCATCCTCTGTCCACACGAGTGGTATCTCAACCTGAATGTGACGGCAGAAATTTTCAGCCTTTGGGGCCAGCCTTGCTGCGATCCTTTTGTTTCCTCTTCAAACAAAAAATGCAGCAGCTACTTTGTCCTTTTTCCCCCAGATGGGGAATCACCAAGAGACACTTTGAGTCACGATTGGCCCATGGGTCTCCTCTATGCTTATCCTCTGATACCTTTGATACCCCTATTTCTAAAGAAAGCAATCCGGCTGAGATGCAAAGTAATCTTCATTGCCCCTTTCTGGCCTCTACAAGTGTAGTTTCCCTTCCTCCGGCCTTACCTATTACAACCTCCTTGGATCCTGGACACTCGTCAGGACCTGATATCTCACCCACAAGGGCTGACTCCCCCAAATCTGCCCACTCTCAGGCTGACAGCTTGGTTTCTCCACTTCCGTTAGTCGCCAGGCAGGAAACCCTCTCCTCACCTGTCTGCGATATTATTCTTGCCTCCCATAAACCATCCACCAGAAACCTCTACAGAGACAAGTGGAAAAGATTTGCTCTCTGGTCTGATAATCAGATGCTAGATCCTTTTTCAACTCCTACAGCTGCTATACTCCAGTACCTTTCTGAGTTGTTTGACAATGGGGCATCAGCTTCTACTATTTGAGTCCATTTAGCAGCTATTTCCAATTTTTATAACAGTTCGGATGGTGTCCCTCTTATCTCCACCCGACTTTGCAAGACCCTTCTCAATGGAGTTTTCCATAGCAGACCCCCTATCAGGCAACCTGTAGAGACATGGAATCTCTCTCGGGTTCTACAGTCTCTCTCTCTACCCCCTTTTGAGCCTGCCGCGACATGTGATCTAAAATTCCTGTCATGAAAATCTTTGTTTTTGGTAGCGGTCACATCAGCCAGACGGATTCTGAGTTATAAGCCTTATGCATCAAGAGCCAGTATCTAATCTTCCATAAGGACAGAGTATCCCTTTGTACTAACCCTTCCTTTCTCCCCAAAGTGGTTTCTGACTTCTCTATTAACCAGTCCATTGAGCTCCCTGTGTTTTTCCCAAATTATTCCAACAAGGGAGACTACTGTCTACATTCATTGGACATACATAGACAACTACGTTTCTACTTGAACAGGACTAAGTCCTTCCGCAAGTCAGACCAACTTTTCATTTCCTTTTCTTGTCCAAGAATGGGATGTGCTGTATCAAAAGTTACTTTATCAAAATGGCTCAGAGATTGCATTACCTTTTCATCCTCCCTGGTGAATGAATCTAAACCTGTTCAAATCAAAGCTCATTCAACTAGGGCTATTGCAACTTTGGTTGCTTTTCACTCCAGGGCTTCCATGGGCGACATTTGTACAGCAGCCATTTGGGCTAAACCCCAAACTTTCATCAAGCATTACAAATTGGATTTGGTCTCCAGGGAAAGAGCGGCCTTTGGCTCAATAGTTCTCAGGAATGTTCTTCCATAAGGGCCACCCAGGTTCTCCAAGTAGCTTGGGATTCTGTCCCATCAGTGATGAATAGGAAGAAGATTAACAACTTCAGATAAAGAAGTTATATCTTACCGTAACATTCCATCTGAGTTGTCGATCTTCTTCCAGTTATCACACCCTCTCACCATCCCCCACCAAAGGCTCCTGGTGGATCTTCTGGGTCCTTGTGGTGTTTCAGGGTTTCTGCACAGAAATGGCCTCTGTTTTTCTGTTTTCTTCTATATGTTGCATACAAACTCGATCTGAGGTAACTGGGAGAAGGGAATTGTGGGTAGCAGTTTGGCTCAAGAGTTTTTTTGTGTACCCGAGTGTGGTATTAGGCAGATTCGGTTCCGAGGGCTCGGAACCGAACCCATCAGTGATGACTGGAAGAAGATCAACAACTCAGATGGAACGTTATGGTAAGACACAACTTCTTTTTCTCTCGCCTTTCTTTTGGTAGATTCGGTGCCTGGGTGATCATGATGCAAAATCTGGATATATTCATGTTGTAAGGAAGCAGGAACAACAATCTTAGGTCCTTTGAAAATAATGCCATCTTCCATAAACATCTCATCTGTATAACAAAAATAAGTTTGCACTTCAAATGGTACACTAGATTGGTTTGACGGCCATTCATCATTAATGTAGTGGTTGAGCTTTTGCAAAATTGGGTCAATCTTGGTATGATCTTTCAGCTCATCAAGTCTCGTGGTAGAAAAATTATGAACTTCCATTATGTCAAACTCAAAATTCTGCACGTCAAACTGTTCCATTGTATTTCTGGGTGATCTGGTTAAGGTTTTAGCCAGATAAAGAAGTTTACCTTTTGTATAGACCATTTTGAATTTGTACTTTTGCAATTTGAGCATCATTTTTTGTAATCTCACTGGAGCTGAATGCATAGGCTTCTTTAGAATAGTAACTAGAGGTTGGTGATCAGCTTCAATCTGAATAGCTCGACTATAGCTGTAATCATGAAACTTTGAACATGCAAATACTATTGCCAAAAGTTCTTTCTCAATTTGAGCATATTCCATTTCAGTTTGGGTAAGAGTTCTAGATGCATAGGCTACTGGTCTACCTTCTTGAAGAATAACTGCACCAAGACCAAATTTTGAAGCACCACAGGAAAGAGTGGCTGGTTTATTGACATCATAGTATCTTAATGTAGGTAGGGTGGCAATTTTCTGCTTAAGGTCTTCAAATGCATTCTGGTGCTGTTCCAACCAAGACCATGTACATTTTTTGCGCATCAGCACACTTAAAAGTGCTGTCAGCTCACTGAAATCTGGTATAAACTTGCCTAAATAGTTGACTATGTCAAGAAAATGTTATAAACCTTGAACATTATCTGGTGCTGACATCTCAAAAATAGCTCGAACCAGGAACCAAACCACGACACGACCAATAATAAAATCCACGGAGTCTGAAGCTCAACCACCACAGTACTTTATTGCACAAGCTTCACCAACTGGAAAGACAAAAGTGAGAAAACTGGTTCTCCACAACTGACCTAGGTTTCGTCAAATGACTTCTTCAGAGTGTGTTGAACCAGTATATAACCACAATCAATAATGACTCACTAATTACAACAATTATCACTTCAAATAAATTGACAATTAATGTATTGTTAAAAATAATCATAGTTAAAAAATACTTTGTTAAAAACACATAATTATCACAAAAAACTACCCCACATAAAATAGTAACTAACTTGTGTTGTGTATAATCAAATAACTTATTATAATTAACTATGTATATACATAACATGTCAAATACATTAAATACTTAAATAAATATATTTGTTAAAATTAAAATGTATTTGTATTGTAGTTATGGTACTAATAATGTACAAATATTAAAAAATGTTTAATTTAATAATATACCATATAGTATATTGTTTGATTTTATTTTATTTGTATTAGTAGGTGTGTTTATCCCAAAATATGCCTTAATCTCAAGAATGGCTTGATTGACACAAACTCATTTAACCCTGGATGTGAGTGTGCATTTAGTTTAAATTGCCATTTAATTTCACAAACATCTAAATGAAATTCAGTAACTCTACCTTGTGGATCTTTTTCTAGTTGTTGTATAATACAAAACTTAAAATGATGATCATTATGCGTTATAATATGCCTTGCCAAGGCATTTGAAGGTTTTTTATGTTGGATATCCAATATGTGTTCCTTTATTCTTTCTCTAAAAGCCCTACATGTCTTTCCAACATAAAAGGCAGTGCATGACTGACATACGGCAATATATACCACATTAACAGAATAACAATCAAAGTGTCCCATAAAGTTAATAGGTATGTTGTTAATAACCAATCTCTTGCCAGTCGTCATAATATGCCTACACGTCAAGCATCTTCCACATTTAAAATTTCCTTTAGTCTTATTATTGTTGGAACCATTGTTTAATGTACATGTTTCAAACATCTTTTAAATGTTATATCTCTACGAAAATGAATTTAATTTGACGAGCAGCAAATTCCTGAAAATCCTTTAACCTACAAAAGGATTCCCAATTCTTTTCTATAATACTTCTAACAAATTCAGCGTCTGCATTGTAGGTCAAAACAAACAAAAAATTCCCTTTTGATATAAAATCATCACTGTTTTGTTCCATTGTGCCACTAAAAAGTTCCACATTATTTTTAAGAATCGGTAGAATAATGCCCTTATCTCTTTTAAAGAGTATTTCATTCATGATTTCATCACATAAAATTCTGGGGTAACTCCTATTAAAAATAATTGTGCTATAAATTCCAATTCATTTACAAAATCAGACATTTCGCTCACCATGCGGACCGCTCTCACCATTTGTCCCTTGACAATAGCTCTTTTTTGGTGTTTGGGGTGCCAACTATCATAATGAAGATATGAATTGGAAAATGTGGATTTTCTATATATGTTTGAAACCAGGCATCCCTTTTCTTGAACAAATGCTAAACTCACATCCAAATATGTTACTTTGTCTTTTTGTATATTATAAGTAAATTTTAAAAACCAAGCAGTTTGATTAATATAATTCATAAAGGCCTCTAATGCTAACCTTTCACCTTGCCAAATTATAAAAATATCGTCCAAAACCGTGTGTAAAATTTAATAATTGGACGATATTCACTGTTGAAAACATAATTGTTCTCCCAAAAGGCCATTACGTAATTGGCATAAGTGGGGCACAAGCGCCCCATAGCAACACCTGTATTTTGTTTGAAATAACGTTTTCAAAAACAAAAGTTATTATGTAAGACCAATTCCATTAACATCACCCAAGTATTAATATCATCCTGATCGAACTTCCCTGTATGCAATTGTTCTCCCAACCATGTTAAACCAACATCATGGGGAATAGATGTAAATAAATTAACTACATCAATCGTCACAAAGTAACAATTCTCTTGGAAATCAACTTTCTTTACTTTCTCCAAAAAGTGCCAAGAGTCTTTCGTAATATAAGAAAAGCTTTTCAATCCTGGCTTCATTTTGTTGTCCACATATTTGCTTATAAAAGCCACCTTACTTCTTTTTCCGTCAACTATTGGTCTAAACTGAACGTTATCAAGGCCTTTATGAATTTTAGGTATCCCAAATATTCCACTGACCAAAGGAAAATTGTTATTCATATAATCAAAGTCAGTTTCACTAATGTTACCCTGAAATAACATGTCTTCTAACATCAAATCTATCTTTTGATAAGCCATATTAATTTCATGTTTACTGACCTCAATGTAATTATCTTCATTAAGCATATTAAACATTTCGACACATAATCACATTTATCCACTATAACCACTCCATTGCCCTTATCGGGCTTCATGATGCGAATTGTTTTGATATTACATAGAAATTCTATATTCTTGATGTCTTCATGTATCATATTACAACAATGACTGTACTGTTTGTTTAGAAAAAAATCCCTAATGTCAAATTCGCACATATTTTCAAATAATTCAGTGATTTTAATATAAGGTGGATTAAATATACTAGGTCTTTGCAATTGAATAGTGCCATTTCTGTTGTCACTAAAACCAAAATAAGCCGCCAGATTTAGCTTACGAACAAAGAGTTTGAGGTCAAACATGATGTCTACTATGTTAGCATTTCTACAGGGTACAAAATTAAAACCCTTAGATAATGTTTCGACATGTTGTGTCTCAAGAACCAAACCAGAATAGTTATATAGTTTGTAATCATTAGCTTTGTTGCAAATAATCTTAGGTTTACTAATAGGACCCAACTCAGATGTAATAATATTAGAACAAGACAATGATGAATTATTCACACTCACATTATGGCTGTCTGTTGTCATTGGGTCAATAAATGTCAATTCATTTGGACTCATACAGAAGTCGGTATCGGTAACACTATTTAAATGAGAACCACATCCTCTTAATATGTTACAACCATTTATGAATATATTATGTGTATCCAAATCTATAAAATTACCCTCATTACTGTTATTCAAATCCATAATGCTGTGTGTTGTAATATCTAACAAAGTGTCAGTGTCATGTATATTAGATGTATAACAAACTACATCGGTCCCAAAATCATTTTGGGGAGGAAAGTGTTCATTGAAACTTGAGCTAGCATTGTTACTATAATCACATACATTAATGCTGTCTTGACCTTCCAACCACCTTAAAAATTCACTCATACTCTCATCCATATTGTTAACATTAGCAGTAACTGGCACCAATGTATGTTCATTGGTAGTATTATCAAAAACATTACTTGATATTAAGACAGTTTCTTCATGTGTAAAAAACGTTTCATTTAAGTCCACTAAACGTTCAACATAATTGTCATCATTTGTAACAGAAATAGAAGTGTCATTTATCTGTCGCTGTCTACTGACCATAATTTCGACATTAGTATCCTCACTATGAGTCGCTTTGTCTTGAATATTACACATACAACAGCTGACAGTGTATTGCGGGTGTAAGACTTCTCTAATATTTAAACAAATGAAACAGTCGAGGTCAGTGCAGGCAGCGCTATGTAAGCTGTAAACCTTTTTGTTTACCTTCGCGTTGCTCTTGGCCAATTCCGGTCTTGATTTAAGGATTGAAATTTGGTTTTGGCTCTCGCTCCCAGACGAAAAACCTCACTGTCGTCTCGTGCTGGACCCTGCTGCCTTATTCTTTCGGACCGACGAAGTTCATCACTTAGGGGGTCCACGCCTTGAACATCAGAAGAATTTATGGTACTCTCATTATATGTCACTTCCTCTTCAGTAATGTGGCTACGTTCATTGGTTGTTACAACGTTGCCAGCATTATATTCAGCGTTAGTCTCACAATTCGCTCTCGTTTCTCATTAAAGGGATACACATGACCTTTTCATACATATGAACGCCTCGTTGCAACTTGACTAGTTTTTGAAAATTATATCACAACAATTGTCCACATCTTGGATGATGTTAACATAATTGGTGTAATACTGTTCAAATATGAGATCCTGTGTAATGTGAGAATTAATAGAGTCCAGTTCATTTAATAAAGTATCAATCTTAACATTGTTGTATTTAACCATCAGTTCCATAATACAAATACCAGTTTTGTCAAAAAGTTGGTGTAGTTCTTTAAGCATATCTTGGTTGTTTTCCGACCCATTCGGGTACCTCCATAAACGCAATCCTTTTGGGACTAAGCCCAACTTTATATTCCGATCCAAATAACTGTTTTCTAACTGGGTTTTTTTAATTTGAATAATTTTTTCTCATATTCTTTCAATGAATCAGCCATGGATTTATTTGTTATTCCTCGCTTGGAGGTAAATTTAGGACTACCATTCTGTTGAAAATTGTAATTATTGGTAGCCCAACGTTCTCTGTAATTAGTAAAAGAAGTCTTACTTACTGTAGATATCGCATTACTTTCGTTATTTGGTCTCCCATGTGTGTTAACCAAGGGAGCCTCTTTATTAGAGCTGTTTGAATTATTTTCAACTGGGGTAGCTTGAGTAAGAGGCAAACCCAGGCTATTTCAAAAATAGCTGCTTGCTTGGACAGGCCTGGTCTCAAGCCAGTGCTAGTAAATAAATGACCTACATATGTAACTTCTGGTAGTCTAAATTTGCACTTTAGGAGATTGAGCTTTAAGTTCACTTCACGTGCTCTGTGTAGAACTCTCTTAAGGTTTCTGTCATGCTTTACTTCACCATTGCCTCCACCCAATAAATCATCTACTATTATGGTACAAGGATAACCTGAAAAAATTTGCTCCATTGCATGCTGAAAGTCTTCACTTGCAGAATTTATTCCAAATGGCATCCTTAGTAATCTATATCTGCCAAAAGGGGTACTGAAAGTAGTCAGTAATGAGGATTTGCGATCAAACATCACTTGCCAAAATGAACTTTTTGCATGCAGGACAGAAAAACAGTGGCATTCGGTGTTAAGGCTGTGACTTCCTCAACTGTACACATTAGATGATGCGGTCTCGTTAATGCTTTGTTCAAATCTCTTGCGTCAGTACATATTCTGATTTCATCTGAGACTTTTTTGTGGGCTGCTACCATAGACAACACCCATTTAGTTAGTTCTGTAACTAGACAAATTACACCTTGCAGCACCATTTTATTCAGCTGAGGTTTGACTTTATCTTGCATAGCAATCTGAACTTTTCTTGTTGGTCTGACTACTGGACTGACCTCTGGGTCTAACTTAACAGAATGCACAACTGGAAGTTTGCCCAACTTGGCATCAAAAACATCAGCATACTCTGAGAAAATGGCTTCAGAAAAATTGGAACTAGGATATGTGCTTATATGATGAACTTCTTTGGTAAAAGAAAGCAGATTCATTCTCAAACTGACTATGAGACCCAATAATGACTGCACAGGTCTCTAAACTGCATGGAATAGCAAGCTGTAACAGTTCCTAGCCACAAAACATGAAAGCACTACTGAGCCTTCGGTTTGAATTTCTTCACCTCCATAAGCCACAAGTTTAACACTACTCACCACATTGAGTTGTTCATTAGTTCTCACCTTAGCAAATGTGTCTGTTGACATAACATTACACTTTGAACCAGTGTCTGCTTTGAGCTTGGTGGATTTACCATTGATCTGGACAGTACAAAACACTTTGTTCTTTGCCAACAAATTCACTACATCAACCTTTTTACCAATTAATGATACACCATCTACCAGAAAATAGTATTGCAGCTCTCTGTATGACAACTTGCTTAAATTCACTGCATCAACCTTTTCACCAATTACTGATACACCATCTACGCAGAAAATTGTATTGCAGCTCTCTATATGACAGCTTGCTTTTTTGAGTAACCCTTCTTTATAACTGTATGAGGTTTACTTGATTTGCAAAACTTTTGAAAATGGTTCCATTTTTTACACTTGTGGCATTGCTGACCAAATGTTAAGCATTTCTCTCTTTTAGCCTCATGATTGGAACCACAATTGTGACAGTTAACAATAAAGCTGGATTTGGGTTTTGCTGATTCATGCTTGTACTGCACTGAGCATGCTTCTTTCCTAGAACTTGCTGGAAAACTATGTGGTTTCCCAGGAGAACTCACTTGGGCTGTAACTGCCATGTGCTTAGGCCTGCTTTTGCTTGCCACATGTTGCATGCTGTCTTCATTTGCTCTGGAGCCTGCAGAAACCATGCTCTTATCACTTGCAAGCATACTTGTGCACTTTTCTGTAACTTCTTGGATTTGACAAATCTCAGTAGCTTTCCTCAGCGTTAAATCACTGTCAGAAAGCAATGTCTTTCTCACAGCAGCACCACTAATACCACACACAAGCCTGTCCTTTATTAACTCATCTTTTAAGTCACCAAACCGACACATTTTAGCTTTGTTCCTCAGGTCAGTAATATAAGCTGCAAAAGTTTCCCCAGTTTTCTGATCTCTGGTGTAAAACAAATGCCTCTCTAATGTAATATTTGTCTGGGAGTTACACATTTGCCTGAATATGTGCTTCAAACACTCAGGGTCTTCCCTTGATTCAGCCTGTACAACAGTGTGCTGATTTTCACCTTCTGTCTCATATACTGCTGGTGCATACACAAATGAATGCTCTCTTTCAATGGCCTCTGACCCAGCTAGGTTTAGGAAAATGAATGCCCTGGTGCGTGCATCTTTGTCAGAATAAGCTGCTTCTATAAAAATATCCTACTCTTGCTCAAATATTTTTCAGTTTGCTGCAATATTCTGATCAAATACAAGTGGTGAGGGCTTTTGAAATCCATCTGCCATTATTAACACGTACCAGTGAATGGTTTTGCAAATATGCATGAACACACATACATATACATATGCCAGAAATTTATGACAGTATTCATAACTTTGCCCAATAGCACAACAAGCCTCTGAATTTCTGAACTTTCCGAAATAAGTCTCTCAGGCACTGTAATACTCTTGAAATCACTGTACTGCAAAAATAATATCTGAAGTAGGAGATTCATTTGTCTGCAACCTGTGTGTTATGGATCCGATATCGGATCTGAACCGGCATGGTTTACCAGCTATGGATCCAAGCTCTCAGCTCCTCCCCTCACCCATAATGCCCTGCTCTACCCTCATGACCTCAGATCATGGTGACCAGATTGTTTTTTCCAGCTCTCCAGCTAAGTGATAGATTCAGTGTTTAAATTATAAAATTTAAATAATTTTTTGGTTAATTTGTGTGAAAGTGTAGGTTTCCCTTTCTGTATTATTACTTTTTTTAAAATTTATTCTTAAATTTATATCCCTCCCTAGCTGGTAGTGTGTGTGTTGGGCCTGTGAGTGATTTTGTTTTAGTTACTTTACCTTAGTTATAGTAACTTTATTTGTTAGCTTGGGATGTCTGAGCAGCCCAAGGCTATTTCTCTAATCCGAGTGTGGCCATAAGCTTTCCCCAGCTGATGGCCACATGTTAGATGCCTGGGGTTGAACACCTCACATCTGGATGTTCCATTTGTGCAGGGTTCAACCATTGAAGGAGCGGAGGTCCAAGCTTGTTTTGGCGGGCTTTTGCCGGACTCGGCTCGACCTCCGCTCCACGGTTATTCCCCTCCTCCTCCTGGGACTCAACCTCCCGCTTCTGGTTCGGAGGAGAGGGATGCTAGAAGGGACCGGAGGGAGAAGCACCATAAGCGGCGGGAGACCTCTGTTTCGCCCCGCCAGCCAAGCGGCTTCTCCCGGCTCCTTGTCGGCTGGATCTCCTCCTCTCGGCCCGGTGTGTTTTCACCGGGACCTGAGGAGGAGGAGACCCGATCTCCGAGGCTATCGAGGAGGCACTCAAGGCCTACCTCGGTAGCCTCGCCGAGATCAACGCACAGCCTATCGGATGCTGATCTGGACCGGATGATGAGAAGGTTCATCCAGGCCCAGATGCAGATGGGAGTGCTCTTGCCTCCTCGAGCTTCGACCTTTTCAAGCCAATTGCTCCTTCTCCGACCCGCTACCCAGGTTCGGAGCAGTTGGAGCCGAGCAGCGGTGGGTCGGCGCCGATAGTACTTGGTACCGGATCCGACCCTGCCTCGAGTGCATCGGATCCGACCTCGGAGCCTGGATCCGAGCCTCGATCCGAGGATCAGTGCTCGCGGCGCCTGTGTCGGAGCGCACTGTCCTTCGGATCCAAGCGCGGCTCCGATCCACTCTTCGGATCCGAGGGGAGCCGATTGTCGGATCCTTTGGTCGAGGTCGGCTCCCTTCGGCTTTGATGTAGTGGAGAGGGCCCTGTTGAGGGTTTCCGGACCCCTGGCACTTGTTTCTTGCCCGCCCCCGCCCTCTGCACTGGGTCAGGCTTCCACCATCCGGCCCTTGGGACAGCCCGCTTGTGCCCCAAGCTGTTCCCCTGGAACAGGTTGCTGCTTACAGGAGTCCTCTGACAGCCCCCAGAGGATGTTCTCGCACATACGTGCAAAGGAGGCACATTGACTCCCGAGTCTCTCACGGAAGACACGGATTTGGAGGAAGGCTCCCCACGGTCACCCCGAGGATGTCTCATTTGGAGACATCATGGAAATGCTCCATAAGGGGTGGTCTGCCCCAAGTCTCCTCGGACGAGTCCGTGTTCTTGGAGCATTTGAAGCGGGCTCTTGGGTGTCCCTCCTGCCGACCCCTGGTGGACCTCATTACCACCAGGGCGTGGAAGGAACCGGACACCGTGGAGCCAATCCCTAAGAGGCCCGACAGGATCCTCAGTCCACCGCCTGACCGTGCCCATTGGAGTAAGGGGCCTCCGGTAGATGCCATGTTGATGGCGGCCACCAAGAGGGAACTTGCTCAGGAGAGTCCCTCAGTCCATCCCGAGCAAGGAGTCTCGGATGATGGACCGCTGGGGAAGCGGATGTTTAGTTCAGCGACCTTCTCGGTAAGGGCGCTGAACTACATTAGGATGCAGCGCTATCTCATTAAAGAATACGCTGCATCTCTCCCAGAGTCCATGTCGGAGGAGGACAAAGTGCTGCACTCCACCCGCATGGCCACTCTTAGATCAGTTACCAATACCTCTATGTGGCTACTCTCCCATGCTACGGAAGGTGCCGCTAGAGCCGAGGGGCAGGTCTAGTCACTAGACGCCAGGCCTGGCTCATTTCTCAGAGCCCTTCAAAGCGTCATTTAACGCCTTTGATGGTTCTGCCCTCTTTGGCAAAACCGTTGACACTTTGACCCAGAGCGAGAAGGACGGAAGACGCTGTCTGCCGTGAATCCGCTTCTCTGCACCCCAGAGGCCCTATTCTAGGAACCAAAAGGGTCAGAAGAAGATGTGGTTCCGGAAGTCGCAGCAATCCCAGCCTGCTCCGGACAACCAGTCCTTCCGTGGCAGAAGAGGACAGGGAGGACGCCACCCTAGAGGCAGAGGGGCTCCCAGGAACTTCTGGTCCAGAGAACCCTTCTCTGAACGGCAGCAACCCTGAGGGGTTGCCCGCCTGCTCCACTCTGGAGGCAGTCGGGGACGTTTTCCGGGGCACCTAGCGGCATGGGAGTCCATAACATCAGACCGCTGGGTTCTCCAGATCATATCCAGAGGATACCGCATCCCTTCACTTACCAAAATTGAAGTCCCTCCCAGACGTTCCACCCGGTCAACGGGAGGCCGCTTTGGCAGAAATTGGCCACCTGCTAAAGAAAAGAGCCATCCAGCCCGTCCCCCCAGACCAGATCGGATCAGGGTTCTACTCCAGGTTCTTTTTAGTGCCAAAAAGACGGGGGATCTAAGACCAATTTTAGACCTTTCTCTCTTGAACCTGGCAGTTCCCAAGGAAAAATTCCGAATGGTCACTCTGCAATCTATTCTTCCCCTTCTGGGAGAAAATCACTGGTTGTGTTCCATAGACCTCAAAGATGCGTACTACCACATCCTAATGGACAGGCGCTCCAGGAGGTTCCTCCGCTTCGGCTGGGAGCCAGTCACTACCAGTTCGGGTCCTTCCCTTTGGTCTCACCACAGCCCCAGGGTGTTCACCAAAGTATTAGCAGTGGTAGCGGCCCACCTGAGGCTTCAGGGGTGCAGGTCTTCCCCTACCTGGACGACTGGCTCCTTACCCAACAAGGCATCAACTACTATTGGAGACTCCTTTCTCCATCTTGCTCCCAATCTGGGCATTACTATAAATACAAAGAAATCCAACCTGGCGCCCACACAGCTCTTAGATTTTATAGGGGCCAGGTTAGACACAAGGAGTTTAAAAGCCTTCCTCACTGCGGACGGAGTTCAAAATCTGCAGCTCCAGGTGCGGGCCATTCTCCACTCAAGTTCTGTTCTGGCGGAGTTGGTCCTGAGGGCTCTAGGGTCCATGGCGTCTGCTATAGCACTTCTTCCTCTCGCCAGGCTCAATATGCGCATCCTCCAATGGACTCTCGTAGTACAGTGGTCATACCTTGCTCTTCCTATGCATCATCCCATTGCGATCAGCAAGGCTTACAAGCGGTCCCTCCTGTGGTGGCTTCACTCCCCAGATCTCCACGGAGGCCGCCCATTTTGTGCTTCTCCCCCTCTCGCCACGGTGACCACGGACGCCTCCGCCTCGGGTGGGGGCATTTATGGGCCGGACCGTCCAAGGCACGTGGAACGATTCAGAGACCTTATTGCATATCAACGTTCTAGAGATGAGAGCAGTGCTCTTAGCGTTGCTAGCACTTCAGGACTTTCGTCCCTTGGGAGCAATTGCGATTCAATCGGACAACATGTCGGTTGTCTGGTACATCAACAAGCAAGGGGAACGAGGTCTTACCCTCTTTGTCGAGAAGCCATGAGAGTTTGGGAATGGGCAATCTCCACCAACCGCTTAATAGCAACGCACATTCGGTCGGTCCAACATCCTGGCGGACAAGCTCAGTCGCACCATTCTGACCCCGTGGTCTCTCAATTTTCAAGTAGCGGCATATTCGTGGGGAACTCCTTCATGCGATCTTTTGCCTCTCCTCAAACACCAAGTGCGACAGTTTTGCTCTGATACCTCCTCCAGGAGGTTCCCCAAGAGACGCTCTGGTGCATGCTTGGCCACCCGGTCTTCTGTATGCTTATCCACCCTTGCCTCTGATGCTCCAAGTTCTTCAGAAAGCCTCTCGGTGGGTTGCAGAATGATTCTCATTGCTCTGTTTTGGCCTCGGCAGATCTGGTTCCCCTTCCTAAGGTCTCACTCGGTGAATCCTCCTTGGATTCTAGATCCCATTCGGATCTGATATCTCATCCATCCTGCCTATCTCCTCCGAACCTGGACAACCTGAAGCTGACCGCTTGGCTGCTCCAGTTCCACTCTTGATCAGGACTCCCGTATTTCGCCCCTGTTAAGGCGATCCTGGTGGCAGCTCATAAACCGTCCACTAGGAAAGTCTACCGCAGCAAGTGGAAACAGTTTTCTTTGTGGGCGGAGCGGCAAGGCCTGAATCCCTTCACAGTTCCTCTCCCTTTAGTGCTTGATTTCTTAACCACTCTTTTAACGATGGTGCCAGCAGTTCCACAGTCAAAGTACAACTTTATGCAATTTCACATTATCACATTGGTCATGACTCTAGTCCACTCATGTCAGCCAAGTTGTGTAAAATTTTCCTTAAAGGTACTTTCCTTCTCAGGCCCCCTGTAAAACAAGCGGTTCCTCCCTGGGACCTTTCCTTAGTTCTCCTGGCCTTGACCCCCTTGAACCAGCGGCTATGGTAGATCTCAAATTCTTGTCTTTCAAGACTGCTTTTGTAGTAGCCATTACATCGGCCAAGAGAGTTTCAGAGCTCCAAGCATTATCAGCTAAACCTCCTTACTTGGTCTTTCATCCGGACCGTGTTTACCTCAGGACCAACCCGTCCTTTCTTCCTAAAGTAGCTTCTGAAGCAAACATTAATCAATCCATTAACCTCCCTGTTTTCTTTCCTAAATATGAAAACAAAGGTGAATACAAGCTTCACGCCTTAGATGTTCACAGGCAACTTAGATTTTATCTAAACGGAACGGCTGGTCATAGGCAATCCGACCAGTTGTTCATTTCCTTTGCTAAATTTAATTTGGGCAAGCCAATTTCTAAAGTCTCTCTGTCTTGCTGGATTTCACAATGTATCTTATTGGTTTATCAAGCTTCAGGAAGGCCCGCACCAGAGGGTGTACACGCCCATTCAACCCGGTCAGTATCTACCTCGGCAGCCTTTAAGGCTAGGATTCCTCTAGATGATATTTGTGCAGCAGCCACGTGGGCTTCATCTCATACTTTTATTTCCCACTACAAGTTGGATCTTGCATCTAGGGGTAGAGCATCCTTTGGCTCCGCGGTGCTCCGGAATATCCTTCCATGATGGCAAGATTCAGGTAGCTGGGGACTCTGTCCCACAGGTTGCAGACAATGAATCTCCTACTTCAGATTTAGAAGTTATGTACTCACCATAACGTTCCATCTGAGTAGGTGTATTCATTTGTCTGCATCCTCCTATCCCTGGCCTTTCAGTTTCCTGCATATTATGTGTTACCCTTTTCAGGGTGTTCTTGCTGTTGGCAAACTCGATCTGAGGTCATGAGGGTAGAGCAGGGCATTATGGGTGAGGGGAGGAGCTGAGAGCTTGGATCCATAGCTGGTAAACCATGCCGGTTCGGATCCGATATCGGATCCATAACCCACAGGTTGCAGACAAATGAATACACCTACTCAGATGGAACGTTATGGTGAGTACATAACTTCTAATTATCATCATTTTAAGAAACATTTCAAAATAACTTCACTGTGCAAATGAACTAGGCAGAAGAAGCTCAGAATAAGAAACATTTCTAAGTAACGGCACTTTGCGAATAAACAGTACACAGCACACTGAAACTTCTCCAAAATGGTACTTTGTTAGATAATTATTTATAGTGCAAGAAACACTCTGTAATGGCGGCACTTTGCAAACAGGTACATCCAGCACAAGGAAAATTTTGAATTGGCTATACTTTGACTATACTTCACGAAATAGTTACACTTTGCACACAAACAAACTCTTCGGAATACATGCACAGTAATAAGCACACTGTAAGCACTTTTACACACTTTGAGATACTTTGAATAACTCTAGTTATGCCCTGAATAAAATACAAAGTAGTAGTTATGATAAAACACAGTACCTTGCCGAAAAACATGCAGTCGTTTTGCTTTATTTATGCCTAATGTGTCCTCTTTATTATATTTGTTTTGCTCATTGAATTTCTTTTCATGCCCATTGTACTTTTCTTGTGCTCGTTTTACTCTAAACATGCCCGTTTTGTTTTAAACATGCTTATTTTGCAATTCTAAGGTAGTTCCAGACCCCTTTATATGCTTTTCTGATAATCATTTAAGTAATAAACCTTTTGTGCCTCTTGCTGGTTTAATAATGAGGTTTGTGCCGTTGTAATGCTCTGTTTTATCTTTTTTATAAAATAAACTGTTTGTGCAAGTTTTCACTACCTTTGGTTCTTTTCTGGCCCTTTTTTGTGCTAGTTTAGCTTAATTTACCTTCACTGTTAATTCTGCACCTCATAGCTCTGGAAAGCAGTCTCTGGAATCCCAGTTTTGACACCATGTCATTTGTCTAGTCAGAATGTAATAGACGAGTCTTTGTGGGATCTGTTTAAGCAGCGTTATTATGTACAAAACACATCAGGATTGGGGCTTAATGACTTTAACTTAGATAAACTCATATACAAATTACCTATTGCATTCATACATGCTCACTGTCTTGGCTGCATTATCAAAGTGGCACTGAGGCTAGCACGTGCTTGCTGTTTATATGCACATTCAGTCCTTGCAATGCTTCTTAAAGATACAGCGCACACACTCTGTAATAAAGTGGGACCCTTCAAAGTGGTAAGGAAGGTCAGTGGTGTTAACAACATGGTAGAACTGCTAGGCAGGAGGCAGGGGCCCAAATTGTATCATGTAAACATGATGAAACCTTACCATGATAGGGAGGCCCTAGTGCTACGTATTTGCAGGAGTCGTCTGAGGGGGACTATGGCTACAGGCAGGCAGCCAGCATAATGCCAAGTTACTATGGTGGAGTCTAGGATTGCAGGCATATGATATGACAGTGCAGCACTGTAGGGGGGTCAGCAATGCCAAGACCGATGGAATCTCAATACAGGGTATGGGATAATGTATTCCCAGACAGGCTCATTCCACTCAAGCAATGTTTCTCAAGGGGTGACTTAAAAAAATAGCTTGAGTCTTCACAGGGAGAGAGATGTGATGATAGGAGAGACTGCCAGCCTGGCCAGTAGAAGCAGGGCAGTGAATGTATAACCTATGCCAGCACAGCTAGCTGGAATTTTGTAAATACTTATGTGTCATTTGTATATCAAATGAATTTGTAGAGATGCTTGTACTGAAAATGTATTTGCGAGGTTTGCTTGTGTTAAAATGTGTCAGCAGTGCACCCTAATGGAAGGAAAAGAAATGTACATGCATTATTGTAACTGTTTAAATGTATATAGTGTAGCAGCATGTACTGGGAGAGAAGAGGTTAATCCACCTGACTTTGGAAAAATATTCTTGAAATTACTTTATAGGTTAATCCTTAAAGATGTTATCCCACATTTTGAATGGAGCCAGAGGCACAATATCTCTGCTAGAGAATAGGTTGTAGCTCCTACAGGAAGAGTGGAATGTTTTTATGGTTTTATGATTCCAGCAGCTGCACCACATCTGAGCAATGCTCTATCTGTGTGTATTGTAGCACATAGGTGCTAAACCCTGGTAGCTTCTAGTGTTGGTGATAACATGGGAAACAGAGTTAGATGACCAGATGTATGTGATGTAATTTTGTACAGAAATACTGTTTTAATATTAGAGGAGACTGAAGTCTCAGCAGCATTCTGTATTCTGTCATGGATCTGAAAACAAGGACCACTTACCCATCTTACCTTGCTCTAGTCAGTTAAGTAGGCACAGTCATTATTTTAGTCAATCAGGAATAGATAGTTTGTTTGTGACTTTCGGCTTTTCCCGGTTAGGGGTCGCCACAGCAGAACTCCGGTCCGCTAATGATTGGTAGTGGAATTTTACGTACCGGGTTACCAGCCCTGATGCACAATCTTCAACGAAGGCATGCCCCATTCACGTATGCCTCCACACAGAAGACGCTCTAGCTGAGAATCGAACGGGACAACGTCTTGCTATGAGGCGACAATGCTACCGCAGCACCACCACCGCAGTTAAGATAGTGAGACTATCTAAATACTGTTTTTCTATACCTCTGTGAAACTTTTCATCAGTGTTATTTTTAATGCTTCCTGTGATTGAAACTCTGGCATTTATTCTAAATAGATATTTAGTATTTTTCATGTTCTTTCATTATTTATTATTAAATATATTTAAACTTCTCATTGTGTTGGTTCATTTTCAAAATATTTAAGTTTTGAGAGTATTTCCACATATTTATATGGTGATAGCTCTGGCTACTCCTGAAAGACTGGCTGTTTGGTCGACATTACCATTTTTATTAATATTAATTTCACTGAGTATAAGTGGATACCCTTTTAAGAGCCTTATAGTAACTGACTGGTGGTAGTGAAACTACCTTATAGTCTGGAAAGAAGGTGGCATATCCAGTAAATCTGTGCCAGCCTTTCTCAGGTATGTGGGTGTGTGTGTGTGTGTGTGTGTGTGTGTGTGTGTGTGTGTGTGCGTGTGTGTGAAAATTAAATCTCACAGAGTGTGTGTGTGTGTGTGTCAGGTAGTTTGAGCAGTTACACAAAGCATTGGTTTCACAGAGAGGGTGCTGGAGGACTTGGCTTGGACACTCGGCTGAGGACTTAACCCTACAACTGTGCCAGTGGGGAGGCTTACTGGGGATCTGGAGGGAGACAGATAGAGATATCCAGACCCTGGGCTGGGTGTGTGCCCTGTGTGCTCTTAAGGGAAATTGTTCTTGATGCAGAGAGGTCTGTTTATGGAAGTACTGAGTGTATCCATTTGTATTCCAAGTGAACATCCCTCTCCAGTGTCAGTGGTGAGGATTCAGACTCATTTATTACTGGTCCAGAGTTGGAATGTCACATATTGGTGAGCAGTGGTTTGGATATTGAACTTCTGTAGCCTGTAAGCAGCTGTCGCTAAAGGTGTGCTTTCTCTCAGCAGCCACACAGTGAAAATTCAGAGTTTCATATCACAACAGTTTTTATTTATTTTTTGTTAGTTTAGTTTAGTCAGGGGGAGCAGGCAAGAAAATCAGCAGAGGATTATGGGAAGCTGACAAAGAAACAGCTGACCAAGGTATGTGAAGCCAAAGGACTGGTGATTGCCAATCTGACTAAAGTGGAAATTATTTCAGCCTTAATCGCAGCTATAACGCAGACCAGCAACCAGGAGGATAGCAGTCTGCTGATGGGAATTTGCAACCCTCAGAAACAGGACATTTCACCTTTTCCTTAGAGGTCTTAAAAATCCATCTGAAGCTAAAGAGACTTGAATTAGAGGACAAACATAGGGAATTAGAGTCAGTAGAGAGACTGCAGCATTTAGAGGCTGAAGAAAATGAGAGACTGCAGCATTTGGAGGCTGAATAAAATGAGAAGCAGCTTCAACAAGAGAGGGAGATGCTGACTCTTCACCAGGGTCATAGAGTAATGGGAGAGGGATTAGCTGAACCCCAGAAGCAATAAGGGTCACTAAATTACTTCCACAAGTTACAGCAAGTGATAATTTTGATCATTTTATTTGTATATTTAAAAAAGTATGTAAACAGTATAATGTTGATCAAGGGTCTCTGGGTACAGTTCCTGACCCTCCCCTTACTCCATGGTAAAGCTATACCTACTGTTTTAAATTGTCTGATATTGCTTGTTTAAACTATGAAAAAATCCAGAAATGTTTACTTCAGTGCTTTAAGTTAACACCAGAAGGTTACAGAAAAAAAGTTTTGTGAGCACAGACCGAAGGCAGATAAAAGTGTGTATGCGTATATTGCTGAGTTAAGCACTTATTTTCATAGGTGGGTGAATGGAGGTTAGGTCACCAATTTTGAAGGGCTGGCAGACCTTTTGGTGAGGGAACAAGCCCTTAGCAGTTTACCTGAGGACATGAGAATCTGCTTTGCAGTCCGAGAATGTAACTCTGCATATGAGCTGGGGAAGAAAAGGGATTGCTACTTAGCAAGCAGGACATCACTGCACAGGAAAGCAATACCAAGTGCTGCACATGGATATAAGGGAACCCATGATGGGCAGCCTAAACCATCCCAACAGAATCTGCCAATAACAGAGGAAGCCACTAGTTCAGGTACATGGCCAGGATCAAGGGTTAAATGTTTTAAATGTAACCAGTGGGCCATGTAGCATATAGATGTCCACTGAGGCAAGGTGAGGAACAAAGGTTGGGGGAGCCAGCAAGTGGGATTAACAGTATGCCATTGGTAAGTTGTCTGGAAACAACAGGGATACCAGGCTATCACAAGTGGTTATATCCTATCTTAGTGGATGGAAAACAGGCCACTGCTAAAAGAAACCCAGCCTCTGACCTAAGCATTGTGAAGCCTGCAGTGTTTAAAGAGGAACAGTACTTGCTTGGGCAGTCCACTCCAGTCAGAGCTTTAGGAGGGGACCCCATTTCAAGTGCTATTGGCCAGGGTTCACCTTGACTGGGAGGGTGGAAAAGTAAGCAAGCAAGTAGGTGTGTTTGAGAGTATCCCTGGAGATATCCTGATAAGGAATGATTTTGATAATGCTGTACCTTGTGTACATGCAGTTACACATAGTCAGGCTTGGAGACGGGCATGTGGCAGCCTGGAGGAGACCCAGACAGACCTCATACCTGAAGCCAGGGCTAGTGTAGTGGCTATTTCTGGGAGGCAGCTACCCCATAGCAGTGAGCCTGAAGGTGAGCCATAGCTGTTGAACTGCTGGTAAGTACTGATGTTCCCTTGGACAAAGTCACTGTAAGGGCAGAGGTGAGTGGTAGTACCCAAGCTGCCATTGAAGCACTGCTGTCAGAGTATACCAGACTTCCTGTGGAAGGGGAGCTGGGAAGTGTCACAAAAGTAGAGCTGAGACAGGCTCAGCTCTCAGACCCTACCCTAAGAGGCTTGAGGAAGGTATCTAGGGAGGCAGCTGATTCTCAAGAAAAAGGGGAATCTGTAACTGGAACAAAGGGTTACTGTATACTGAGTGTATCCCTGAGGGAGGGCTAGAGGGTGAGGAAATACAGAAGTTGGTAGTGCCTAGAGCCTACCATCTGGCACTTCTAGCCATAGCCCATGGCATTCATTTTGCAGGTCTTATGGGCATAAAGCGTAACAAGAGGCGTATTATGCAGAACTTTTATTGGCCTGGGATTGCAAAGGATGTAACAGGGTACTGCAGGACCTGTGAGCAGTGCCAAAAAGTAGGCAAGGCAGGTGACAAGGTCCAAGCTCCTTTGATGCCTTTGCCTGTGATTGAGGAGTCATTTCATAGGGTAGCTATGGATATTGTGGGGCCTTTTAGTACCCCAAGCTTTACAGGGATGAAGTATATCATGGTGATAGTAGATTATGCTACTAGATACCCTGAGGCAGTGGCTCTGTCCTCCATTGAGGCAGAGAAGGTGGCAAATGCTTTGGCAGAGATTTTCAGCAGGGTAGGATTCCCAAGAGAAATACTGACTGACAGAGGTGCCAATTTCATGTGAGACCTGCTGGCTCGGCTGTGGAAGCACCTAAAGACCACCCCTACCACCCCCAGACTTGTGGTCTTGTGGAGATGTTAAACTCTTCACTAAGGACCATGCTACAGGCATTTGCAGACCAGTTTAACTCATTCACTCCAATGGAGCTCAGGAAATTTGCACTGTAACTTCCAATGGGCAGAGCCTAAGCCTTTTGACAGAATCAAATTATGTCCTCACATTTCAATCAAATCTTCATATCAGTGGAACCATAGGGGTTATGAAAGAAGTATAAATGCCAAACTCTTCAGCAGAAACTATTTTTATAGTGGTAGTATTCTTTAGGTTCTGAGTCTTAAACCAAATTTTTTTAAGTCACAGTAAACACAGAACATGCTGGAGGGATAGGTTCCTGACCCAGAGACTCCCCAGACTCTGGAAAAGATTGCCCATACATGTCAAGCAGAGTGCCTCTTTGGTCCTCTTCAAAAGGAACCTTGATGATTGGATGGGAGAAAGGAAATTCACCCCGGGGATCACGTCAGTCGCCCTGCTAGACAGGGGTCCAGGGAAATAAATAGTGTGGGAAGAAATAGCCAGGGAATTGTTATGGCTAGGCTTGTATAGGCCCTAGGGCTGATAGCCTAGTACCAACCTATTAACCTAAGTAACTATTACATTTGTAATAAACAAATCAAAACGACCACCAACCACAGTGAGCACCAAGGTCCTTCCAAACAAATGTTCAAAACATACAAAAAACAAGCAAAATTTGGAACTTGTCCAGCCATGTATTAACTGCCGCTGAAATCAGAGTATTATCTAAAACATTTATTCCTACTCAGAAGGAAGACTTCACAGAGGTAATTATTGACTTTAAACTGTTTATTAGAAATATTTTACTGAAATTGTGTTTTAAAAATAGTGAAAGTGATAATGGTAGGAAATTATTTAGTAAGCCCAGCACGTTTATTCCCAACCCTCATCCTTTAGTCACAGCTTTTGAGAAATTGTGTTTGGATGATTTTTATAGAATGTATAGTTCTGGTAATAGTAGAACATATGGTAAGTCTAATATGTCAAAGGATGAGTTTCAAGCTTTAAATGGCCTACAAAATAATTTTCATTTAACTATTAGACCCACTGATAAGGGTGGGCCTATTGTAATTTTTGATACTGAGGTATATAACAAGGCGATGGAATGTATGTTGGGTGATAGAAGTTTTTATATAAGAATCACCTTTGAACAAATTGATGCTATTAATAGCACTTTTTTAATGTTCTTAGATGGTTGTGTTATTGACAGAGAGCTGTATAATTATTTGATAGTGGGGGAAACATTAATACCTGTCATTCAGGGCCTGCCCAAAATACACAAAGATCCCTCAAATCCACCATTTCGACCCATAGTAGCAGGGAGGAACTGGTGCACAAAGCCAGCCTCCATTTATGTAGAGAAGCAGTTAAGGACAGAACTGAATACATGTCCTAATATTCTACGTGATACACAGCATTTTTTAAATGATCTGTATTCCTTTCTTATGTTGTATGGAAAAAGGCCAATGTTGTATTTAGTGACACTTGATGTCACCTCTTTATTCACTGTCATCCCAAATGAGGAGGGTTTATCCAGTACTAAGCAATTTTTGCCACAACACACAGATTTTGGCAGCATTAATATAAGATTAATATGTCAATTACTGGAGTTTATTTTGAATAATAATGCCTTTCTGTTTAATGGGCATTATTATTGGCAGAGACATGGCATAGCTATGGACACTTCATGTGCCAATAGCTATGCCAATGTCGTGATGAATGTTTGGGAACAGAAGTTTATATGTGAGGGACCATTTAAACCTCTGGTCGTTTTCTACCGTAGGTTTGTGGATGACCTTTTCCTCATTTGGGATGGTACTTAGGTTCATAGGTTCATAGGTTGGTACTAGGCTATCAGCCCTAGTGCCTATACAAGCCTAGCCATAACAATTCCCTGGCTATTTCTTCCCTGGACCCCTGTCTAGCAGGGCGACTGACGTGATCTCCGGGGTGAATTTCCTTTCTCCCATCCAATCGTCAAGGTTTTTTCTGAAGAAGGCCAAAGAGGCACTCTGCTTGACATGTATGGACAATCTATTCCAGAGTCTGGGGAGTCTCTGGGTCGGGAACCTATCCCTCCAGCACGTTTTGTTTATTGTGATGACAAGGTTTAGATCCCTGGAGCGTGTGGCTCTGAGGGATTGGGATTTCTTTAAGTGTAGCATGCCCAACAGCTCTGGGTTTTACATGGTCTTGTATGTTAAGCAGAGATTGCCTCTGAGTAGACGATATGCGACAGAGTATAGCTGGAGTTTTTTAAGGCGGTCAGCGTAGGGCATCTGCTTTAGGTCTATGATTCTTTTAGCGAGGTATTTCTGCGGCCTCTCCAGTTGTTGCAGATGTCTTGAGAGGTACATACCAAACGGGGCGTTGTATTCTATAATGGGTCTAATAAGGGATGAGTACAGTGGGACAATGACCTCCTTTTTTCTGGATGAAAAGCCCTTAGTGATGAGGTGTGCCACATAGAAGGATTTCCTGACTGTTGTGGCGATGTGGTTATCGAAGGTGAGACCACTGTCCGCCTGTGTCCCTAAGTCTCATCACAATTTCGGTGTTTAGTGTACTGCCACCTATATGTATTCACGGGTATATGTTTTTTCCCAAAGGGGATAATTATACATTTCTTGGCATTGAGCTTGAGCCCATGGCTCTGGCACCAAGCATCTGTTTCTGTAAGGCCCTTTTGTAGAGTATCCACATCATTTGGGGATTCAGTAATGGCTCCCAGTTTGCAGTCATCTGCGAAATTTGTTAGCCAGAGTCCCTTAGTGTTGGCCTGTACTTCAGAGAAGTAGATGCCAAACAAGAGCGGTTCCAGGACTGAACCCTGAGGTACTCCACTTGTCACTTGTCTGGAGCTGGATTTGGAGTCGGCTACTTTTACAGTGTGGGTTCTATCAGTAAGCCAGTTAGCCACCTACTGGGTGACGTAGGGATTAATGTCCAGTTTAGTAAGTTTATCTATGATTCCAGAGTGGGGTATGGTGTCAAAGGTCTTGGCAAGGTCTAGATAGGCTGTGTGAACCACCTTACCCGTGTCCATGGTTCTGGAGACTGATTTGAAGAAGTCAATCAGGTTCAGGAGACAAGATCGGCCCTTCACGAACCCAAACTGGGTGGGGTCCAGTGTTTGAAGGTTGCCAATGTCTTTGTTTATAAGTTCCATGATAATATGCTCCATGGCCTTGCAGATAAGGCTCGTCAGACTGATGGGATGGTAGTTTCCGGGATCCAAGGTGGATCCCCCCTTGTGGAGTGGGATAACTGTAGCTCTGTGCCACTCGCTGGGCACAAAACCAGAGGTGAGGCTATGATTAAACATGACACTTTGGTGAGGTGCCAGTTCATATTGTAGTTCATGTAGTACACAGCCCGGGATGTCATCTGGTCCCATGGATGCTGTATTCTTAGCTTTGGAGAGTGCGTTTGTTTACCTGTGTGGCCGTTATTACTGGAATTTGGCAATCTTTCGGTATTGAGATGGGCCATTTAGGGGGTGAGAGGGGGATGAAGTTGGCACTGAATCGATCTGTCAGGATATTGGCAATATCCTTGGGATCAGTATACTTAATGCCATTCTGTTTTAGCTCAGAGCAGATCTGAGCATTGACATTTAGATTCTTGACATAGTTATAGAATGCCTTGTGGTTGTCTTTGGAATCTTTGGCAATTTTATTTTCGTAACTAGCTTTGGAGGATTTTATGAGGGATCTCAGTTTCTTACTGAGGCTGGTAAGGGAGTTTTTTGCATCCTGGGATTTTCCTCTTTTCTGCAACAGTTTCTTCCTTTTGTTGTAAAATTTGTTTATGGCAAGGGACCACCAGATTGGCTTCCTTTTTTGGATGAGAGCATCTTGGTTCTATTTGGGATGGCATGATTCATGCATGAGTGGATGTGCTCATACAGTGCCTTAGTGTAGGATTCAGCAGTCAAACTTTCAGTTCCCGTCTGCATGGGTGTCATGAAGTTTGTCACTTCTGACTTGAGTAGCATGAAGTTGGCTTTGGAGAAGTTTTTTATGAAGGTTTTATTACTGGGGGGTGGGGGTGGGATGTGGATGTTAAGGGTGATTAGCTTATGGTCAGACCTGACTAACGAGGGGGTGACCATAGGTGTGGAGCATTGATTTCCCATGTTGGTAATGACCAGGTCTAGGATATTGGAGCCCCTGGTGGGACTATGTATTAGTTGATCCAGGGCGTTGGAATTTATGAATTCCAAGAACCGTTGGGCAAAGGTGTTGGTACACGAGTAGTTTTGCCAGTTAATGGCAGGGTAGTTAAAATCACCCAGTATTAGGGTGTTTGGTTCTATCTTAATATTTTCCAGTATGTTTAGAAAGGTGTAGTGAGAATCTTGGGGCATGGTGGGGGATCTGTAGCAAGCTACAATTTGGATTGCAGTCTTACCTAGTGTTAGTTGCACTTGGAGAATTTCAGACGCATTGTGTTGGGCAACTAGCCTGGTGGTGTGAATATCCTTGGTGAATATTGACACTCCTCCACCTTTAGTGTTTCGGTCCTGGTTTGGTGGCCGAAAAGTGTGGTAAGAGTTGTAGCCTGGTATTGCAGGGGTGCTCTCTGGAGCCGTGAACCAGGTCTCAGTTACTGCACAGATATCGATGTTCTCCATTTGTAGGAGTGCCTCGAGAGAGTGCATTTTGAGGTTTAGACTTCTAGCATTGAGTAACATTACCTTCATATTTTGCATGCTTGTACCTGTTATGTTGGTGGTTTTGTCCTTTGAACATTGCCTAAAAAAGGCACTATATGGGGTGGCAAGAGCCTTAGCCAGTAACCTGAATCCCATGGGCGACAGGTGCAGACCATCTCTGGCAAAGCATTGTGGTTTGTCAATCATGTCATCCCAGTACTAAATCCATGTTGCATGATTTTATTAAATATTTGAATGAGACCACTTCTTATTTGAGGTTTTCATATAATATATCCACTTCCTTTGTGGATTTTCTAGATGTTAGAGTAATCTGTGATATTGATGGACATATTTACACAGAATTACATAAGAAGCCTTGTCACTGCAATCACCTTTTGTATAAAGATAGTATGCATCCACCCCACGTCTTTAGAAGTGTTATCAGGAGTCAGTCTTTTGGGCCTTCTAGACTGAGTGTGAAAGAATCTGACTTTAATATACAGACTGGGCTACTGAAAGATGCACTAGTATCAAGGGGATATAAACATCATGAGATTAATGAAAACACTGAACAAGTAGCTAAGCTAAGAGATACTAGACCTAAGCCATATTTTGGAGAGAAGTATGAGAAGAAAACTGAAAAAGAAGCAGGTAGAAACAGTAGACTGAAAGTTTGTCTGTCCTACTCCAGAGATGTTAGATTCTATAAGGAAGTTAATAGAGAAACATTGGAGAGTTTTGACAACAGATAGTGACATCACTGATATAGCTGATGTAAGACCATCATTTGTTTACAAGAATATGTGTTCACTTGAGACGATTATGCTACCCCAAACTGAAACAGTCAACTGTACGTGAGGGGTGTACTTTAGCATGCGGACACTGTCAAGCTTGTAAGTATATAGATAGTAGTGGGGTGTTTAGTCACCCCGATCAGGGTAGAATTTATAGGTTTAGTGTTCAAGCCTCATGCAATACTCTCCATGTTGTCTATCTGGCACACTGTATCATATGTAAAAAATTCTATATTGCTAAGATGGATAGAGCATTAAAGGACAGAATTAGGGAACATTATTACCATATAGGTAAAATGATACAGTGAGTGCTCTTTCTAAGCATGTCTCTGAGACTGATACAACACATAATTTAAAATTTTTAGTAATTGGACAAATTGTGGAAAGCAATAGAAAGGGAGATATTAGGAATCAAACAGAGCAGTTGGAGTCAAAATGGATAATCAGAATGAGAGGGGATTTTGGGCATGGCCTGAATGACAGAGTTCCACTGAGACCTAAACTCAAGGCTAGAGCCCTGAAGAGGAAATTAATTATTTTAAGTATTATGTTATGAAGTAGTGCTTTTTAAAGAGCTTTTTTAATAGTTTTTTATGTATGCTTCTGTGAATGTTGTTTTAATGTTTTTACAATGAATTATTCTAGATACTGTGATATGAAATAATGTATCTGAAGTAGTTAACTTCATTTGGTCTGCAACCTGTGGGATACGGATCCTACCTCGGATCTGAGCCGGCAACTTTACAAAGCTTAGATCCAAGCTCCTAGCTCCTCCCCTTACCCATAATCCCCTGCCAACCCTGACTGACCTCAGATCTAGTTTGCCGCGCTTCTGGTCAGCAGTTAGGTTTTGAGCTCCTGCTTTGTAGGGTCTTCGCAGTTTGTGAGAAATTTAATACCTTTTTTCTATTACTTTTCAGTGTACGAGTGTGTTGTGGTTAGGTTTCCCTTTGGTTAAATCCTTGTAGTTAAATCTTTTTAGCTAAATTTACCCTTCCTCCCCTTCGCTGGTACGTAGTTCTGTGTGTGGTGTGTTTGGGGCCTAATGAGTTTGTTTTCTTTAGAATGTCTGAGGCCCCAAAACCAATCTTTTCAAAGTGCACCGAGTGTGGCCATAAGCTCTCCCCGGCGGATGGCCACACTCGGTGCGTCCGGTGCCTTGGGGTTGAACACTTTTCCTCTGGATGCACTATCTGTGTGGTGTTCAACCCCAGGGCACTGAAGGACCGGAGGTCTAAGCTGATCCTGGCGGGACTTTTGCCCCCGGATTCGGCTTCGGCCTCCGGTGCTTCTGTGGCCTCCTCCCAGGCTTCAGTGGTGACCACCCCTGCCTCTCTCCCTCCGGCCGGGACTCAATCTCCCGCTTTGGCGCCGGAGGAGAGGGAGGCCAGGAAAGAAAAATGGAGGGAGAAGCACCACAAGCGGCAGGCCGAGGCCTCTGCTTCGGCCCCCCCGGCTAAGCGGGCTTCTCCCTCCACGGCTTCCAGGTCTCCTCCTTCTCAGCTCCGGTCTCCATGCTTCTCACCGGGACCCGAGGAAGAGGAGACCCGATCTCCGTCTAGGTCATCGAGGCGGCAATCCCAGGCAGCCTCAGTGGCCTTGTCGAGATCAACGCGTAGCCTTTCTGAAGCTGATTTGGACCGGGTGATGCGAAGGTTCATCCAGGCCCAAATGCAGATGGGAGTGCTCCTGCCTCCCCCCCCTCCGGGGGGGAGCTCAACACCCCTCTTTGCCCCAATAGCTCCTTCTCTGACCCGCTTCCTGGGTTCGGAGCCGGGCAGCGTTGGAGCCGGGGGTGGGTCGGCGCCGACAGTATCTTGTACTTCGGCTCTGACTCTTCCTTCGAGTTTACCGGATCCGTCCTTGTCGAATCCGAGCTCTTGGAGCCGTGCTCTGAGCTTCGGATCCAAGGGGTTTAGTGTGCCTTCGGCTCCGTCCAGGTCGGAGCACACTGGCCCTTCGGATCCGATGGTCTCGGCGCCGGCTCCGATCCATCCATCGGATCCGAGTTAGGGTCGGCTCTCGGATCCTAGAGAGAGTGGCTCTCCCTCGGCCTTTGATGTGGTGGAGAGGGCTCTGTTGAGTGCATCCAGGCCCCCGCTCCCTGCTACGGTTCCATCCCGCACTCCCTCTCATTTGGGTAGGGCTTCCGTCGCCCAGCCACAGGGACAGCCTGCTTTGACGTCTCAGGTCGTTCCCCTGGAACAAGACGTTGCTGGTGAGTCGTCCTCAGACAGTCCCCCCAAGGATGTTCCTCACAAGCGGAAGTGTAAGAGGAGGCACGTGGACTCCCCCGAGTCCTTGACAGAAGACACGGATTTGGATGAGGGGGAAGGCTCCCCAAGGTCACCCCCCGAGGATGTCTCCTTCGGAGACATCATGGAAATGCTTAGGGTAACAGGGAGGTGGTCTGACCCCAAGGCTTCCTTGGACGAATCCGTGTTCCTGGAGGTGTTCAAAGCAGGCCCATGTACCTCTTGGGTGTCCCGTCCGGCCGACCCCTTAGTGGATCTTATCACCACTAGGGCGAGGAAGGAGCCAGACACTGTGGAGCCAGTCCCCAAACATCCTGACAAGATCCTGAGCCCCCCGGCAGAGAAATCCCATTGGAGAAAGGGACCCCCCGTAGATGCCATGTTGGTGGCGGCAGCCACCAAGAGGGAGTTAGCCCAAGGGAGTCCCTTGGTCCATCCCCCGAGCAAGGACTCTCGCTCGATGGACCGTCTCGGGAAGCGGGTCTTTAGTTCAGCGACCTTCTCTGTAAGGTCCCTTAACTACATGGCACATGTGATTCGACTGCAGCGAGACCTTATCAAAGAGTATGCTGCATCGCCCCCGGAGTCCATGTCTGGATAGGACAAAAAGTTGTACTCCACTCACATGGCCACTCTTAGATCTATATCCAACACCTCTATGCGGCTTTTATCCCATGCTACAGAGGGAGCTGCTAGAGCCAGCGGAGCAGGCCTAGTTATGAGGCGCCAGGCCTGGCTCCGACATTGTAATTTCGTGGAACTCTTCAAGGCGTCCTTTGTGAATGCCCCCTTCGATGGTTCTGCCCTATTTGGCAAGACTGTTCACGAGACTTTGGTCCAGAGCAAAAAGGACGGGAAGACGTTGTCTGCCATTGGAGTCCGCTTCTCTGCTCCCCAGAGGTCCTTCTCCAAGAACCAAAAGGGACAGAAGAAGATGTGGTTCCGAAAGTCGCAACAATCCCAGTCCGCTCCAGACTCCCAGTCCTTCCGTGGCAGAGGAGGACAGGGTGGATGCCGCCCTAGAGGCAGAGGGGGCCTGAGAAACTTTGGGTCCAGAGAAGCCTTCTCTGATCGGCCCACGCAGCAACCCTGAGGGGTTGCCCGACTGCTCCACTCTGGAGGCAGTCGGGGGGGTGCTTCTCGAGGCACCTGGCAGCTTGGGAGTCCATTATAACAGACCGCTGGGTGCTTCGTATCATATCCAGAGGATACAGAATTCCCTTTTCCTACATTCCCGATACCCCAGGACACCTCCCCGATGTTCCACCCAATCAGAGGGAGGCAGCAGCTGAGGAAATTCGGCTGCTTTTAGAAAAAGGAGCCATTCAGCACGTCCCCCCAGGCCAGTCCGGATCGGGTTACTACTCCAGGTTCTTTTTGGTGCCAAAAAAGATGGGGGGCCTAAGGCTCATCCTCGATCTTTCCCTACTAAATCTGTCAGTTACCAAAGAAAAGTTCCAGATGGTCACTCTTCAATCTATTCTCCCCCTCATGCGGGAGAACGACTGGATGTGCTCCATAGACCTCAAGGACGCGTACTACCACATATTGATGGACGAACGGTCCAGGAGGTTTCTCCGCTTCCGGCTGGGAGCCAGTCATTATCAATTCAGGGTCCTCCCCTTTGGTCTCACCTCAGCCCCCAGGGTGTTCACCAAGGTATTACCAGTAATAGCGGCCCACCTGAGACTCCAGGGAATGCAGGTCTTCCCGTACCTGGACGACTGGCTCCTCACCGCCCTGACAAGGCATCTACTATGCTTAGTCAGGGACTACTTTCTCAACCTTGCTCCGCAACTAGGGATCACTATAAACTCAGACAAGTCCTCGCTCACCCCGACTCAGGTGATAGATTTTATCGGGGCCAGACTAGACACCAACAGGCAACTAGTCTTCTTAACTCCCGACCGGTTGCACACCTTGAGGGCACATGTGCGGGCCATCTTTCAATCTTCAAAACCTCCGACGGGATTGGTTCTGAGGGCCCTGGGGTCCATGGCAGCCGTTATAAACCTTCTTCCCATGGCGCATCTAAACATGAGGATTTTAGAGTGGACTCTCCAAGTCCAATGGTCCCTTCATCAATATCCCTTGAGTCACCCCATTTCTCTCAGCAGGGCCTGCAAGAGGGCTCTCGTTTGGTGGCTTCAATTGCCGGACCTCTAGGCGGGACACCCCTTTGCCATGGCCCCCTCTCTCGCCACGGTGACCACAGACGCCTCTCGTCTTGGGGGGGGGCATTATTCAAGCAGGACGGTCCAAGGCACGTGGAACAATTCAGAGACCTTATTGCACATAAATATTCTAGAGATGAGGGCAATGCTCTTGTCGTTGCAAGCACTTCAGAGCCTTCTGCCTGTAGGAACAATTGCAATCCAGACAGACAGTATGTCTGTGGTATGGTATATCAACAAACAAGGGGGAACCAGGTCTTACCCACTCTGTCGAGAAGCCATGAGAGTGTGGGAATGGGCGATCTCCACCAACCGATTTCTCATTGCAATGCACATTCCGGGATGGACCAACATCCTGGCGGACAGACTGAGTCGCACCATCCTTTTACCTTACGAGTGGTCCCTCAATCCTCGAGTAGCGAGTTTAATTTTTGCCGTTTGGGGGAAGCCCTGTTGCGATCTTTTCGCATCTCCCTCAAACACGAAATGCAACAATTACTTCGCTCTCATTCCCCCTGCCGGGGAAGCCCCAAGGGATGCCTTGGTGCATGCTTGGCCACCCGGTCTTCTCTATGCCTACCCTCCTCTTCCCCTCATGCTGAAACTGCTTCAGAAAGCCAGTCAGTTGGGGAGCAGGATGATCCTCATTGCCCCATTCTGGCCTCGCCAAGCTTGGTTCCCTTACCTCTGGTCTCATCGAGTGAATCCGCCCTGGATTCTAGATCTCCTTCTGGATCTAATCTCCCATCCACAGGGGCTCCCACTTCCCGACCTGGCCAGCCTCAAGCTTACGGCTTGGCTCCTCCAGTTCCACTTGTAGCTAGGACTCCCGGTATCTCTTCTCCAGTTAAAACTATCCTAGTAGCAGCGCATAAGCCCTCTACTAGGCAGGTCTATGGAATGGAAGCGTTTCTCTATCTGGGCAGAACGCCATAATTTGGACCCTTTTACAGCCCCCTTGCCTGCGGTGCTGGACTTTCTTTCAGGTCTTTTTAATGACGGAGCTAGCTGTTCTACAGTTAAGGTTCAGTTAGCAGCTATCTCTCATTACCACGTAGGTACTGAAATTGGCCCTTTGATTACTACAAAATTGTGCAAAACGTTCCTAAAGGGTACCTTTCTTCTTAGACCTCCAATAATGGAAGAGGTACCCCCATGGGATTTGACCTTGGTATTACAAGCCCTGACAGCCCCTCCCTTCGAACCGGCATCTTCAGTAGACCGCAAATATTTGTCTTGAAAAACAGCCTTTCTTGTGGCTATTACTTCAGCCAGGATAGTATCTGAATTGCAAGCTCTTTCTGTGAAACTCCCATACTTAGCCTTTCACAAGGATAGGGTTTACCTCAGGACCTATCTCTCCTTCCTCCCGAAGGTAGTTTCTGAATCTAATATTAACCAATGTATCAATTTGCCGGTCTTCTTTCCTAACTAGCAGAACAAAGGGGAGTACAGACTACATTCTTTGGACGTGCACAGACAACTTAGATTTTACATTCATAGGACATCTGGTCATAGACAATCTGACCAGTTGTTCGTTTCCTTTGCCATATTTAATCTAGGTAAACCGGTCTCGAAGGTTTCCTTATCGAGATGGATTTCACAGTGTATCATTACAACTTATCAAAATTCCAGCAGGCCTGCACCTCAAGGAGTTCGTGCCCATTCAACTAGGGCTATGGCTACATCTGCCACCTTTAAATCTAGGGTTTCCTTGGATGATATCTGTTCAGCAGCCACTTGGGCCTCATCTCATACCTTCATCAATCATTATAAATTGGACATTACCTCCAGAGGGAGAACTTCTTTTGGCTCCGCAGTGCTCCGGAATATCCTTCCATGAAGGCTGCCCAAGGTTTAGGTAGCTGGGGACTCTGTCCCACAGGTTGCAGACCAAATGAAGTTAACTACTTCAGATTAAGAAGTTATGTACTCACCATAACGTTCCATCTGAGTAGGTAAACTTCATTTGTCTGCAACGCCCCTTCCGTCCCCCTGACCTTCAGATGTGTTTCATGTCATATAGTGATGTACCATTCTGATAATGTAGTTAGTTATCCACTATAGTGCTTGCGGGCAAAGTTGATCTGAGGTCAGTCAGGGTTGGCAGGGGATTATGGGTAAGGGGAGGAGCTAGGAGCTTGGATCTAAGCTTTGTAAAGTTTCCGGCTTGGATCCGAGGTCGGATCCATATCCCACAGGTTGCAGACAAATGAAGTTTACCTACTCAGATGGAACGTTATGGTGAGTACATAACTTCTTATTTTTAAACAGTGTTTCATGTTTTTGTAAGTGTTGTTGCTTACAGTGCTTATTTCTTTAATTTGCAAGTGATGTGATACGTGTGACTTATTTTAATGGTATTTAAGGAGGGATTTTGCTATTGTGATTTACATCTGATGAAGTAGTGATACTACGAAAGTGCTTATGTCCTTATATTTTTTGTGAATTAAAGATGGGTTCATCTACAAGCCTTGCTGTCGTTTCTGGGTCCACCTGCTGTTTTTTGTATATTACATTTGTAATGTTTTGTAAACAACTTACAATATCTCAGCAACCACTCAGGTTACAGACGTATTCTCAGTAGAATTGTATTTATGTAGCTGAGACCTTTCATATAAGGCTAAAGACTTCTGCATGTGTTACTTGGTTGTTGAGCTATTTAGAAAAAAATGAAAATTCTATCTACATAAATTAATATCATAAAAAAACAACAGATGTTATGTGATCCTATCTCGCCTACATTCTGACTGATGGGTTCGGAGCCGATCTTATGCCAAAGAGCGAAGTCTCTTATTGGCTGAGCTTACTATATCCCAGGATGCACCACTACCAGTCCCCCAGATCTCGTTTGCCGCTAACCTGCGAAGACGTGGTCTCGAGCTGGCTGAGCTGAGTAGTAGCTTTTACTAACTTTTTCTGTCAGTTTTTTTTGCTGTCTTGTCACAAAAGCTGTTTTAACGGCTATTCTTCACTTTTGTGTGTGTTTGGAGTTTGTTAAAGACTTGTTGTGTGATTGGGTTGAGTTTGGTAGGCCTCCTTCATCTTAGGGCCTTCCGGTCAGTCAACCCTCCTAAAACCTTACAGGGTTTCAAAGTACCCTTGTTATTTGCAACGCTTTAAGCGATCACTGTCACCTATTATTAGGTAGTGTTAAACAGAAAGTTAGTTTGTATTTTTCTGTCAGGATTACTGAAATTGTTTTGTCATAATGTCTCAAAATCCTAGGCCTTCGGGCTTCAAAAAATGCACCAAATGCAATTTAAAAATGTCCATCACAGGCGATCACCGCTCTGTGTGTATTGTTTGGGTGCAAAACACTTACAGGAGTCATGCAGCGTGTGTCACGCTTTTTCCTCAAGGGTCCTCCAGGAGAGGAAAAATAAATTGATTCTTAAGGGGTTAATAAAACCTTCTTTTGAAGAAGCCTTGGCATCCTCTCCTTCTCCGCTAAAGAAAGGGCGCCGGTTCCGACCAGTCCGTCGGATCCGACCGCCAAAAGACATAGGCAGGCCTCTCCTCGGCTCCAAGGACTTCGAGCCGAGGGAACGGTCTGCCTCGATGCCACCGGTCTCGACTCCTCTGGCGAGCCGATGGCTGGGGCATCGAGGCGGGTCACCCGCCGGCTCCACTGGTCTCGGAGCCGACAAAGGTCGCCAGACACTTCCTCCTCGCGCCAAGTCCACCTCAGCACCGATGGAATCTGTGTGTATTCCTTCGGCCGATAGTCATCGAGTCGCCTCGAGCCGGTCCCCTAGCCCTTTGGGGCCGTTGGAGAGGCCTCGAACCTGTTCAGTTTCCTCTCGGTCTTGAGGATGTCGGATTCAGATATAGACAGGGTACTCCAAAGACTGTTCCAGTCCCCAGTCTTCCAAAATTTGTTACCCAGTTGGCGCCGATAACCCTGGCCCACCCCATTGCCATTCCTCCTCCGACTGCTTCCGGAGCAGGTGCTGTTGGAGCGTGGAGATCTTAGGGTCGGCTCCGACCCTTACTCCAACCCGGCCTTCGGGTCCGAGTTTGGTACGCGGACTTCTTCGGCTGGACCCGGGGTGATGTTTGGGACCTATGCTGGTTCCGAGCCTCCCCTCGGTGCGCTGCGGGACTTCCGTCGGCTATCATGGCTCGGGACCGACACTCCCAGGATTCTGGGGTCCGGCTTTCAGAGCCATGAGGAGTGCTGGCCAAGTCTTCTTCGCCATCTCTCCGGCTTTACCGGCACCTTCCTGGGCGTGGAGACTGGGTCTTTGGCAGTTCCCTGTCCGTAGTCAGCGGAGCCCCTGGGCCTGAGGTTACCCCATTGGGGTTCCCCTCCTCCTGAGGGTTCTTCGGAGTTGTCTTCGGAGGAACCCCAAGGAAGAGATCGTGCAAGAGGAAGCACGTGGACTCCCCGAGTCTATTACATCGGACACTGATCTTGATGATGCAGAGGGGTCCCAGTCGCCTCGGATGATGTCTCATTTGCAGACAGCTTAGAGATCCTCAAACAACGAGGCGGCTGGATATCCAAACCCCCTCTGCTGATGAGTCAGTGCTCCTCAAGGCCTTTGGGGCTCAGCCCTCCGCCTCCTGGGTGTCTCCGCGACGAGCTTCTGGATTTAGTTTGTCGGGCGGGAACATCCAGATACCGTGGAACCAGTCCCTTCTCGTCCAAATAAATTTTTGTCTGCCCCACCAGAGAAGGAGTTCCTCACTAAAGGCGTGGCGGTAGATGCCATGGTGGTGGCATCTGCTACACAACAGGACGTGGCAGAGGCTTCAACGTCCGTCCATCCTCCTAATAAGGAGTCTAGGAGCATGGACAGGTACGGGAAGCGCACCCTGACTTCAGCGGCCTTTACTTTAAGGTCTCTGAATTATTTGGCACATTTTACCAGGCTTCAGAGGGATCTGGTCAAGGAGTTGTCAGATTCCCTCTCAGGTAACCTACCTGAGCAGCTAGCCCAGTCGGTTAGCTCTCAGTTGGCTATCCTAACGTCAATTTCTAACTCGTCCATGAGGCTCATTTCCTATGCGGCAAGGCGGGTAGAGCGGCAGGCACAGGCGTGGCTCACGGAGACAAGCCTGGCTCGTGTCAGTTCGGAGGCCTTCAAGTCTTTCTTCGCCGACGCTCCCTTTGATGGGTCCTCTTTGTTTGGACCGAAAGTTAAAGACACCCTTACCCGCTGTGAGCAAGAGGGAAAAACTCTATCTGCCGTAGGTGCCCGTTATTCCACTCCCTTCGGCCTTACCCCAAGGCTAAAGGAGGGAAGATGTGGTTCAAATAAAATCTCGCAGCGCTTTTCCCCAACAGCAGGAAGATTCCCCTTCCAGAGGCAGAGGACGGGGAAATTTTTCTGGGAGACGCCGTCCCAGAGGCGGCAGAGGGCCCCGCAATTCTGGAGACCGCGAGTCCTTTCGTGGCTCTTCAGCCTCCCACACATCATGAGGGATTGCCCGGCTGTGCTGCTCGAGCCAGTCGGGTGAAGCACCTAAAAGCCTGGGAGTCAATCACTCAGGACAGATGGGTGCCGGATCATTGCCGGAGGTTACACCATCCCATTCACATACTCACCCCCACCGTCCAAAAAATTCCCGGACCCACCACCCAGTCAAAGGGAAATGGCAGCCGCAGAAGCTATAAAGCTGCTAGAAAGGAGTCATCCAACCGGTCCCCACAGACCAGATCGGATCAGGAAATTACTCCAGGTTCTTTTAGTGCCAAAAGACAGGGGACCTGAGACCAATATTGGATCTCAGCAGACTGAACCAATCCGTCACGAAATCCAAATTCGAATGGTCACGTTACAATCCATTCTCCCATTGTTGGAGAAGGATGTTTGGATGTGCTCCATAGACCTCAAGGACGCCTATTATCACATACCGATACATCAGGCGTCCAGGAGGTATCTGCGCTTCAGCCTGGGAGTCAGTCATTACCAATTTTGTGCTCTGCCCTTTGGTCTCACCACAGCCCCCAGGGTGTTCACCAAGTGTTTGGCAGTAGTGACGGCTCACCTGAGAAGTCTTGGATTCCAAGTGTTTCCCTATCTGGACGACTGGCTCCTGACTGCCACCACCAGGCATCTATTAATGGACAACCTCAAAGCCACCATCTCCCTGGGTGCTACCCTGGGGATTACATTCAACTGGTCAAAGTCTGTCTTGCTGCCCTCTCAGCATAAGGTTCATAGGAGCAGAGATAGACTCAAAATTGATTTTCTTCCTGCCGAAAGGATCCAAACTTTACAGGGCCAAGTTCAAGCTCTGATCTCGAGATCCAAAGCCCCAGCCAGGATGGTTCTACAAGTTTTAGGTTCAATGTCTGCCACGGTTCTTTAGTTCCTCTGGCAAGATTGCACATGAGGATTCTTCAGTGGCTATTGTCAACTCAATGGTCCTTTCAGGATCTTCCCTCAATCATCACATCATGATTACGGAAACATGCAAACGGGACCTTCGCTGGTGGCTTCAGACATCCAATCTAAATCAAGGAAGCCCCTTTGTTATTCCCTCTCCAGTGGTTACCCTGACGACAGATGCCTCCCAGATAGGGTGGGGGCATTGTCTGGGCAGGTTAGTTCAGGGCTCCTGGCTTCCAGACGAAGCTCTTCTCCACATCAATGTGTTGGAGATGAGGGCTGTACTTCTATCCCTACAGGCCTTACACAAGTTTCTTCCTCAGGGCATCATCGCCATCCACACAGACAACATGTCGGTGGTCTGGTATTTGAACAAACAAGGAGGGACCAGATCTTACCCCCTTTGCAGAGAGGCCATGAGGGTGTGGGAATGGGCTGTAGCTACCAACCGCTTGGTAGCGACCGGAAATCAAATATATTGGCAGACAAATTGAGCAGGACAATTCTCTCTCCTCACGTGTGGTCCCTAAACCAAACAGTAGCAGCTCAGGTTTTCAGGAGATGGGGGACGCCGTGCTGCGACCTATTTGCAACTCCACTAAACACCAAGTGCAAAAGGTTCTTCTCCTTGATTCCACATCAGGAGTACCAGCTATGGATGCTCTAGCACAACCTTGGCCAACAGGGCTACTTTATGCCTTTCCTCCGATTCCACTTCTCTCCAAAGTCATTCAAAAGCTTCTCAATTGGGGTCCAATGATACTGATTGCCCCATACTGGCCTCATCAGGTATGGTTTCCTTACCTGAAGAAACATGCGTGGACGATCCGTGGACTTTAGACCTAATTCGGACCTGCTAATTCATCAGTCGGGACATCAGCATCAGTCCCTTCGATCTTTGAAGTTGACAGCTTGGCTCCTCCACTTCCGACTTTAGTCAGAAGTCACACATTAGACCCGGAAGTTGTTCACATTTTATCTTCGCCCACAAACCCACCACTAACAAATTGTACCTCAGTAAGTGGAAGAGGTTTGCTATCTGGGCTCAACTCAAGGGCTTAGACCCTATCACTGCTCCTATCCCAGAGGTTTTGAAATTCTTAACATCCCTGTTTAATCAAGGATCTTCTGTCTCTACTATTAAAGTCCAACTAGCGGCTATCTCTAAATTCCACGAATCCATGGATCCTCCATTGATGAGCAGCAGACTATGCAAAACTTTCATTAAAGGTGCGGGCCTGTTAAGACCCCAGTTTTCATCCTGCCTCCGTGGGATCTTGATTTGGTGCTTGCATTAACATCTTCCCCTTCGAACCGGCTGCTACATGTGAGTTAAAATATCTGTCTTGGAAAACTGCCTTCTTAGTTGCAATTACTTCTGCAAGAAGAGTTTCAGAGCTTCAAGCCCTGTCTATTAAACCACCGTACTTGATTTTCCACAAGGATAGAGTATCACTTAGGCCTAATCCATCCTTTGTCCCAAAGGTCTGTTCTAATCTCTGTCTCCAACAATCTCTAGAGCTACCAGTTTTCTTCCCAAAATTCTCCAATGAAGCAGAATACACTCTCCATAAATTGGATGTTCACAGGCAATTGCGCTTCTATTTAGACAGGACTCAGCAATTTCGTAAGTCAGACCAGTTGTTTGTGTCCTTCTCAGACAATAAATTGGGTAAAACCATCACAAAAGCTACTATCTCCAAATGGATTAGAGATTGTATAACTCAGGCTTATTCTTCTTCAATAAGCAACTTACAACATCTATCAAAGCTCACTGTACCACCGCTACGGCGACTTCTATAGCTTTTAATTCCAGGCTCGCAATATCGGAGATTTGTGCCTACTTGGTCCAATCCGCACACTTTCATTTCCCACTATAAATTGGATGTGGCATCTAAAGGGCGAGCATCATTTGGTTCCACGGTACTCAGGAGTGTTTTCCAGTGAGCCACCCAGGATTCAGGTGCTAGGGACGCTGTCCCATCAGTCAGAATGTAGGCGAGATAGGATCACATAACATCTTTTAGTTATGTACTCACCATAACTTCAGATGTTTGGGATCCATCTCACCACGCTCCTAATACCCACCCTCCTTCCCCCTGCCTTGGAGATCAGAAGAGATTGAACGGTTTTGAGTTCTACTGTTTTATCTTGTTTCATCTGACGATGTTATATAAGCAGGGCGTGCATGTGTGCATGTATGCGGACAAACTAGATCTGGGGGACTGGTAGTGGTGCATCCTGGGATATAGTAAGCTCAGCCAATAAGAGACTTCGCTCTTTGGCATGGAGCCGAGGAACCCATCAGTCAGAATGTAGGCGAGATGGATCCCAAACATCTGAAGTTATGGTGAGTACATAACTAAAAGTTAATGTCTATTTACTTGCACTAGACAGAGGTCAAATTGTAATGCAGTTGAGTTTTGCATAGTTTTAGCTTGAAGATAAAATATTTTAAAACCTTGTACATAGCATGGTATTGGAATTATTGATGGAAATATGACCAAACAATATTTGACGCCTAGAGGTGTTAGTAGAAGTTAACCGCAGATGTACCTGGAGGTGTCACTCGGCTGTAATGAGTTGAGAGAGTGGGACAAATATTTGCCCTATCTGCTGTTTACTTACAGAAAGGTGCCCCAGGAATCCGCAGGTTTTCACCCTTTTAGTTGCTGTACGGGCATAGGGTGAGGGGACCTTTAGATTTGATTTGTGATGAGTGGGAGGGTGACTGTGAATCCCACAAGGAGTCTGTTGTGGCATATGTCCTAAACCTCAGAACAAGGCTTAGGGTGCTCATGGTCTTGGGGCAGGAGTACCTGGCTGGTGTCCAACAGCAGAAAAAGGTCTGGTATGACAGGAAAGGTCGAACCAGAGAGTATGCTGTATGGCAGCAGGGGATGGTTCTCATGGCTGTCAGACACAATAAGCTGCAGGCAGCTTTGGAGGGACCCTTCAAACTAGTAAGGAAGGCCAGTGGTGTTAACTACATGGTAGAACTGCTAGGCAGGAGGCAGGGGCCCAAATTGTACCAAGTTAATATGATGAAATCTTACCATGATAGAGAGGCCCTAGTGCTAAGTATTCTCAGTAGGAGTCAGGAGGAGTCTGAGAGGGATGTATGGCTACAGGGAGCCAGCCAGCAAAATGCAAAGTTACTGTGGTGGCACCTAGGGTTGCAGGCATATGAAATGACAGTGCAGCACTGCGGGGGGGGGGGGGGGTCAGCAATGCCAAGGCAGATGGAATCTCAAGATAGGGTATGGATAATGTACTCCCAGAGAGGCTCATTCCTCTCAAGCAACGTTTCTCAAAGGGCACTTGAAAAACTAGCTTGAATCTTCAAAGGTGGAGAGATGTGATGATAAGAGGTACTACCAGCCATGCCAGGAGAAGTAGGGCAGTGGATGAAGTCTTATAGTAACTGACTGGTGGTAGTGAAACTACCTTATAGTCTGGACAGAGGGTGGCATAGCTAGTAAATCTTTGCCAACTTTTTCCAGGTGTGAGTGTGTGCAAATTAAATCTCAAAGAGTGTGTGTGTGTGTCAGCTACTTTGAGCCGGGACACAAAGCACTGGTTTCACAGAGAGAGTGCAGGAGGACTTGCCTTGGACACTTGACTGAGGACTTAACCCTACAGCTGTGCCAGTGGGTAGTCTTATTGGGGACCTGGAGGAAACATATAAAGGCACCCAGAACCCAGGCTGAGTGTGTGCCCTGTGTGCTCTTAAAGGAAATTGAGCTTGATGCAGAGAGGTCTGCATCTGGAAATACTGAGTGTATGCATTTGTATTCCAAGTGAACATCCCTCTCTAGTGTTAGTTGTGAGTATTCAGGCTCCTTTATTACTGACCCAGAGTGGGAATGTCACAATATACTTACTAAATATAGGGACCTTCCAGTATCCAACAGTGTACACATTATGAGTGTTGCAATCTTCATCCTCACAAATTTTACAACATATGTTCATCATAGGGATCATCGCTGCAGTAGCCTCTGCTATGCCAGACAGCTTCCAAATCTTCAGGGTACCTTCCATGTACCCAAACTGTTAGTGAGCTTGAGCTCAGCTGACTAAAAAGACACATATTTGGTGCGAAGCCCTTCAGGGCTTTCCTTCCACCTATGATGATATAAGATAGTGCCATCTGTGGCAGGGAGAGTAGGGCAGTGCATGTGTAGCATATGCTAGCATAGCTAGCTAGAGTTTTGTAAAGAATTTAATGTCATTTGGCTATCAAACTGACTTGTACAGATGCTTTTGTTAAAATGTATTTGCAACAAAAATGCATCAAAAGTGGGTCCTGCTGGACAGAAAAGAGATATACATGTATGTCAGTATTATTATTACTGATTAAATGTATATGTTTTAACAGAAAATTCTGGAAGGGAAGAGGTTAACCTCAGTCCATCTAATTTTGAAAAATATGTTGAAAATTAAATGGGTTCATTTAGGCCATAAAAATTTTATCTTACAGGTGTGATTGCAGCCAGAGACAAAAGTGTCTGGAAAAAACAGGACTATGAATCTTACTGTGTTGTCCTTAGGGGTGAACTAATTGCTACCCTGGAAGGATGGAAGTTTTTGAAATTGTTTTATAACTTTTAGATGCTGTAACAGATCATAGCAAAGCTCTGCGTGTGTGTTGTGCCAGAGTCAGGTGACCAGATGTGATGTCATTCTATAACCAGCACTGAAATGATTCTTTAGATATTATTGAGAGATATGATGGAACTCTCACGGCAACACTTTGGTTTTTGGAACCTGACAGGAAAGATGTCTCACAGATATCTCACACAACTTCACACCTGATCTTGCCTTGCTGTAGTAAGCACTTCAACACACTTCATCTTGCCTTGCTTTAGTAAGTAACCAGGGAATAGTAATTCTTTGGATCAGTCAGGAAGCTGTAGTGAGATTAGTTAAATATTGTTTTTCTGCATCTGTGTGAATTTGTCCAATTGTATTATTTTTTTATATCTCCTGTGAATGAAACTCTGGTCTTTATTGTAACTAGATATTCAGTATTCTCATGTTTTCTGTTTTATTATTCATTATTAAATATTTTTATACATTTTGTTGTGGCTGATCTTTTAGAGAATACTTTCAACATCTTAATAGTATTTATACTTATTTTAGTGACACGGCTGATGCTTCTGAAAGCCTTGCTGCACTGGTCAAACTCTACCATTTGTATTAGTATTAATTTTACTCAGTATGATTGGGTACCCTTGTACCTTAGAGTAGCTGACTGGTGACAGCATAATTACCTTATAGTCTGGGTAGAGGGGGGCACAGTTGGTAAATGTGTGTGTGTGTGTGTGTGTGTGTGTGTGTGTGTGTGTGTGTGTGTGTGAAAGTCAAATACCCAAGTGTGTGTGCCAGTTACTTGGAACAGGGGTACAGAGCTCTAAATTGGTTAGTGTGGAGTCTTGTTTGGGGCCTGGAGAAAAAGAGAGAGTCCAGCCCCAGGTCTGGAGTGTGCTCCTTGTGTGCTGTTAAGGGAAACTGTGCTTGCTGCAGAGAGCTGCATCTGAAAATACTGTGTGTATATCCATTTTTGCTCCTAGTGGCTGTCCCTAACTGGTGTCAGTGGTGAGGATTGAGGCTTCTTGATTACTGGCATGGAGTAGGGACCATCACACCACCAAAGAGTGCTCCTCTTCTGGGCTTTCAAGGATTGATGGCTGGCTAATGTTTTCCATTGCTAGGTAGAGAAATTCGCTTCAGGGGGGAACATTTGTACATCTACTATTTTAAGCTAGGAAAAGGTGTTTTTATTGACTCTTACATGCTTTTAAATAGGAGTATTACTTTTTACCTTTTTTAAAATTAAAAAGTTAATTTGAAAATGCTTTTTTTCTGAGATAAAATTAGTGTTACTTTACTTCCAGAGCTGGGGTAAGTGTGGTACGTTTTTTTTTAAATGCTTTTGCTGTGTTTTTTCAGGAAAATTTAACTTTTTTAATAGTTACCTGTTATACCAACTACTGGTGCCATACTTTCCCAGGAATAAGGGATCTTTTTCAGTTTATCCATGGAACATCCTTCCAGTTCCTTAGTTCTTCTTTCTTCCAGCCGCAAATAAGAAAATTGCTAAGCTTCCTTTGCCAACACATCTGGCTGCTAAAATGCCTCAGCCATAGATTGGTGACTCTGCTGTGACATTTCTGGATCCTCAGACCACTCACCTTTTTCCTTGTCTCTCTCTCTGATGCAGTCTGTACAACCACCATTAGATACATCCTTTGCAGCTGTTGGAGTTCTCTTGGTGGGCAAGGGAGTGCCACTTTTATCTGTCTTGGGGAAAGGAATAGATTGTACCTCTCTGCCTAGCCAGAATGCTATACCTATCCCTAGGGAGGTGTTCTGTGATAAAAATTGGTCTACTTCTTCAGAAATTCCTGTCAAAAAGAATAAACAATTTAGACAAATATCTTCTCCAGTCAGTTACTTTGAACAGGAGTAATTCATTGGGCTCAACTCTGAGTTTAGTTCAGGCTCTTGACCCTTCCAGTTTAGCTATTTCTGGTAAAAGAAAAAAGTGATTTTTCATTTTCTGAATAGATTTGAGTTTATGCTTGAGTATATGGACCACCAAATTATTGTGAAGGGACAGATTCTATTTTGTCTGCTTAGGCCTCTGATTTAGATGCTGGGGAGAGTGTGGCTTCAGACAGTCCCTTTGAAGGATTGTCTTTCTCTGAAACTATTTCCAGAATGTTGTTTCATTGGGAACATAATGACATTCTTCTGTCTCTGCAGAAGTATTATTATTTATTACAGCTGGATTTTCCAGAAACTACCCTGATTCCTCTTGTTATTTCAGCACTGAAGAATGTTTTTGTCACAGGCTATAACTTGCCTGACAGCCAGCCTGCTGCCCCCAAGCAAGCAGATAGATTGCATAAAATTCCTCAATCTTATAAGTTTTGATACGCTCATCCCAGATCAGACCCATCAGCTATTGCTTTAGTGAACACAGTATGTGCTAAACATCTGATTAATACCTGTCCCTTTCCTTACGAGAAGGGTAGTAAATCTTTTGATAAACTGCCAAGTTCATATGTTAAAGTTTATGTTTGTCTCTTTTGGGAACATGAGAAATATAATGGCATCTTCTGAGGAGAAAACTGCCTTGCTCAACTTGATTGCTTCTGTGTCTCAAGTGACTACTTATTGTTTAAAATATGCTTATGATTCTGCTGATGTGACTTCCAGAACTGCTGCCACTGGAACTGTTATGAGGAAGTTTGCTTGGATGCATTCTCAAAACCTTTAAGAAGATTTCAAAAGTGAACTTATAAATTGTCCCATGGATAGAGATTTATTTTTGCACTATGCTGCAGGGGTCCTTGCAAAGTTTGATGAGCAAGTCAAGCTGATTCAAGGAATTTCTCAGATTTTTTTAACTTTCCTTCTCAAAGTTTGCTAAGGGATTTAATGCTACTCCTACAACCTTATTTAAAAAGCAAAATGAACAAAATCAGCTAGCTACTAGTAAGCAAATATTTAAAAAGCAATGGCAAGGATGTTCCAAAATGAAAGGCGACCCCCCCCCCAGGTCAAAGGACAGTGTAATAATTCTGAATATCAGCGTATCTGCAAGATTGCTGTCCCCTTCCCACCCTGGTAAAACCTTAATCCTTCAGAGAGTCTGAACCTCCATGTCTCTCTTTCTTTGGAAACAGATAGTTTCAGATAGGTTCTGAAAGTAATCCATAAATGTTACAGATGGCAGAGGGAGTCTCCCCATCCTTTTCAAGGAACTCCCACTCATCTGACACCAAACTCTTATTTTCCCTCCTGTCATTTCACATCTGCTGTCTTAGGTTGTGAAAGAAGTGGTCCCTCCTCCTCCGTCAGGAGAAGAGTTTTATTCTAGAATGTTTCTGATGACAGAAAATAAAATTCTTGGAGACCATTTCAGAATCTTTCCTTTCTGAACCTGTTTGTAATAGTGCCCAAGTTTAAAATATTATCTCTTCACAACTTGTTACCCTTTATTCTTCATTTGTTGACCTCAGATTTAAACAGTACATATCATCACATTCCTGTAGATCTAGATTTCAGATTTTTCTTATGTATTTCTGTGTCTGGATCACATTATCAGTTCTTTGCATTGCCCTTCGGTTTATCCTGCTCCAAGGGTATTCACAAAGTGTCTGACTCGTATGATAGTGCAGAGTGCAAGGTATTTGCATTTTCCCTTATTTAGACAACTTGCTTATGTTTGCAGAGTCTTTTTCAAAGTGTCATGAATCTTTCATCTGAGTAAGGCATCTCCTGCACAGACTGGGGTTCCAGAAGAATGTGCAAAAGTCATCTCTGACTGTTTCTCATGGGATTGTTTTCCTGTACTGGATGCCTCAGTTCAAAGAGCTTTTCTTTCTCAGGAAAAGGTACTGTAGAAGTGTATCTATATCTTTTCCTGAAATATTTTCCCCTCTGACTAGTGTCTCAGACAGGAAATTTCTCAGGATTCTGGGTCTCATGAATTCTATGATTTTCCTGATCCCTCTTGCAGGAATGGTTTAATTTCTGCAAATGTTTTAGGTTTCTAATGTCTTGACGGGAATGGACCCCATTCCTAAGTCAGGGTACAATTAGAGTTGATGAAATTAGCATTGTTTCAGTCTTTGATGTTTGCTAAGAGAGCTCTTCTCAGCATCCACAATGTGCCCAGAATTGCTTCCTTCTGTAATTCATATGAGGTTGCATATTTAAGTTCAGTTTTAATAGACTTGTCGCTCCTACTACTGTTAGAACTGTCTGAGTCTCTTTCTTCCCCATTGTTCTTGTTTCTACTTGTAGATCATCTGAAATCACTGTCACTTTATTCTGTTTCATGCAGACTACTCAGAAGCGATCTCTGCCTTGCATATAAGGTAATCTCTGACACTGCTTTATTGGAAATGCTGCATATCTGCAAGTCAAATGGTACACTGGTTACTCGCTCTAAAGACCTTAACCTGGTATGTGACATTAATAGAACCTGCTGGACGGCCAGATTTGTTTCCCAGAGGTTACCATACCTTTGGAATAGACTCCCACTTCATGTCAAACAGAGCACCTTATTGGCCCTCTTCAAATGCAACCTGGACCAGGATGTGTAACTGTAAATTCACCCTGGGGGTTCCATTTGTGTCCCTCTTGGACAGGGGCAATAAGTGCTGATCATGGAAATGAGGGTAGAACTTGGCTAGGCTTGTAAGGACCCTAGGGCCATTAGCCCAGTAACTTCCTATGATCCTAATCCTGATATTTTATGACTTTATGTCTATCTCTGTATGTTAAGATGCTATAATCACCAGGTATAGCAACTTCAATGACCAATTCTACATTTGTCTTTTTTCATGGTTTACTATATCTAGTTTTCACTCATCTATTTTTTGAACTGTTGGTAGTGGATGATCTCATGTGATATAAACTTCATCATTCTCTTTAATGCTTTTGGTTCCTATTTCCAACACTTCTCAGCTACTTCTAAATTGTAGTGCTTGTGCAATACCCAAATGTAGTAGTCTTGCCACCTTATTTTGCCTTTCAGTATACTGACCCTCTGCCATTTGTGTATCACACCCAGCAACAAGATATGCAACTGTTTCGAGATCTGTTTTATAGAACCTGCAGAGGACTTTGTAAACCATTGTGCGCATAGTCCACAATTCTAGGCCGCCATTATAAGCCTTTCATCTTTTGGTTTCAGCTCACCTCTCCCTAACCATTCCTGTGTTAAATCTTTGTCAATATAAGGTTGTTCCAAGATATCTCTGTACTTGCCATAATATTTGCGGATTTTTCATTTTTTTTTTCTTCTCATCTGATCCATTTCCTTATAGTCTTTCTTTTGATTTTTAGCACATTCAGTTCTTTTTATTTTAAACACCTTTATTTGTATCCTGTCTAGCTCATTTATTATACCTTAGTGTAAGTTCTGTTTGAGTTCCTGCTATTGAATTCACATCTTCCGTACCAAATATTTTCAAAAAATATCTTCAGAAATAAGTTCATAGGTTCATAGGTTGGTACTGGGCTATCTGCCAGAAGGCATATATTAGCCCAGCCACGTTGTGCGGTATTCACCACCCCTTTAGTAGTTCCCTAGACCCTTGTACTAGCAGCTAGTACCCTTGGCCCCTATCCAGTAGTGCTGTTGGTGTGATCCCCAGTGTGAACTTTCTGTTACCCATCCACTCATCAAGGTTCCTCTTGAAGAGTGATAGTGAGGGGCTTTGTCTTATATAGATCGGGACCCTGTTCCATAGTAAGGGAAGTCTCTGCGAAGGGAATCTATCCCTCCAGCATGTTCTATTCATTGTTGTGTTGAGGTTTATATCCCTAGAGCATGTAGTTCGAATAGATTTGGTTTTGCTAAGATGGAGCATGTTCAACAATTCTGGGTTGGACATGGCTCTGTACGTTAGACAGAGATCGCCTTTGAGAAAGTGGTATGCAACAGAGAACAGTCTTAGCTTTTTCAATCGTGCTGCATAGGGCAACTGTTTGAGGCCAGTAATCCTCTTGGTTAGGTACCTCTGTGGTCTCTCCAGCTGCCGGAGATGTCTAGCCAGGTACATTCCAATTGGTGCATTGTACTCAATAATGGGTCTGATGAGGGAAGAGAAGAGGGGCACCATTACATCCTTAGATCTTGATGCGAACCCTTTCGTGATCAGATGGGTCACATAGAAGGATTTTCTAACCACTTTGGCAACATGGTTATCAAAGGAAAGCTGACTATCTACTTGGGTCACTAGATCCCTTATTTCTTCTTCAGATTTCAGGGGATTACCTCCTATGTTGTAGTTTGCAGGTACTCTGTTTTTTCCAAAGGGGATTACTACACATTTTTGTGCATTTAGCTTGAGGCCATGGCTTTGACACCATGCATCAGGCTCATTTAGGCCCTTCTGGAGGATCTCCATGTCGGCTTTTGTTATATTTTCCCTAATAGGTCCACCAGATATACCTTCACTGTTGCAAATCAAGTTCCAGTCCCCATCTATATTCCCTACTATTTCTCCCAAAATTTCTTAAGCTCCATAAACTTTTCAGTAGAATATAAATACATGCCATTGTAATACTCCTCCCTTGCCAGTATCCCCTTACTACCAGAAAATCTACAATTTTTGTCTTTTTCTTCTCATCTATCACTATTGGAGCCCCTCTAGCAATTAGTATAATTATGCCTCTTTTCAACTGTCCCTGATATTCTGCTAAATATACATTCTGAAATCTTCTGTTTGTCAAATTCACATGCTCATTTCTTTCCAAATGTGTCTCCTGCAGCATTGCTATTTGAACTCTGCATTTCTTAATATAATTCAGTAATCTCCTTTTTATCTGTACCTGTAAGGCCATTAAAGTTCCAGGATAATATGAACAGCATAGCCATCATGATAAAAAGCTATTGTTCCCACCTGTTATACATGACAGTTTTTTTTGAATGTGTATTTCCAGCTTTTTTGTTACATGCATTTAGCTGTTAATTGTTAAGACTCATCTACCACTAACCTTGGCATAATGAAGTCTCCCATAAATATTTCCTTTTGTGGTTTTTCTTGATTTCTACATTTCTCTACTTTTATACAAATTTTCATAACATTTCTGAAATAGCTGTAGTATTTTACAGGATCTCTGTTATTTTTCTTGTTATATGCTCTCTAAGTTTAACGACAACCTTTTCTACTTTCTGTTGCCTATCTCTTTGTGCTAAAAGTTTTTGTGCTGTCGAGTTATTATCAAAAAATAGTTGCTTAACAGCAAATTTGATGTTGTTAATCTCCATTCATTCTTGACTGATGGGTTTGGTTCCAACTTCACGGAACCAACTCAGCCGTCACACATAGCTCGCGCCAGGCAAAAACTCTTGAGCTAAGCCTCTACCCACAGTACCCCTCTTCTCATTACCTCAGATCTCATTTGCCGCTCTGAAAATTGGACGTGTCAGCTGATACTCTCAGATGAGTGCCTTTATTTAGTGCTTTTTGCGATTTTGCTAAAACGTTTAATTATATTTCTTTCTTGATAGCCTCACTATTTTTCTGAGTGTTTGACTGCTTTCTGTTGTATTCTATTCAACCCCTTTTATCTGAAGGTATTCTTGTTACCATCACTGGTAACTTGCCTTCCCTCCCTTTCTCTTCTTATTGTTGATAATCATGGATATCATAGTTGATATCTTTCTTTCACTCTCTTTACCTTTTTAGGTATTTTTAGTATACCATTACTGGTAGATCTAACTTTCAAAAAACAAACAGACTCCCCCCCCCCTCATACTGTTGTTTGTGTGTATATGTGTGTGTGTGTGTGTGTGTGTGTGTGTGTGTGTGTGTGTGCGTGTGTGTGTGTGTATGTGTATGTTTGTGTGTGTGTCTATGTGTGTGTGTGTGAATTGGAAATGGCAGAAAAACAGAAAGGTACATCCAGTTTCAAACAATCAGGTCTGTGACAGAAAGATGCCCAATTTAGGTGGGCATCTTTTTTGGGTATACTGTTTGGGTGCACCCATCTAAACATTATATGTAAAATTTGTCAGGGCTTCAGTGCCCATTACTCTAGGAGAGAGACCTAATAAACTTATTTTGAAAGGCTTATTAAAATGTTCGTTTGATGAAGCCCGTCTAAGTCTGAGACATCTAAATCTTCAAAGACAGATACAGAAAAAGAGAAGTCATTCTGTGCCGACCTCACCATAGGCACATGAGGTAAAGTCTCATAAGTTGCAGGTTCCATCTGTCTCTTTGGAACCGACAGCAAAAGTTACTAAATTGACAGAATCAAGATCTTTCACACTGACAGTGGCAGAGTCTCCATTGGTACTGATGGTTATTGCACTGATATACTTTGGCACCGTCCACTGTTTCGGCTCCGACGACCTCTTCGGCATTGACAATAGCTTCTGCACCAGCATCACTTATTTCTCATTCTGTCCTGGCATCCCCTTCTGCACAGCAACCAATGGTGCCAAAAGTCAAGTCAGTTATACTTCCCAGTACTACTTATTCCTCTTCTGTGGACCCCTTCTTGAGTCAACTCCCCCAGCCCCTTTTTTGACAGACCTGAGTCCCCTTCGGGAATGTCGATCTGTTCTTCCAGGAGTCTTTCTGAATTAGATGTAGTTAGATTGGAGGACCAGCTTTTGGCAGCCAGGAGTCTTCAGATCTCTCTCCCTCCCAGAGTCGAAGCTTACTGTCCAAGGACTCCACCAGTTTATCCTCCTTCAACCTCCCTCCAAGGTCTGGAGCCCTCCACTTCGATGTCCCCCGGTACCAGCTACCTTGGTGCCAACAGTGGACCTTACCTCGGCACCGGGGTTGCTCTGTTGTCTTCATATTCTTCGGAATGATTGCACACCTGGGACTGTGGTTTGGCTGTCGGTTCCGAGACCCTTTGTACGGTTTCAGTTGCTTCTATGGCGCTGTCTCTGGGTCTTGGGACCGTGGCAGTTTCGTGCCCTCCCTGGCTCCTGTTCTGGATGGCGGCTCATCGGATTGGGGTGTGACCCCAATTCCAAGGTTGTCTTTCTCAGTTCTGGGTTCCCATTCCTCTTCAGGTGGGCCTGCCTTCCAGATCATGGAGAGAGCTTCGGCTTCAGCAGGCTCCCAGCTGGCTCCTTCCTTATCAGAGTGGCATATTTTTGTATCCTTTGGCCCGCAGCTGTCACAGTCTACTACGTCTGGACAGGGGGTACAGGAGCTGCAAGACACCCCTGTTCAGGGTCCACCCTCTTCAGAGTCTTTTTCAGAATTTCCCCCTGAGGAAACACCCCGTAAGAGGATGTGCAAGAGGAATCACCTAGATTCTCCAGAAGAATCAGTCACAGAAGACACAGATTACGATGAAGGGGAAAGTTCCCCCAGTCACCCCCTGAAGATGCCTCCTTCTAAGACCTCCAGGAAATATTAAAACACAGGGGTGATTGGAAGCCCTCAAACCCATCCTCTGAGGAATCTGTGTTCTTGCAAGCTTTTCGTGCCCATCTATCTACTTCCTGGGTGACCCCCACCTGCTGGTGATCTAATTAAGCTGATTGTTCAGCGGGTGTGGAAGGCTCCTTATTCCATAGAGCCCATTCCCCAGAGACCAGATAAAATTTTGACAGCCCCAGAAGATCAGTCCCGTTGGAGAAGGGGTCTAGCAGTAGATGCCATGGTGGTGGCGGCGGCCACCAAAAAGGAACTCGCCGAGGAGAGTTTGACTGTCCATCCGCCTAACCGAGAGTCTAGGATGATGGACAGGTTCGAGAAGTGGGTTTTTGCTTCATCAACCTTTGCTATTAGGTCCTTTAACTTCTTAACACATTTTACTAGACTTCATAGGGACCTGATAACTGAGCTTTCAGTCATCTTTGCAAGAGCTGTATCTGACGAGGTTCGGGGCAAAATTGCCTCGCAGCTTGTCACCCTGGAGTTTGTCTCAAACTCGTTCAACCTGCTCATTGCCCATGCAGCTGAAGGGACGGCTAGGGCAGTGGGTACAGGTGTTGCCATTAGGCGACACGCCTTGATGCGCTTGTTTGACTTCATGGAACCCTTCAAGTCTTCCTTCATCAACGCTCCGGTTAACAGCTCCTCTTTCTTTGGCCCAAAAGTTAAGTGTGAAAAAGACGGAAAGACCCTTTCTGCTGTAGCTGTTCATTTTTCTATTCCTCAACAATCCTATTCTAGGAATCGGAGGAGTTTGAGAATGTGTTTCAGGAAAATCCCATGGGCCTTTTTGTTACAAATGTGGTGAGTACTCCCCCCGGGGCAGAGGGGGAAACACTACTGGAAGACGTCCTCCCTGTGGCAGAGGGGGTCTGCGTAATCAGGGTTCCAGAGATACCTTTTCCAGACAACCCTACCAGCGCTCCTGAATGGAGGCCTGATTGCTTACCTCTGGAAGCAGTCAGGGGAAGATTTTCACTGCACCAATCAGCCTGGCCTATGATAACTTCAGATACCTGGGTGCAGAAAATTATCACCAGAGGTTACCCTATTCCCTTCAATCTCTTACCAAGGCTTCAAAAGCAAATCCCCAATGTTCCACCCAGTCAAAGGGATCTAGCAGCATTAGAAATCCAAAAGCTGCTCCTAAAAAGAGTCATCCAAGAAGTCCCACCAGACCAAATAGGATCCGGATTTTACTCAAGATTCTTTTTACTATCAAAAATGACAGGGGACTGGAGGCCAATTCTGGATCTTAGCCTATTGAACAAATTTGTACAATAGACAAAATTCCAGATGGTCATGGCTCAGTCTATCCTTCCCTTTCTGGAGAAGGACGATTGGATGTTCTGTATAGAGCTTCAGGATGCGTATTACTACATAAAGATGGACAAGTGCTCCAGAAGATATCTCCACTTCCGTCTAGGAGCCAGTCATTACCAATTTCAAGCACTGCCCTTTGGTCTCACCACAGCCCTAAGGGTGTTCACCAAATACATGGCAGTCGTAACAGCTCACTTGAGACTATGAGGATTCTGAGTGTTTCCATATCTAGATGACTGGCACCTCACTGTCCCCTCCAGGCATCTACTGCTTTACGTCACAGACTTCGTGCTGCACCTCGCCGAGGCACTAGGCATTTCAGTCAACAAGGAAAAAATCACAATTGACTCGTACACAGGGTTTAGAGTTCATCAGAGCATGACTAAATACAGTTTCCTGTGTGACATCCCTTCCCCTCCACAGGCTCATGAAGCTGAGGTCACAAGTTCAAGCGATCATTTCTCAAAACAAAGTTCCTGCTCACCTGGTACTGCAAACTCTGGGGACCATGGCAGTAGCTATAACCTTAGTAACCCTAACAAGGTATCACATGAGTCTGCTTCAATGACTGTTGGCATCACAATGGTAGAGTCTAACGCAACCAATGTTCTATCCAATCCTGATAACAAATTGCAGCAAAAAAGATTTATCTTGGTGAATGAAGCCAGAAGAAAATCTGTGGGGTCGCACTTTTTATCCGTCTCCACCCAAAGCCATAGTGACCACAGATGCTTCCCAGATGGGGTGGGGGGCATTATCTGGGAAAAGACTATTCAAGGCACTTGGTCCCAGCAAGAGGCCAATTTGCACATCAGTTGACATCCTAGAATTGAGGCCAGTGCTTTTAGCATTGCAAGCATTACAGTCTTTCCTTTATTCGGGGACAATTGCAGTTCAAACAGACAACATGTCAGCAGTCTGGTATATCAACAAACAGGAACCAGATCCTACTCATAATGCCAGGAAGCCCTATGGATTTGGCAATGGGATATCGCTTCCAACCCCTTTCTGATAGCAATTCATATCTCAGGTAACTCCAATGTGATTGCGGACAAGTTGAGCAGGTGCATCCTCCTGCCTCACAAGTGATCTCTCAGCTACAACATAGCGACGAATATCTTTCGTCATTGGGGCCAGCCATGCTGCGATCTGTTTGCCTCTCTGACAAACAACAAATGCAGCAGCTACTTTGCTCTAATTCCTCCCTCAAGGTGAGTCCCCAAAAGTCGCAATTTTTTGATTGGCCTCCAGGACTTCTTTATTCCTTTCCCCCTGTTCCACTGACTACCCAGTTTTTGAGGAAAGCCCAAAGGTTGAGAAGCAAAGTACTTGTTATTGCACCCTTTTGGCTCTGCCAAATCTGCTTCTTCTTTCTTTGGCCTCATCTGGTTCACTGCCCTTGGATTCTGGACCCAGCTACGGGCCTACTGTCTCAACCTCAGGGCTTGGTGCATCCCAGTCTCCAAAATCTCAAGCTGACAGCTTGGTATCTCCAATTCCAGTAATTGCCAGGCAGAATAACTTATCCTCTTCAGTACAAAGGATTCTTCTGGCTTCCCACAAATCATCCACCAGAAAGCTTTACCAAAGCAAATGGAAAATATTTTCGATTTGGCCCTGTATGAACAACATAGACCCTTTTTCAGCATCACTTGATAAAGTCCTAGAATATTTAGTGACCTTATTTGAAACAAGAGCCTCTACCTCCACAATTAAGGTTAATTTAGCTGCTATTTCCAATTTTCACGACGGACTTGATGATCATTTCTTGATGTCTCATCATTTATGTAAAACTTTTCTTAAAGGCGCTCTACATTTAAAACTCCCATTCAAAGATCCTGTAGCGCCGTGGGTTTGACTTTAGTTTTACAAAACCTAGTTCAACAGCCCTTTGAGCCAGCAGCTACTTGCGACCTCAAGTTTTTGTCTTGGAAAACCCTCCTCCTAGTAGTTCTGAAGTCTGCTAGAAGAATTTCACAAGTTTTATGTGTGAAACATCCTTATATAATTTTTCACAAAGAGATTGTGTCATTAAGAACCAACCTGTCCTTCTTCCCCAAAGTGGTATCAGAATCTAATATTTACCAGTCTATAGACTTGCCCATCTTCTTTCCAAATTTTTCAAACAAAGGTGAATACTGTTTACATCTGCTGGATGTCCACAGACAATTACATTTTTACTTGAGCAGAACAAAATCTTGTAGAAAATCAGGCCAATTATTTCTGTCCGTTTCAGGACCCAGATTGGGCAAACCTGTATCAAAGGTTACCTTATCAAAATGGCTTAGAGATTGTGTTACCTTTGTCTACAATCAAAATAAACTCAAACTGCCTACTACTGTTAGGGCACATTCTGCCAGATCTGTTTCCACTTTAGTGGTCTTTCATTCCAAGGCCTCTATGGAAGAAATATGTGCAGCTGCAACATGGGCTACTCTTCATACCTTTATCATTCATTACAAATTATACATGGTCTCCAGGGGAAGGGCATCCTTTGGCTCTATGGTACTCAGGAATATCCTTCCTTAGGGCCACCCAAGATCTAAAGTAGCTGGGGACTCTGTCCCATCAGTCAAGAATGAATGAAGACTGATAATCAGATAAAGAAGTTATGTCCTTGCCGTAACGTTCTATCTGTGTTGTTGATCTTCATTCAATCTTGACATCCCATGCTCCCTCCGGCACCCTCCAACAGACTTCTGGAGGATTGGACCTGGTCCTGGAAGGTTATAGGGCTATACCTTAGACAGGGCTTCTGTAATTCCTTTAATTCACTCCAAATTTGATCTGAGGTAACGGGAAGAAGGATATTGTGGGTAGAGCCTTAGCTTGAGAGTTTTGGCTGGCATGAACTATGTATAACAGCTGAGTCAGTTCCGAGAGGTCAGAACTGAACCCATCAAAATGAATGGAGACTGACAACCCAGATGGAATGTTATGGTAAGGACATAACTTCTTTTTTTTTCTAAACTCAAGCTTATTATCCAGATACTCCCTTATTTTCTCTTTAGCACTCTGCATTTGTGTCTGCGATCCGCGATGGTGGTGCTGCGGTAGCGTTGTCGCCTCACAGTAAGATGCTGACCGGTTCGACTCTCAGCTAGAGTGTCTTCTGCGTGGAGACATGCGTGAATGGGCGTGCCTTCGTTGAAGGTTGTGCGTTAGGGCTGGCAACTCAGCACGTAAAAATCAACAGCCAATCAATTGAGGACCGGAGTTCCACTGTGGCGACTCCTAAACGGGAAAAGCCGAAAGACACAACAACAACAACTCTGCATTTGTGTCTGCTCGTGTTCTTTGGGATTCACCTTGTTCTACAATACATTAGTCTTTGTCAGCCTCACTAAATAATTCCGGGTCTATATCAGAAGATCAAAGTTTCAAAACTTCGAATCTGATGTGGTCGACACCATATGATCAAAGTCTTGAAACTTCAAATCTTGTAACGGAGATCTCCGTACAGCGTGGAAAGGGAAGATTTCCCTTTTCTGCACTGTAGTGCGATCTTGGAGTTGGTATATTTAAGTAGCAGGAGGTGTGGGGGGTGCAGTGGGACTTACCCCCCCCTGCTTAGAGCTTTTCAATTGTTTGTTTTTGTAGGTTGTTGTGTTTTATTACATTTTTGATGTTTCAAGACTTCGATTATATGGTGTCGACCATATCAGATTCGAAGTTTTGAAACTTTGATAATGTAATATAGACCCAATAATTCCTATTAGCTTTTAACCATATATTTTTCTTTTATTTGTACCCTCTTTTTAACCTTTATTTTTGGAAGCAGAACTATTCGACCCCAGACTGTCTGACCCCAAATATATTCTAGTAAGTACTTTATCATTATGTTATTATTTAATCAATTATTTAATAATAACACTGTTAATTTTTCATTGTAAAGATATATATATTTTTCATTTTAATATTTTTATTTAATTTAATTATTACATTGGTTAGTATAAATGTAACACATAAACTTTTAATATATGGTAACTAGTGTTATGTTTTATCCCACATTGGTTAAGCCTAAATCATGTAACCACTGACTAATTAACTAAACAAAACATTGTTGCATGCCACATCTCATAAAACATATTGAAAAATATAACGGATATATATACATGAATGACTGAAAACGAATTCATATATTAATATCTACTACTTACTAAAAAAAACCTTAAAAGGATCCCACATTCAATGATGTATTCTTAATGACTGCTGCTTCATAATTGTGAAACTAACCTCCTGTACCCCCTTGTACGTGTACATAAAACACGGTGTGTCAGGTTGTCATAGCAACCTAAGCAGATATTAATGTCTCACTAAAAAATAACACATACACGATCAGATGTAACACTCAAGCATATGCTTGAGTGCATCAACAAAAATAAACATACCTAATATCACAATATAATTTAATAGAAACCTTTAAAACATGTAAGCTCACTCAAACACTACTTTCTAATGACCGGACCGAACGTTTGAACTGGCAAATTATAAACATGTGCATCCGTATCGTGTCTATATATTATCTGTGGAACAATGGATGTTAAGTTGTCTATCTCGCCTTTATTCTTGCTGTTTGGGGATTGGAGACTTGGCCATCTTCAATAGCTCGAGAGCTGTTTACTGGCTGGAGGCTATCCCTGATCCCATGATGCCTAGCGATAGCTACCCAGATCTCGTTTGCTGCTTCAGCTGCGAGGTGTGTTGTTTTCTGGCTCAGGCTTGTATTTTCAAATTTTTTGTGTAGAAATATATTCCTATGCTTCATAAAACTATTAGATAATTTACCTTTTCTTAGTTTTATTTACTAGTGTTGTTGTTGAGTACCTTGTTCTCCTTTAGTCCCTTTTAGCAGAACTTGTTTAAGTTAGAGAGTTCTCCCCTCCCCGACTCCCTTTCCAAGGAAGCCGTTTAACTTAGAGGTTCTCCTTGCCTCTGTTTTTTCTTAAAAAAAAAAAAAAGAGTTTGTTTTATATATTTTTTGCATAGTCAGTTGTTGACTAGAGTAGAAATTTTTTTCTATCTGTGTTTCTCTTCTGGTGCTTGGTTGATATGTCTAAAGAAGCTAAAGTTTCTGGATTTAAAAAGTGTGACTCGTGCTGTCAGAAAATGTCTCTAACAGACGGGCAGTAGTTGCATTTATTGTTTGGGCGCTGTTCACCTGCAGGACTCTTGTTCTATCTGCCATGCCTTTAGTCCAAGAGTCCTGCAGGAACAGAAGAGCAAATTGATCCTTAGGGGTCTGTTAAAACCTCAGGATTCACCGGCAAAGAGTTCACAGCCAGTGAAAACCCCCAAATCCTCTAAACCGTCGGCTCCACCTTCGGGGCCAACCCTGGTACAGGATTTACCCAGTATGTCGGTTCCAGCTGGCACCGACAAGACAGCCCCTCTGTCGGCTCCATCGGATGTTTCGGAGCCATCTCGGAGCCATAAAAGGCTGAGGTCCCCTTCATTAGAGTCAGTTCATTCGGCTCCTGGCTCTGCATTATTGCAAAGTGAACGTAGCCACCACTCTTCACACTCCTCTCGATCCTCTAGGCTGTCGAATCATAATGTGGAGAGAGTAGTAAGTAGGTTGCTAAATCACAGGCACTAGCTAAAATGTTGTCTAGCCCTCCTCAATAGGTATCGGCTCCATCCACCTCCCTTTCTGTTCCTCCTCCAACTCCATTGAGCTCGGAGCCGGAGTTCGTTGGGGTTCGAGTAGTGGAACCGTTAGCTCCGATAACTATATCTCCTTCGGTTCCGATGTTGGTTCTGATTACCTTGATAGTACCTTCCATCGAGGGATCTGGATGCCGGGGCGAGTGGCATCGGACCATTGTCCGACCCGGTTCTCCCTCTCGGAGCATTAGCGCAAGTGAGCTCGGCTCCAACATCGGCCTCGGAGCCGCCCCCTCGGCGCGGAGAAAGATTCCTATTTCTTAAGAACTGAGGCTTTCTCTGCCTCGAGGCAAGGACGCCTTTGAGGTCATGCAGAGCGTGATGTCCCCCGAGTCAGCTCCACTACCAGCCCCACCGGCTCCATCCCCTGTAGTGTCTGTACCAACCTCTGCTCCTCCTCCAGACCCCAAGCGTAGGGAACCGATGCTCCAGGACACCCCATTGGGTGTTTCCTCTTCTTCCGAGGCCTCCCCTGATCACTCAGAGGAGCCTTCTCAGAAGAAGAAGTGCAAGAGGAAGCACATTGGCTCCCCTGAGTCTGTCCCTTCTGATACAAACTTAGATGAATCGGACAGGTCCCCGAGATCCTCCTCTGAAGATGTTTCCTTCTCGGACATCCTGGAAATGCTTAGGCAGAGGGGGAACTGGAATCCCCTAGCCCCTACCGAGGATGAGTCTGTATTCCTGGATGCTTTTGGTTCCTGGCCTTCCACCTCCTTGATTTCTCCACCTTTCGACCCACTTATGTCCGTAGTGGCTCTAAAGGCTTGGTCAGCTCTGGACACAGTGGAACCTACTCCAAGGAGATCTGGTAAATTTATTACAGCCCCCCCCAGGATAAGCAATTCCTTTCTAAAGGTGTGCCCATTGATGCCATGGTGGTAGCAGCAGCCACCAAAAAAGAGTTAGCGGAGACCTCTTCATCTGTTCATCCCCCTAACAAGGAGTCTAGGACTAGGACGATGGACAGGTATGGAAGGCGAATGTTTGCTTCAGCGACCTTCTCCATGAGGTCACTGAACTCCCTGTGTCATTTTACTCGACTTCAAAGGGATCTCCTTAAAGAGCTTGGAGATACCCTTCAAGATCCTACAGCTGAGGGAGCACAAGCCAAAGTAGCTTCCCAGCTAGCGACGCTTAATTCTGTAGTTAACTCCTCCATGAGGCTCATTTCCTATGCAGCCGATGGAGCGAGTAGAGCCACGGACACGGGTGTAGCCCTTAGGAGGCATGCGTGGATGCGGCTGTGTCACTTTGTGGAACCCTTTCGAGCGTCCTTCACCAGTACCCCCTTTGATGGCTCCTTTCTCTTTGGGCCACAGGTGAAAGACACGTTGACCAGGTGTGAGCAAGAAGGCAAGACTCACTCTGCCGTGGGAGTCTGTTTTTCCACTCCCTCTAGACCTTTCCCCAAGGGTCAGAAGAGTGGGAAGATGTGGTTGCATAAATCTCAGGGAGCCTTGCCTGCCACACGTAGTGATTTTTCCTCCAGAGGCAGAGGGGGAAACAATAATAATAGACACCGCCCTCGTGGCAGTGGGGGTCCGCAGAACCAGGGCAACAGAGAATCTTTCTCTGATAAGCCCTTCCAGCATCCCTGAAGGGTTGCCCGGCTGCTCACCTCTGCAGGCAGTCGGGGGAAGACTTTCACTGTACCCAAAAGCCTGGCAAAGTTTAACACAAGACAGATGGGTACGGTCCATTATATCCAGAGGTTACAAAATTCCCTTCCATCAACCCCCCTTACAGTCAAGGAAGACCCTTCCAGATGTTCCACCCAATCTGAAGGAGCAAGCAGTAATAGAAGTTTCAAAACTGCTAAAAAAAAGAGCCATCCAGGGTCCCCGCAGACCTGCACGGATCCAGGAATTTACTCAAGGTTCTTTTTAGTACCAAAAAAGACAGGGGACTGGAGACCGATTCTGGATCTCAGCAGACTAAACAAATTTGTACAAAGAACAAAGTTTTGGATGGTCACGCTACAGTCCATTCTACCCTTCCTGGGTTAGGACAATTGGATGTGCTCGATAGATCTTCAGGACACGTACTACCATATCAAGATGGACAGATGCTCCAGGAGATTTCTTCGCTTTTGGATGGGGGCCAGTCATTACCAGTTCAGAGCTCTGCCCTTTGGTCTCACAACAGCCCCCAGGGTGTTCACCAAATGTATGGCAGTGGTCACGGCTCACGTGAGACATCAAGGATTCCAGGTGTTTTCCATATCTAGACGACTGGCTCCTCACTGCTACCACCAGGCATCAACTCCTACAAGCGCGGGATTATACAATCACATCCTGCACCCAGCTAGGTATTACAATAAATTTCGAAAAATCTGCCTTGTTGCCCTGTCAGTCTATCACTTACATAGGAGCAGACTTAAACACAAGGGATATGTTCGCAAGGTTGCCACTAGAAAGAGTGTCCACAATTTGTCAACAAGTGCAAATTCTAATGCAGAGCAAAAGGATCCAAGTCAGGTATGTCCTTCAAACTCTGGGCTCCATGGCAGCTGCCATTCTTCTACTCCCACTAGCGCGCTTCCACATGAGAATTCTTCAGTGGCTTCTTTTCACGCAGTGGTCTTTACAAGAGCTTCCCATGTCTCACGTGATCCTGATCACAGAGGCATGCAAAAGACACCTTTCTTGGTGGATGGTCTCCCCATTAGTTACTCAGGGCAGACCTTTCATACAACCCCCTCCGGTAGCCACAGTGATGACAGACGCCTCCCTGATAGGCTGGGGGGTGCATTATCTGGGCAAGACAGTCCAAGGCACTTGGCAACCTCACGAGTACCATCTGCACATAAATGTCTTAGAAATGAGAGCCGTGCTCCTAGCGTTGCAAGCTCTTCAAGACTCTCTTCCTTTTGGGACCATTGCAATTCAAACAGACAACATGTCAGTGGTGTGGTACATCAACAAGCAGGGCGGAACCAGATCTTACCCCCTGTGTCGAGAAGCACTCAGACTTTGGCAGTGGGTGATTTCCTCCCAACGTTTTCTGATTGTGACGCACATCCCTTTGAGATCTAACGTCATAGCGGACAGGCTCAGCAGACCTATCTTCATGCCTCACGAATGGTCTCTGAATCAGGAAGTTGTGGATCTTATTTTCCCCAAATGGGGACAGCCTTGCTGTGATCTTTTTGCCACCCCCTTCAACAGCAAATGCAGCAACTACTTCTCCCTTCTTCCACTTCCAGGTCACATACCCAGAGACGTTCTAGTCCACAATTGGCCTCAGGGACTTCTTTATGCTTTTCCTCCATTTCCCCTGATACCGATACTCATACAGAAAGCAAAATCATTGGGTTGCAAAATGATCCTCATTGCACTCTACTGGCCTCGACAGATATGGTTCCCGTTCCTGCACCATTACCTTCTCGATCAGCCCTGGATTCTGGACCCAATTCCAGATCTCCTGATTCATCAATCAGGCGGGTTGCATCAATCCCTCCAAACTCTCCAGCTCACAGCTTGATTGCTCCACTTCCAACCTTAGCCAGGCTTCCCAGCATTTCCCCAGCATTCCGTGAGATTATTGTCTCCTCTCATAAGTCTACAACTAGAAAAACTTATGCTAGCAAATGGAAACATTTTTCTTGTTGGGCAGAGTCTGGGAATGTGGATCCCTTCTCAGCCCCGGTCCACGAAATTCTGGAATTCCTGGCACAACTGTTTCACTCTGGGGCCGCTTCCGCTAAGATTAGGGTACAATTAGCGGCCATTTCTAATTTTTATATTGGTTTGTCAAATGCTAACATTATGTCTCATAAGCTCTGTAAAGCCTTTTTGAGAGGATCATCTGTTCTTAGACCTCCAGTGAGAGATCCCCCTCCCCCTTGGGACCTTAATTTAGTCCTAACTTCCTTAATTCTGCCTCCTAATGAACCAACAGCATCGTGCTCCATCAAGTTTCTATCTTGGAAGACACTCTTTCTGGTAGCTATCACTTCAGCTAGGCATGTCTCAGAACTTCAAGCACTATGTGTTCGTCCTCCCTACCTGGTGTTTCACAAGGACAGAGTTGCTCTGAGGACTAATCCTTTGTTTCTTCCAAAAGTCTGCTCGGAAAATAATTTAAACCAATCTATAGATCTCCCTGTGTTCTTCCCAAATCATAGCAACAAGGCAGAGTACAAACTTCACCAATTGGATGTTCATAGACAATTACATTTTTACCTGCACAGAACTAAAGAAATAAGAAAGTCAGACCAATTATTCCTTCCTTATGCCTTAAATAAACAAGGTCTCCCAGTTTCCAAGGTGACCTTATCCAGATGGTTGTCCCACACTATTACTTTTATTTACCAGTTAAGGAACAAAGAGTTACCAATTAAACCGAAAGGTCATTCTACTAGGGCATTAGCCACCTCCGTAGCCTTTCAGTCTAGGTTGCCCATGGATTCTTTCTGTGCAGCTGCCACGTGGGCAAACCCTCATACCTTTATTTCTCATTACAAGGCGGATATGGTTTATCGGAGCAGAGCTGATTTTGGTTCCACTGTTCTGAAGAGTCTGTTCCACTGAGTCACCTAGGGTGTTAGGTGCTAGGGACGCTGTCCCAAACAGCAAGAATGAAGGCGAGATAGACAACTTAACGTTCCATGTTAGTTGTCTTCATCTCGCCTTCTTTCTTGCGTCCCTCCCTCCGTCCCCCGTCCTAGTGGATTGAGAGGAGTTCCTTTTTTTCACTGGCTGAGTATTCTTTTATTGTTATTCTTCTGGCCAGGTCTTCCTAACCTATTCTAGATATTAGAATGCATGGTACAACCAGCTTTTGATAACTGGTTTCTTTCTTATTATGTCTGGATTAGCTATTTCAAACGAGATCTGGGTAGCTATCGCTAGGCATCATGGGATAAGGGGCAGCCTCGAGCCAGTAAACAGCTCTCGAGCTATTGAAGATGGCCGAGTCAGAGCCGAGGATCGGCTCCGATCCCCAAACAGCAAGAAAGAAGGTGAGATGAAGACAACTAACATGGAACGTTATGGTAGGTACATAACTTCTTAATATAGTGCATAAGTAAAAATTATCGAAATGTAGACCAAACACCCGATGATGCAAAAGATATGATGTAAAAGAGCTGGCTACAATAAATAATAACTGAACCTACACCTACAAAGCTAAGACACTTGCACTGTTGTAGAGATAATAATGCTGCACACCGGACAGCTAAACTACAAATTAATTCAACTAAGTAATTGCATTTTTGTTAAGTAAGTGTAGTTGAAGCACATAAATAGAAAAGAAAAAGACTGTCTAAACCAATTTTAGGAATGTTTAAACAGTCTTTCTTTTCTATTTATGCTTTGATGTGCTTCGGCTTCACTTACATTATTTTTTTTATTCGGGTCCAACCGTCCGGGGTCAAACTGGTCGGGGGCGAATCGGCGGTGTCCAAACGTCCTGTACCCTTATTTTCAGTTTGACTCACTCACTAGCTATACCTTCTGAAGGAATTTCTATCTTCCTTAATAACTCTCAAATAATTTCTGTTACACACTTCTTAAATTCCTCTCTTTTAACAGGCAAGTGGGAAAGCATCAGTGTCTTCATTACGCTACATTTTCATCATAGATTTTTTTATTGGTGCATGATCTGAAATAGTTACTGAACGTGTGTCAAAGCTTTCAGTTAAATGCACATCCATCCAGAACCCTTTTTTTCCATTTTCCACAAGGGGTCAGGATGTCACTTCAGCAGTGACAATCATCTAATGTCAGGATTCACACTGCCGGGTGGTAGCCCTATTCCTGTGAAATGTAATTTATATGTAGTCTAGCCCTGTTATTATACCTTGGGGAAAAACTTAAATTCTCTATGCGTTCCTACTACTGAACTCACGTATTCCATGCCAAATATTTTCATAAATTTCTTCAGAATAGGTTCGCCAGATACATCCTCACTGTTGCAAATCAAGTTCCAGTCCCCACCTATAAGTAACATTCCCTGCTGAAAGCTGATTATTTCTCCCAACAGTTTCTGAAGCTCCATAATAGCAGTTTTTAATCAGCTATAAATGCATGCCAGAATAATCCTCCTCCCTTGCCAATAGCCCCTTACTAAAACAACCATACCATTGTTATATTTTTTCCTGTTCTGTCACTATTGGAGCTTCTCTAGCAATTAGTATAATTAGTCCCAATTCCTTTGTCCCTGATATTCTGCTGTACGTCCATCCTGAAATCCTTTCTTTATCAGATTCACATGCTCATTTCTTTTTAAATATGTCTCCTGTAGCATTGCTATTTGCACACTGACTTTCTTAATATAATTAATACTGTTTCCTTTTTGTCTGTATCTGTAAGGCTGTTTGTGTTTCAAAATAAAATGGATAGTGTAACCATTAAGATAAGAAGATGTAATGTGATCCTATCTCGCCTACATTCTCTACAGATGGGTTGCTCCGACTCGGCCGCTATACAATAGAACGCAGTCTCTTATTGGCTGAGTTACCTCGTATCCCAGGATGCACCACTACAGCTTCCCCAGATCTCGTTTGCCGCTTCTGAAGCATAGACGTGGTCTCGGACTTGACTGAGCTAAGTGCCTCTTAGACAAATTTTTTTTCTGTGTAGTTTTTTGCTAAAACTTACCCAAAAGCTGTTTTAACAGCTACTTATTTTTTTGTGGTAAAATTGTGTTTTTTTGTGATACTTAAGCGGTCCCGTTTAAGTTAGAGGGGCCTTGCCCTATCCTAGGCGTTTTAGTTAGAGTCTAGGCTGTCTTGTGTAGTTTTTCGTAGTTAGTGTGTTTGTAGTTAGGTATAGTCATGTCGAAGGAACATAGACCATCAGGGTTTAAAAAATGTTCGAAATGTAATTATAAAATGTCCATTACGGACGACCATTCATTGTGTGTCTACTGTTTGGGCCCGAAGCACCTCCAAGAATCCTGTAGCGTTTGCCACGCCTTTTCCTCTCGCGTCCTCCAAGAGAGGAAAAATAAGTTAATTTTGAAAGGGCTTATTACCCCTTCCTTTGAGGAAGCCCTATCTTCTTCTTCACCTTCGAGGAAGAAAAAGTCTTCGGCTCCGACCAGCCCGTCGGATCCAGCAGCTAAAAAGTCGCGGCAGGCTTCTCCGTCGGCTCCACGGACTTCGGAGCCGAGGGCGGAACGGTCTGCCTCGATGTCTCCAGCCTCGACTCCTCTGGCTTCGGAGTCGAGAGCTCGGGCGTCGAGAGGCGAGTCATCTCCATCGGCTCCACTGCCTTCAGAGCCAATGGGGGTTGCCCGCTCAGACTCTTCCCCTTTGGTGCCGAAGTCCACATCGGCTCCGAGGGAAATTGCAGTGGTAGTGGAATCTCCCTCGGCGCTGATACTTCAAGAACCCATACAGAGCCGGCGGAGAAGTCGACTCGGACCCGGTCGGTCTCTTCTCGGTCGTCGAGGATGTCCGATTCGGATCTAGACAGGGTGCTTCAAAGGCTTTTTCAGTCACCGGTCTTTGCAAAGTTGATCTCGGCTCCAGCCCAGTCGGCTCCGGAGCCGATTTCCCATCCTGTTATCTCGATTCCTCCTCCAACAGCTTCGGCGCCGTTGGAGTCGGTATTGGTGGAGCCGGTGGAGGTTGTCGGGTCGGTTCCGACCCTAACTCCAACCCCGTCCTTTTGGTCGGGGTTCGGTAAGCGGACCTCCTCTGTCGGCCCCAGGGGGACGCTTCGGGACCGATCCTTTTGGTTCCGAGCCTCCCTCTCGGTGCGTCGGCTGCGGGAGTTCCGACTGCTGTTGTGGCCTCGGGGGTTGAACCATCCCAGGACTCTGGGGGTCCCGCCTTCGAGGCCATGAGGAATGCCTTGGCCAAATCCTCTGTGGCCACTTCTGCCATCTCACCACCACCTTCCCTTGGCATGGAGACTGGCGCCTTTGCAATCCCCCTGTCTCACGACAGCGGAGCCCCTGGGCCTGAGGTTACCCCCATTGGGGGTTCCCTTCTTCCTGGAGGTCCCTCTGAAACGCTTTCGGAGGAACCTCCGAGGAAGAAACAGTGTAAGAGGAAGCTCGTCGACTCCCCTGATGAGTCTCTCACCTCGGATACCGACCTCGATGATGCGGAAGGGTCCCCCAAGTCGTCCTCGGATGATGTGTCCTTTGCGGACATCTTGGAAATCCTTAAGCAACGAGGCGACTGGCAGTCCAAACCCCCTTCTGCTGAGGAGTCGGTTTTCCTCAAGGCCTTCGGGGCTCAGCCCTCCGCCTCCTGGGTGTCTCCGCCCTTCGATGAGCTTCTGGATTTGATCTCTCGAAGGGCGTGGGAACACCCAGATTCTGTTGAACCGGTGCCAGCTCGCCCCAATAAATTCCTTTCGGCTCCCCCGGATAAGGACTTTCTCTCGAAAGGCGTGGCTGTAGATGCTATGGTGGTGGCATCTGCCACCCAGCAAGATGTGGCAGAGGCTTCAACGTCCGTCCATCCTCCTAATAAGGAGTCTAGGAGCATGGATCGGTACGGGAAGTGTACCCTTTCTTCAGCGACCTTTACATTAAGGTCTCTGAACTACTTGACGCATTTCACGAGACTGCAGAGGGATCTGGTCAAGGAGCTTTCGGATACCCTCTCTGGTAACTTACCTGAGCAGTTGGCCCAGACCGTTAACTCCCAGTTGGCTACCCTTTCCTCGTTATCAAACTCGTCCATGAGGCTCATTTCTTATGCAGCCGAAGGAGCGAGCAGAGCGGGGGAACAGGTGTTGCTCTACGGAGACAAGCCTGGCTACGCCTGTGTCACTTTGCGGAGGCCTTTAAGTCTTCCTTTGCCGACGCCCCCTTTGATGGTTCCTCACTGTTTGGACCCAAGGTAAAGGACACTTTAACTCGCTGCGAACAGGAGGGTAAGACTTTAACTGCCGTAGGGGCCCGGTTTTCCACTCCCTTCAGACCTTATCCCAAGGCTCGAAGAGGAGGGAAAATGTGATTCCGTAAGTCTCAAAAGCCTTACTCGTCACAGCAGAGCGATTCCCCTTCTAGAGGCAGAGGAGGGGGAAATTTTTCAGGGAGACGCCGTCCCAGAGGCGGCGGAGGCCCCCGCAACACTGGAGACCGCGAGTCCTTTCATGGCTCCTCCTCCTTCCAGCATCCCTGAAGGAGTACCCGACTGTGCAACTCCGGAGCCAGTCGGGGGTCATTTTTCGAGACACCTAAAGGCCTGGGAAAATATCACTCAGGACCAATGGATGCTTCGAATCATCGCCGGAGGTTACACCATTCCTTTTTCTCAACCCCCCCCACCAGTCCAAAGAATCCCGGACCCGCCACCCAGTCAACGGGATCATGCAGCCAGCGAAATATCGAAGCTGCTTCAAAAAGGGGTCATCCAACCTGTCCCCGCAGACCAGGCCGGATCAGGGACTTACTCAAGATTCTTTTTGGTACCAAAAAAGACCGGGGACGTGAGGCCCATTTTGGATCTCAGCAAATTAAACCGATTTGTGAAAAAGTCCAAATTCCGGATAGTCACCTTGCAATCCATTCTCCCACTTTTGGAGAAAGGTGTTTGGATGTGCTCCATAGATCTCAAAGACGCCTACTATCACATTCTGATAAATCAGGAGTCGAGGAGACACTTACGCTTCAGCCTAGGAGACAGTCATTTCCAGTTCCGAGCACTGCCCTTTGGTCTCACCACAGCCCCCAGGGTGTTCACCAAATGTTTGGCGGTGGTGACTGCTCACCTGAGAAGTCTAGGATTCCAGGTGTTTCCATACCTAGACGACTGGCTCCTATCTGCCACCTCCAGGCATTTACTCTTGGAAACTCTAGCAGCCACTATCACTCTAGGCAACTCCTTAGGAATCACCTTCAATTGGTCAAAATCTGTATTGCTGCCATCTCAGCGTATTCTGTTTATTGGTGCAGAAATAGACTCAAGGCAGATGAGAGTCTATCTTCCTGCGGAAAGGATAGCAACGCTGCAGTTTCAGGTTCAGGCATTACTCCTCAGACGTCGTGCTCCAGCGAGAATTGTCCTGCAGCTGTTGGGTTCCATGGCAGCCACCATTCTTCTGGTCCCCTTGGCAAGGTTGCATATGAGGATACTCCAGTGGCTCCTATCAGTCCAGTGGTCTTATCAAGACCTTCCCCTCAGTCACCACATATTGATCACAGAGACGTGCAAACAGTATCTTCATTGGTGGGCTTCTTTCCTCCAACCTGAATCTAGGGTGACCCTTCGTTCCCCCATTCCCCTCGGCCACGTTGACTACGGACGCCTCCCAGACAGGGTGGGGGGGACATTATCTGGACAGGTCGGTCCAAGGCACATGGCACACCGACGAGAGTCTTCTCCACATCAATATCCTGGAAATGAGGCCGGTGCTTTTAGCGTTGCAAGCACTGCACGATCACCTCCCCCAGGGTACGATTGCCATTCAGTCTGACAACATTTCGGTAGTCTGGTACTTAAACAAGCAAGGAGGGACCAGGTCTTACCCCCTTTGCAGAGAGGCCATGAAGGTATGGAATTGGGCGATTGCTACCAAGCGTTTCCTAGTGGCAACGCACATTCCGGGGAGATCCAACGTGATAGCCGACAGACTGAGCAGAACTATTCTCTCCCCTCACGAGTGGTCCTTGAACGACAGAGTGGTAGCGCAGATTTTCACGAGATGGGGAGTTCCTTGTTGCGATCTCTTCGCAAGTCCCCTCAACGCGAAATGCCAGCAGTTCTTCACTCTCACCCCAGTTCCAGGGGAGATCCCCAAGGACGCTCTAGTCCACGTTTGCCCCTCCGGTCTGCTATACGCCTTTCCACCGGTTCCCATTCTCCCCAAGGTGATTCAAAAGGCGATTTGCTTGGGAAGCAAAATGATACTAATCGCCCCATACTGGCCTCGTCAAGTCTGGTTCCCCTTTCTTCACAAATATGCATTGGAGGGTCCCTGGTTCCTGGACCAAGTTCCGGACCTCTTGACGCATCAGTCAGGACAGCTCCATCAGTCCCTCCATTCATTGAAGTTAGCAGCTTGGCTACTCCTCTTCCAACCATAGTTAGGAGCCATTCTTTCGCCCCTGAAGTCATGCATATTTTGTCTTCGGCCCACAAGACTTCTACTAAAAAGATGTATAGCAATAAATGGAAGAGGTTTGCTATTTGGGCCCAACTCCGAGGATTAGACCCTATGACAGCCTCGGTGTCAGAGGTACTGAAGTTTTTAGCTTCCCTGTTCAACCAAGGTTGTTCGGTGTCTACCATCAAAGTTCAATTGGCTGCTATTTCCAATTTTCATGAGAGCGTAGAACCACCTTTAATGAGCAACAAGTTGTGCAAAGCTTTTATTAAAGGAGCTTGGCTTCTACGGCCCCCTATATCTCAACCTTCACCACCGTGGGACCTTAACGTGGTGTTAGGTGCATTAACCTCATCTCCCTTTGAGCCGGCAGCAACCTGTGATTTAAAATTTCTTTCTTGGAAGACTGCTCTTCTAGTTGCTATTACATCAGCCAGGCGAGTTTCAGAACTTCAAGCCCTATGTGTCAAACCACCATACCTGGTATTTCACAAGGATAGAGTATCTCTTAGACCAAACCCATCCTTTATACCAAAGGTTTGTTCTAACTTTTGTTTGCAACAATCATTGGAACTACCAGTCTTTTTCCCTAAGTATTCAAACAGAGCCGAATATACTTTTCACAGCTTGGACGTACACAGACAATTACATTTCTATTTGGATAGGACACACCAAGCACGAAAATCAGATCAACTGTTTGTATCCTTTTCGGATAGTAAATTAGGCAAAGCCATCACAAAAGTCACTATTGCCAAGTGGATCAGAGACTGTATCAGTCATATTTATCTCATTTCAAATAAGGAGCTTATAGTTCCAGTGAAAGCTCATTCTACTAGGGCTATGGCCACTTCGGCAGCCTTTCATTCCAAGCTCTCTATTAGTGACATTTGTGCGGCTGCTACGTGGTCTTCTCCACACACTTTTATTTCTCACTACAAATTGGATGTGGCATCTAGAGGTCGAGCTTCCTTCGGTTCCACGGTTCTCAGGAGTGTTTTCCAGTGAGCCACCCAGGAATTAGGTGCTAGGGACGCTGTCCCATCTGTAGAGAATGTAGGCGAGATAGGATCACATTACATCTTTTAGTTATGTACTTACCATAACTCTAGATGTATGGGATCCATCTCGCCTACATTCCTAATAACCCACCCTCCTTCCCCCTGCCTCGTAGACCAGAAGAGACCGGACGATCCGAAATTGAACTTCTTTCCTCTCTTGAAAGACCTGGGAATGTTATAACAATAGTCGATTTCTGTGTGCATGTGTGCGGACAAACAAGATCTGGGGAAGCAGTAGTGGTGCATCCTGGGATACGAGGTAACTCAGCCAATAAGAGACTGCGTTCTATTGTATAGCGGCCGAGTCGGAGCCGATCCTCGGCTCCGAACCCATCTGTAGAGAATGTAGTCGAGATGGATCCCATACATCTAAAGTTATGGTAAGTACATAACTAAAAGTTATTGTTCCCACCTATTTTACATGACAATTTTTTGACAATTTTTTATGTTACTTGAACAGACTAATGTTTGACAGCAAGGATTCTAGTTTCTTAATGTAATTGCATCTCTCACATATTGTGTACCTAGGTGATAGTAGTAGAGGGTTGTCTAATTACATGAGGCAGTTGCTACATTGTCTCAGGGTGCCTGTATCAACCAGACTAGCAGGAAAAACCACAGGAAATGCCCATCCGTGGTTGTCAGAATTTGTGGAAGAGATGTCTACTATCCCTGACATCTCTTCCACAGATTCTGACAACCAAGGATGGACAATTGCCTATGGTTTCTCCTGCTAGCTTCACTTCAAAATGGAAAGGGGTGATAATTAAGCATGGGGGGGGTCAAGAAATAAAGAGAGAGTGCGATTTTGGATGCAGATTCTTAAAGAGAATAACAACTGTATATAATACTATATTCATAAGGTAGCAGAAAGTCTTCTAAGAACTAAGCCAACATGTGAACTAGCAAAAGGAGATTTTTGCCAATAGGGATGGCTTCAAGTAGTGGTTCAGAAAAAAGGCAAGAGGGGGCTAGAATTTAGTGTAGAAACTGGCAAAGGAACTAAAGCATCGGTAGCAAATAACTAGCTAAGTAAAGGTAGTAGTGTGAGATGAGGCCAAGATGATGTTTGGACTGCAGGCTAGATGCTGCTTTCCCTCCCAGTGACATATATCAGCATAAGGGGAAAGAGAAAGGGATATGGGAATCTTAACTGAAAGACCTGCTCTGATAAAGTTGTTTGTTGAATCTAGAACAAAAACTGCTGTTAAAAAAGGGATAATTAGTAGGGCATAAAAATGTTGTGTAATAACTGTAGGAATCAATCAGAGGAGGTTAGAAAAGTACAGAAAGAGAGACTGGAAAAGCAAGTTACAAGAGAACAATTGGAAGTCATATGTATGTCTCATAAGTGTGCATAAAAGTCCAGAAAGTTTAGGATTTTTTCATGAAAGTATTTGCATAGGTATTTTTATACCCCAAGCAGACTTCAAAGAATTTTTCTTGTGCTAGACAGCAAATTTCTGAGGTGTAACAGAGAAGAACATGGTGAATGGGAGCATATGTATTGGGAGTGTAATGAGTTGGCAGATTTAAAAAATTCCCTACAGAGTACTGTATAAAAATATTGGATAAACAGTAACCAAGGAAATGTATCTTTTGAGCTGGGACACAGGATCTGAATTGCTTTATTAAGTTTAATTCTGTTAGCTGCCAAAAACAATTACTATAAAATGGAAATCAAAGTATAAATGAATTGTATTTAAAGTATTTAATATTATAAAACAGGTAAAAGAGCTGGAAGAGGGATCATTAGAAATGGGAAAGAGCAAATTACATAGAATATTGCAGGAACAGTGCATGCAGATAATGTTCTGGAGGATGAGGAATGAGGTTTGATTGAAGGCAGGAATTCAGCAATTTTATGTAATGTTGGGCTGATAATTTACAAGGAAGTAAAAGATATGTGATAAATAATGTATTTAAATAGAAAACATGTTAATATGGTTTGTTTTATTTTCTATTAATGTATCTTTGTGTATGCCTTAAGTGATAATTTAGTAAAGGTGTTTTAAAAATAATCTGTAATTTTTAATGCAAATGGATTATTACATTGCTAATTCATAGGTTCATAGGTGTGTACTAGGCTAATGGCCCTGGGGCCTTTACAGGCCTAGGCCATAGAAGTGCCCTGGCATTCTGCCGCCCATCGTTAGTTCTCAGTGCCTGTATCAAGTAGAGCCACTGGAGTGCTCCCCGGGGTGAACATTCTCTTTCCCATCCACTCATCAAGATTTCTCTTGAAGAGGGCTAGTGAGGTGCTCTGCTTGACATGTATGGGAAGTCTATTCCAGAGCATGGGTAGTCTCTGGGTTATGAACCTGTCCCTCCAGCATGTTCTGTTGATTGTGGTAATGAGGTTGAGGTCTCTGGAGCGTGTGGTGTTCAGAGATTGGGATTTTTTTAGATGTAGCATTTCTAACAGAGATAGGTCAGACATGGCTTTGTAAGTCAAGCAGAGATCACCTTTTAGTAGACGATATGTGACAGAGAATAGCTGGAGGTTTTTGAGTTTGTCCATGTAGGACATGTGTTTAAGGCCTGGGATCCTCTTCGTGAGGTATTTTTGTGGCCTCTCCAGTTGTTGCAGGTGTCTAGTGAGGTACATGTCAAATGGGGCATTATACTCTATGACTGGTCTTGATGACCTCTTTCTTCCTGGATGCAAAACCCTTGGTAATGAGATGTGCCACATAGAAGGACTTTCTGACCACAGAGCCAATGTGGTGGTTGAATGAGAGGTTGCTGTCAATCTGTGTCCCCATGACTCTTATAATACCTTCAGTGTTCAGTGGGCTCCCAGTGATGCGGTAATTAGTGGGAACTGAGTTTTTCCCAAAGGGGATGATGACGCATTTTTTGGCATTAAGGTTAAGCCCATGGTTCTGACACCAGTCATTGGTCTCAGTGGGGCCTTTCTGTAGGATGTCTGCATCACTTGGGGAGTTGATAATGGCTCCCAGCTTGCAGTTGTCTGCGAATTTGGTCAGCCAGCGTCCCTCTGTGTTGGCCTGGACTTCTGAGAAGTAGATGCCAAACAGGAGAGGACTCAGGACCGATCCCTGTGGGACTCCACTCGTGACTGGTCGGCAGTCTGACTTGGAGTCTGCTACTTTCACACTGTGAGTTCTATCTGTGAGCCAATTTGCAACCTGCCTAACGATATAAGAGTTAATGCTTAGTTTGCTGAGTTTATCAATAAATCCTCAGTGAGGAATGGTATCAAAGGCTTTGGCCAGATCAAGGTAGGCTGTACAAACTGCCTTACCTTCATCCACCACTCTGGTGAATGACTCAAAGAAGTCAACCAGGTTGAGCAGGCATGATCTACCTTTCACAAAACCAAATTGCATGGGATCTAGAGTTTGGAGATTCCCTATATACTTGTTCATTAGGTCCATGGTGATGTGCTCCATTAGCCTTACATATCCGACTCATCAGGCTAATGGAGCAATAATTTCCAGGGTCTGTAGTCGCTTCTCCGTTATGGAGAGGGATGACTGTAGCAGTGTGCCATTCAGTAGGGACAAAGCCTGAGGTAAGACACAGATGTAGTGCCAGTTCACTTTGTAATTCATGTAGAACACAGCCAGGGATATTGTTGGGTCTGGATCTATATTATAAACACGAAAACTAAACAGCGAATATATCTACATTGACACATAATGGTCGATGTACAAAAAGAGCAAAATACATAATCAGCGAAATTGAAAATGCCGAACATATTTTGTCAACCAGCAGCGCCATGCAGGTAAGCACAAACTAACTAAATAAAATTAAATTAACACACTTTTGCAGGGGGGGCAAGCCCCCCTGCACCCCCCACACACCCCCTACTTAAATATACCAACTCCGACACCACACTACAGTGGGGAAAAGGATATATTTCCTCATCACCATGATTGCCATGCTGGCCAAGCAAATACATTCAGCGTTTTCATTTTCGCCGATTAGGTATTTTGCTCTTTTTGTACATCGACCTTTATGTGTCGATGTAGATGTATTCACTGTCTTGAGCTTTCGTGTTTATAATTTAGACCCTTGGGTCTCATGGAAGCTGTATTCTTGACCTTAGACAATGCAGCTTTAACCTGTGCTACAGTAATGCTGGGTGCCTGGCATTCTTCCGGTATTGAGATTGGTCCTGGGGGGGGTAAACTTGGCACTGAATCTGTCGGCCAGTATTTTGGAAATATCTGTTGGCTCAATATAGGAGGTACCATTGTGCAGTAACGCAGAGCAAATCTGGGTATTGCCATGGAGATTCTTGATATAACTGTAGAAGGCATTGTGGTTGTTTTTAGTCTCTGCCACAATTCTGCCTTCATAGCTGGCTTTGGAGGTTTTGATGAGGGATCTCAATTTTTTGTTAAGGCTAATAAGGAAATTTTTCCAGTCTTGAGACCTCACCTTTTTCTGGAACAGTTTCTTCCTTCTGTTGTAGAGTTTATTAATGGCAGGGGACCACCAGACTGGCTTTCTTTTTTTGGAGGAGAGCATGTTGAGTTTGGCTAGTTCCATGCATTTATGTACGTGTTCGTACAGTGCATTGGTATATGATTCGGCAGTCATGCATCTATTTTCCATTGGCATGGGGTGCCGTGAAGTTAACGACCTCTATTTTTAAGAGTCTAAAGTCAGCTTTGGAGAAGTTTTTCATGGTGGATACCTTTTGCAGGAGGTGTGGGTGAGATGTGGATTTCCATGGTAATTAGTTTGTGGTCGAATCTAACCAGGGAGGAATTGACTATTGGTGTAGAGCAATGGTTGCCCATGTTAGTAATAACCAGGTCAAGGATGTTGCTTCTTGTAGTGGCGGTACGAATGAGCTGGTCCAAGGTATAAGAATTGATGAATTCCAGGAAGCATTGGGCCAGTGCACTGGTGCATGAGTAGTTTTCCAGCTGATGGAGGGGTAGTTGAAGTTACCTAGTATGAGAGTGTTAGGTTGGATCTTAATAGTTTCCAGGGTGCTTAGGAATGTGAAGTGAGAGTCTTGGGACATGGTTGGGTACCTATAGCAGGCTACAACCTGAATCGCCATCTTACCCAATGTTAGTTGTACTTGGAGTATCTCAGATGCGTTATGCTGGGCTACTAGTCTGGAGGTGTGCATATCCTTTATGAATATGGAGACACCACCACCTTTGGGGCTTCGGTCCATGTTCTGGGGCTTCATATGAAGCAACAGGGGCTTTCATATCTGAAGAGAACTCCCAGTAGCCCAGTTTTTGTATGGGTATTGTAACATGGCATGGCATGTCAACTTTCTACAAGTAATGTTGGGGGTTGGCATAATAGTTAAGGGGTTTACCTCACAGACACAATTACAAGGTTTGATTCTCAACTTTGAAGGAAATTATCAAGGCTTAAAATGGCCCACAAGGGCAGTTAGGCTAGTACTTTTCTGTAAAGTATCCAGGTGGATGTAAATTGAGTATCTAGAACTGTTGTAGTGAATGTTTTGTAAGTATAACTCTGTGTGGGGAATTTAAAATGTTACCATGTGGTAACCTTTTGGAATTCAGAGACAGCCCTAACACTGTGCTCTAACATGAAGACATGCAGCATCTTGTCAGGCTGTATCTGAGGCCGTGCTACATGCCAATGCGGCAGTCCAGGGAAGACATATGCTAATTAGCTCTGTTGCTGTCTGTCTGTCTCTGTCTCCCTCTCTCTACTTCCCCCAGAACTGCTTCCAGGAAGGCATCTACATGCCAAGTGATTCATAGAATCACTCCACAGTGTAGATTAGTACAACCACTTCCCCTACATTATGGTATCATCCATAACCAAATGACCCCACAAAAACTAAGAGACAACTGGCAACTATGTAAATCCACAAAGTCAAGAGCTGAAGCAACAAATGGATACAGATGTATATAACCCTCAAATGAAAGCCAATGCATGAAGTGAGCAAAAATACTTCTTTTAATGGATCAAATTGATCAAATAAAACACACATTCACATTAAGCGCTTTCATGCACGCTATGGTGAACTTCATCAGAATGCAAAACAACTGTTTTTTAGACTATTTAAATATCTTTTGGTGCCAAGAGTCACTCCAACTTCCAAAATTTAAAGTGACCCAGTGCCTGTATTAACAATTCATATGATCACAAACAAAATTACATATTCTCTAACAATTCAAAAATAAATTAATTTGATTAAATTAATTATCTATACAGTGTGAGAGGCTTATTATATGCTGACCAATACAATTCAATAAAATAATCAGTACGATTTCTTTAAGAACTCAATGCATTTCATAAATACTCAGTACATATCATAGAAAATCAGTGCATTTCATGAAAAGATCAATACATTTCATTAAAAAATATATATGTCTATACATTTCATTAAAAAAAAAATACATATATATCAATACATTTCATTAAATATATATATATATATATATATATATATATATATATATATATATATGTACACATATATATATATATATATGTATGTATGTATGACCTATGCATTTCATAAATACCCAGTACCTTTCATTAATACATAAAAATGTATTTGAAGATGTATTTAAAAATGTATTTTGAAAATGTATATGTCTACCTGTAGAAACTGGGCTGAATAAGTTATAAAATGGGCTTAATAGAGATGTACTCATTCAGTCCTGATTCCCTAGCAGCATCAGTGAGTATTTGCCATATAATTTCTCTCTTACCCAATAAAGCCCTTATGTTGCCACCCCTTGGACTAACAATGACTTGATCAATTATTGCGAACTTGAATGTATGAGAATCACCCTGTCTATCTATATGTCTGTATAAAGCATTAGTCGTGTCCTTAGTTCTAATACTATATAGGTGATTATAAATTCTCTTCTCTTTTCCCTATATAGAAACTAGGACACAACAAGAATTTTGCTATAGATATATATATATATATATATATATATATATATATATATATATATATATATATATATAAAACATGCCTACTACTGCAATTACCTTGCCTAAATTGAATGTTAGTCCTATTAATATTCTCTAAAGTTACCCCATCTATATCCAATATCACACTACATTGCCTACGACAACCACATTTTGTGGTATGTTTACTTTGATTATTTCTTACTCCTAATGTAGGTTCAATCTCTAATTTCTTCTTTATATTTGCTCCCATTTTGTGAACAAATATGGGTGCATCACCTATTATTTTCTTTATTTCTTAATCTACCTCTAAAATGTTCCAGTTCTTTCTCACAATGTTTTTTATATATTTGACATAGGGGGAATATTCAAGGACACAAGCTCTGTTGTATTGTTTGTTAGTACACATCTCAATTTTTTCTTGATTCTTGTTTAATTCCTTACCAATCAAAGTGGGATATTTCTTCCCCCATTCCCCTACTACATAGTTAGTGACATCATTCAACATAGACATGGGGTAACCCCTGGAGCTGAACATAGTTTTGATGTAATTAACTTCTTCTATCATATTCTCATAAGTGGACGTCATACGGGCAGCTCTAATACATTACCCCTTATAAATATTCTTCATCATATTCCTAGGGTGGTTACTTGTATACTCCAAATAACTATATAAAAAAGCATTTTTTCTAAATATTCTAGACTGAAAACCATAACTAGATTTGGAAATGTATGTATCCAAGTAAGAAATACCATCCAAACTACAAGTAAGTGTAAATTTTAAAAATGTACTAGTACTATTCAAAAATTCTATAAAAGAATGAATACTCTCCATGGGCCCATCCCATAAAATAAAAATGTCATCCAGTAAGTAACATATTTGTAAATATTACTACTGTAGTGGTTTCCCATTCCAGCATAACCAGGTTGGCGAAAATGGGGGCGCAGGTCGCCCCATAGCCACCCCCCCGGTTTGTCTAAAATTTTCCTCCTCAAAGTGTATGTAATTATAATCTAATACCATAGACATCAATTCCATAATTAAACCAATTGTATCCCAATTCAGGTTGGAAAATTTTCTTAAACTATTACAAAAGTCCTCCAGACCCTGTTGTTTGGGTATACAGGAAAATAAATCTATGACATCTATGGTAATGAAAATTAAATTCTCTTTCCATATGTTGGTGGTTACATTTGACAAAAATACCCAGGAGTTCTTGATCAAATGTGTTATGATATTATAAATAGATTTTAAACATCTATCTATAACGACTCCTAATGGGTATACTTTTGAACAGCTACCTGACACAATTGAACGAAAGGGTGGCTGAGTGATACTTTTATGAATTTTGGGTATACCCACTATAGTTGCGAGAATAAGATATTCTACCTTCAGATAATTGTATAAATCAAGAGTGATGCGATTGTCCAACAAAAATTCTTCCAAACTTAGATCAATACGTTTATATCGTATATTAATCTCATTAATAGAGATCGTTTCATAGTTACCCGTCTCATATAAAATTTTATACATTTCATTAATATAGTTTAAAGAATTATATAGAACTGCACCTCCACCCTTATCTGGTTTCATGACTCTAATGTCTTTATTGTTAGTTAACTGTACCAGGACATCACTCTCATTTTCAGATAAATTGTCATGAAACCTCCGTTTTCCCATTTTTTTTATATGTTTTGTATATATAATTTGTCACTGATTTTTCAAAAATAACCATATTGGGATGGGTGGGAGGTATAAAAGTGCTTTTCTTCTTTAATTCATCATATACATAATGTGAAGCATCATTGTGAAAAAATAAAGCAAGATTTAATCTCCTAAAATATAATTTGATTTCTGTAATAGTGTCTACTACATTAAATTTAGCACTGGGTATATATTTCATTCCCTTAGATAGTAAGGTAAAATGTTGTTAACTCTAAGCTCGTGTAATTATATATCTTAAAATTGTTATAGCATTTAACTATACCATCACATTGATCTAGAGCCTTACCAGCACCTGAAACAGTTGCATCTAATACCGTGGTGTGGCTCTCTCTCCCCAATTGTTGTTCACATAATGTGTCCGATACCATTCTTGTCTTTGTTTTCTCCATTTCCATTCCTTTCTCCGCTCCATTGGGGCTGGAAATGGTCTCCCTCTCTGAAAATTTTGACCCCTATAGTTATCATAGTTGTCATAGTATCTCACAGGTCCTGTATCTGAAACTTTCTTGAAACTTTCCTGTTTACCTCTATCATCCTTTTCTTTCCATGGATAAGCCTTATTACATTTGTACTGGTCAAGATCCCTCTTAATTTTCTTACTTTTTTGTTATATATAGCCTGAACCTTTTTGTCAGCAGTATTGTACTGTTTCTCATACAATTTTTCCCACTGGGAGAACAATAAGTCATTAACAATTAAAGTATTTAGCCTCTCAACTTCACTCAGTAGCTTACATAATTTTTCATCATTTTCTTTATAAGCAGTTCCATAAAATCAACTCCAAATCTGTTAAAAAGCTTATTAAAATCTGTCATAGACTGTTCGTTCAAATGCACACCCATAGGTAACTTAAAAAAACGCAGTTCCATGGGTACAATATTCAATGAAATTCATTTACTTAAATAAGCATTATCAATTTTAACCCCCTTAATTGCAATCAAATGCTTGCCCAACAAATATATTATATCTTTTAAAGTTCCTTGTGTGGTTGAATACTGTTGCCTGACCCGTTGGTCAGCTTGACTTTCAAAATTAAAATTAATTTCTTTTGATAAAAAACAGTGAAGTTGGTTAATGCCATTACCAACACTAGTAGTATGCATAACACGGCCCCTAGGGCTTGAACTACAAAATACAGTACCTTTTGGGTTGCCTGTATCTTTATTAGCAACCAATGAATATGTCTTAGTGTTCATAGTGCGTTTTGGTCTCGCCCCATACACTCACAATCTTCGTCGATGTTAAAAATAGAAAAATCAAAAGTAAACTTTTCAGAAGAAACGCTTCTGTTGCTGTTGTTGCCTTTAGATTTAGAACCTCTGGATTCCAGAAACACTGGCCTAGAAATACCAGCTCCCTAGCCGTTAGATATCTCTGCCTGCAAAAAGTTACTGCTGATGTTACACACTTGCATCATTCCCTGCATCCGTTGACTCTTGCTGTTTGATTGAGTAAACAGCTCAATAAGCATGGTAACTTCCACTTTTAAAATGCTGACTTCCAATTGAAGTCTCTGCATTTCATTATGGTCCGATGAAGCATTTGGCATCCCATTAGTTACATCCATAACCAAATGACCCAAACAAAAACTAAGAGACAGCTGGCAACCACATAAATCCACAAAGTCAAGAGCTGAAGCAACAAATGGATACAGATATATATATTCGTTCAAATGCACACCCATAGGTAATTTAAAAAAACGCAGCCCCATGGGTACAATATGAAAGGTACTGGGTATTTATGAAATACATAAGTCACACACACACACACACACACATATATATATATATATATATATATATATATATATATATATATATATATACTTAATGAAATGTATTGATATATATATATATTTTTAATGAAATGTATAGACATATATATTTTTTAATGAAATGTACTGATCTTTTCATGAAATGCACTGATTTTCTATGATATGTACTGAGTATTTATGAAATGCATTGATTTCTTAAGGACATCGTACTGATTATTTTATTGAATTTTATTAGTAAGCATATAATAAGCCTCTCACACTGTATAACTAATTAATTTAATCAAATACATTTATTTTTGAATTGTTAGGGAATATGTAATTTTGTTTGTGATCATATGAATTGTTAATACAGGCACTGGGTCACTTTAAATTTTGGAAGTTGGAGTGACTCTTGGCACCAAAAGATATTTAAATAGTCTAAAAAAAAGTTGTTATGCATTCAGATGAAGTCCACCATAGCGTGGATGAAAGCACTTAATGTGAATGTGTTTGTGTTTTATTTGATCAATTTGGTCCATTAAAAGAAGTATTTTTGCTCACTTCATGCATTGGCTTTCGTTTGAGGGTTATATACATCTGTATCCATTTGTTGCTTCAGCTCTTGACTTTGTGGATTTACATCATGGTATGAACACAGCCATTGCGAAAGAGGCAAGTACTGGGCAGTTTAGTGGTAAGGTAGGGTTGGGAGGTTTATAAGTGAGTGTATCTGAGGGGCTGCATGTGTGAGTGAGTGAGTGAGTGAGTGAGTGAGTGAGTTAGTGTGTGTGTGTGTGTGTGTGTGTGTGTGTGTGTGTGTGTGTGTGTGTGTGTGTGTGTCTGCCTGGGAGATAGCAAAAGGGGTGTACTGAGGGGGTGAGGTAGGCGTGTGTGTGTGTGTGTGTGTGTGTGTGTGTGTGTGTGTGTGTGTGTGTGTGTGTGTGTGTGTGTGTGTGTGAGTACGATCAAGTGAGGAAGGAAGTGTGTGTGCGTGCGTGCGTGTGTGTGTGCGTGTGTCCGTGCGTGTGTGCGTGTGTGTGTGTGTATGTGTGTGTGTGACTGTGGGTTGGGGTGGCTGTCATACCTTCATCCCCTAAGACTAAAGAGTACAGTCTACAGTACTGGATGGGGGATCACTATCCAAAAGGGATAATTGTTCTGCAGGGAAGAGGGCCCCTAGCCACCAGGGATTACTGTACAAAACTTGTGTTGCATTTGCACTTAAACCAGTACAGGGGTCAGGGGAACACTAGCCACCAGGGATTGCATTATAACACTCCTGCTTTAGCAAGACTTAAACCAGTATGAGGATAGATAGTGGGGGGAGCACTAGATATCAAGGATAATCACTATGGAGTACCACAAAGGTACATTAAATAAAAGATACAAGAACTACTAGACCCCAGGAAATGTAAAAAAGAACATACTGAAGGTGTATGTAGAGAAAGAGAGAGAGCTGACAGAAGATCTGAAATGAGACACCAGCAGAAAGGTCGACCGTTCCTGTTATAGGAATCCAGGTAAGAAAATTACTGGTAAGCCAAGAGAGAGTGAGACAGACAGACAGACGCACACGCACACACATGCATAGAAAGAGAATGTAAGTCAGCTATATGAGACAGTGTTTCCATCTCCCTTTGACAGTGAATTAGATGAAGTAGGTATTGAATATGAAAAATGTCAGGGAAGGTACTTAGCATTCAGCTGACAAGTTACCAGTACATTGTTACCAATCCTGCACTGAGAATCTCAGGAGGTAACAAGCTGTGATATGCACAGTTTTAATTTAGCTTTCCATCAAAACAGACTGGTTTTAAAAACAAATCCATCTCTTTTGTCTAAGATTGTCCACTAAAGTGTATTAAATTAAGAATAGTATATTTCCAGTTTACTTCACTAAACCATAGAATAAGGGGAAGATTGTTATATGCTTGTAATGTTTATAGGGTTTACCTTTACATGTGTGTATTGCACAAGGGTGAACCGCAAATGTCCGAAAGGCAGTCTGCAAAGTTTGCAAACGCCGAACAGAAAAAGGTTCAAATGTGCAATGAGCGAATGCACAGTGAGTTTCGCTCATTGCACATTCGACATTCTGGGGCGGACTGCACTATAGTGGGGATCGTGAAATGGTTCCTTTCCCCACTGTAGTGCGATGTCGGAGTTAGAATAATAAAGTAGGGGGGTGCGGTGGGGCTTGCCCCCCCCCTGCTTTACACTTTGTTTGTTTTGTTTTTTTTCGACATTAATGTTCGAAAAACAGCGAATCTGCTTTTCGATTTGCTGTTTTTCGAACATTAAGGTCTGTCAACATGTCCAGTTTCGTGGTTTTGAGTCGCTCATATCGGCACTCGAACCACTGTGATTCGCGGTTTCAAAGGTAAACCGTTTATAGGCAGTTAAGGTACTATATAAACAGACCTGCAGCATTAAGAAAATCAAGTCAGTCTTTTTTGTCTTGCCAAAGAAAAATAGACATCTATTTTGGAAGTAAACTATGTTAAAACAGCTCAGAAATTACATTTCTCTTTGCTGTGACAAATATGGTTGGCTACTACAAAGAGTGGTGAAGCTTCATTCTGTTACGGCAGCAGAGCTTTCTTAAGCATATTCTAGAAACGGTTCTGCTCTCAATGCATGTAATGCTTATTCATGACAGACCACTCCAATGTATTTCAGTCTTTACAAGTTGGATGCATGGTCCATGAAAGGAAGGGAAAGATTTGGTTTGAAAGGTGAGTACTGAAGTCCATCATACATCAGAATGGTACATAGAATAGAGATAAAGATAGAGACCAGAGGAGCAGAAACTATTTTCATTGGAGAACAGAAGAGATATAGACATGATATATTTCTACAGAATCATGTCATAGAAATGTGAAAGGTCAATTTGAATGGAAAAGACAGTGGAAGAGAACAGAATGCAGGCAGCAGACTGAAGGAATCAAATGCCTCCTTGATCTAGAAAACAGGGTTGTGAACCTATGGAATAGACTGTTACAAAGGGAAGTGGAAAGAAAATCAATGGATGCATTCAAGACATACCTCTTAACTATCCAGATTTTCACAGAATGTCCAGAATTTGACTTCATATTTTTGGTCTCAGTTTCTCATAAATTATGTGGTTTTCTAGCAAATCATTGAGGAGTGAAGTCATTAAATAATGACAGTCAATTGAATTTCATACTTCATATCCCTCAGAATATGCATGCTAAAGCAAAACCAGTTATTCTAGCAGGTTTCTAATTCTGTAAGAACAATATTTAAAAAATTGCCCCCTTTTTTAGGCCTTTGTTCCCCCATTCGGCTTTGTCCATATTTTTCTCACTAGGAGGTTGAGAGTTATGATTCAAGAGGGCATGGAGTAGGTAGAGAACAGTAAGGAGGAAGGAAGAGAATGATAGGAGGTAGAATATTAAATATGCTTAAAAGGCAGAATAATAGCTTATGTTCTGAAATTCCAATATGCTGAAATAATGGGCGATTTCAACTACCCCACCATTAACTGGGAAAACTACTCGTGTACCAACTCCTTCACACAATGCTTTCTGGAATTCATAAACTCCAATGCCCTGGATCAGCTTATCCACATCCCCACCAGGGGCAACAATATCCTAGACCTAGTCATTACCAACATGAGTGACCGGTGTTCCGATCCGACCATAAGCTAATCACCCTTGATATCCACATCCCGCCCCCACCCCTCATTAGGGAAACCACAGTAAAACATTTCTCCAAAGCCAACTTCATGCTTCTTAAGAAAGAAGTGCTGAACTTCATGACACCCATGCAGATGGACAGTACAGTTACAACTGCTGAATCCTACACAAATGCACTCTATAAGCACTTACACGAGTGCATAGATTGTGCTATCCCAAACAGAACCAAGATGCTATCCTCCAAAAAAAGGAAGCCAATCTGGTGGTCCCCTGCCATAAACAAACTGTACAACAGAAGGAAGAAATTTTTGCAAAAAAGAGTAAAGTCCCATGAGTGGAGGAGCTCCGTGGTCAGCCTCAGTAAGAAGCTGAGATCCCTTATAAGATCCTCCAAAGCTAGCTACAAAAAATCGCCACTGATTCTAAGGACAACCACAAAGCATTCTATAGCTATGTCAAGAATCTCAATGGCAACACCTAGATCTGCTCTGAGTTACAGCACAACAGCACGAAAATTACAGAACCAACTGATAATGCCAACATCCTGGCAGATAGGTTCAGTGCTAACTTTACCCCACCCCCACCCCCTAAAGAGCCCATATCTATACAGGAAGAATGCAGAGTCCCTGTAATCACAACTACTCAGGTAAAAGCTGCACTCTCTAAAGCCAAAAAGACAGCATACATGGGACCAGACAATATCCCAGGCTGCATTTTACACGAACTTCAGAACGAACTGGCTCTTCAGCTAAGCACCATGTTCAATCATAGCCTTACATCAGGCTTTGTGCCCACTGAATGGCATACAGCAACAGTTATTCCACTCCACAAAGGGGGAGCCAAAACTGATCCCGGGAACTATTGCCCTATTAGCCTGACGAGCCTGGTCTGCAAAGCCATGGAACGTATCATCATGGAACTCATAAACAAAGACATTGGTAACCTCCAAACTCTGGATCCCACCCAGTTCGGGTTTGTGAAAGGCAGATCATACTTCCTGAATCTGATTAACTTCTTTGAGGCAGTCACCAAAGCCGTAGATGAGGGTAAGGTGGTTCACACAGTCTATATTGACCTCACCAAGGCTTTCGACACCATCCCCCATTCTGGAATTATAGCTAAACTCACTAAACTAAGTATAAATCCCTATGTCACAAGATGGGTTGCCAACTGGCTCACTGACAGAACCCACACTGTAAAAGTTGCACACTCCAAATCTGACCTCAAACCAGTGGCAAGTGGAGTATCACAGGGTTCAGACCTGGGACCTCTCCTGTTTGGTATCTACTTCTCTGAAGTAGAGGCTAACACAGAAGGCCTCTGGCTAACGAAGTTCACAGATGACTGCAAACTAGGAACCATAGTCGAGTCCCCAAATGATGTGGAAATCCTACAGAAGGGCCTCGGTGAGACAGATGCCAGGTGTCAAAGCCATGGCCTCAAGCTCAGTGCCAAAAAGTGCATTGTCATCCCCTTTGGTAAAAACTCTATACCTATGAACTACTACATAGACAGCAGTCTACTTAACACCGAATGTGTGATAAGAGACCTTGGGACCCAGGTGGACAATAGAGTGTCCTTTGATAGTCACATCGCCACAGTAGTCAGGAAGTCCTTCTACGTGGCACACCTCGTCATAAAAGGGTTCTCATCCAGGAAAAAAGAGGTCATTGTTCCCCTCTACTCGACACTCATTAGACCCATTATAGAGTACAACACCCCTTTTGCAATGTACCTCACAAGACATCTGCAGCAGCTGGGAAGGCCACAGAAGTACCTCACAAAGAGGATTACTGGCCTCAAACAGATGCCCTACACTGACCGTCTCAAAAAACTCCAGCTTTACTCCATGGCATATCGCCTACTCTGAGGTGATCTCTGCCTAGCATATAAAGCTATGTCAAACCCAGAGCTGTTGGACATGCTACACCTAAAGAAATCCCAATCCCTCCTAGCTACATGCTCTAGGGACCTAAACCTTGTCACCACAATAAACAGGACATGCTGGAGGGATAGATTCCTGTCCCAGAGACTTCCCATACTCTGGAACAGGCTACCCATCTATGTCAAGCAAAGTTCTTCATTAGCACTCTTCAAGAAAAATCTTGATGAGTGGATGGGAAATAGGAAATACACCCAGGGGATCACTTCTGTGTCTCTGCTCGACAGTGGCACAGGAAAATAACTTTCTTGGGTGGCTTAAGCCAGGGAACCTTGTTGGCTAAGCTTACGTAGGCCCTCGGGCCGATAGCCTAGTACCTACCTATGAACCTATGTATTTCAGTTTTAAACTGTAGTTTTAAAAAATTGTAGTCCACATTATTAAAAGAACTTGAAAAGACATTTGCTGCACTGAATATCATTTTAAAATCCTTCTAACAGCTGCACAGGATAAAGCACACTTATTTTCTCCATAGGTTATTTTCTTGCGTACCCGTGAGCGAAGCCCTACTACAGCTATTCTACTGACCAGCAGTGCTGATGGTTTTGTGTTTGCTTGGGCAGTCCATACCAAAGGTGGATTGCTTGGAAAGTTTAGAGCAGCACAGGACAATACAACAGTTACATCTGTCAGTGCCATGTCTGTTGATATGAAAGAGCAAATCCTTCTAACTGGAGATTCTAAAGGATATGTTAAGGTATGTTGATATAATTTTTAATTTTGTATTATTTTATGAGAATAAGCATAGCAACAGGCAGCTATGCTATCGTCTGCTATGCTGTGGTATGCTTAGCATAGCATAGCAACAGACAGCTGTCATGCAGTTGCTGGAGATAATTCCTTCATATATTTTTTTCCTGGATAGAGCACAGATCTCCGTGGACCTTTTTCAGATTAATCCCTGGAGCAGTGTCTGGTTAAATGACTTGCTCAGAGTCACACAGTTACGGCTGGGGTTAGGGTTAACAAACCCTAACCCAATGTGCTAGTCAGGTAGGATGCATGATAATATGGAAGTAACACACTCCATACTACACGTTACCCTAAAGAGAAGCATAGAAAATGTATAAGTGTAAACTGCTAGGTAATGCATGTATCTATGCATTTCAGTGCGTAGAAGCTGTGCAGACAAAGAGGGACAGCTTTATTCTGTACAGATTGCCAATCCTGGTAAGTAGTAGTAGTGAACATGTATATGGGAGTATGTGGGTGTTTGGCCATCTGCATACATTTGCATATATATGTGTGGGAGCTGGGGCGGGCTCTCTGCGTGTCTATGCATGAATGCTCATAGTGACTGCATGTGCGTGCTGTGTATGATCACTCTCTGGCATGATAGGTTCATAGGTAGGTACTAGGCTATCTGCCCAAAGGCATTTATAAGCCTAGCCAGAATGTGTTGGTGTTTGCTGCCCCCTTAGATTAGTTCCCTGTGCCTCTGTCCAGCAGAGCCATTGAAGTGATCCCCAGGGTAAACTTTCTGTTTCCCATCCACTCATCAAGGTTTCACTTGAAGAGGGTTAGTGAGGAGCTCTGCCTAATGTAGATTGGAATCTTATTCCAGAGCATGGGAAGTCTCTGGAACAAGAATCTATCCTTCCAGCACGTCCTATTTATTGCTGTGGTGAGGTTTAGATTCCCTAGAGTGTATGACTCGAGGGGATATGGTTTTCTTTAGGTGGAGTATGTCCATCAATTCTTGGTTGGACATGGCCTTGTATGTCAGGCAGAGATCACCTCTGAGTAGGTGGTATGCAACTGAGTACAACTGGAGTTTCTTAAGTCAAGCTGCATAGGGCATCTGTTTGAGGCCAGTGATCCTCTTGGTGAGGTACTCCTGTGGTCTTTCCAGCTGTTGCAGGTGTCTTGTAAGGTACATCCCAAATGGGGCATTGTACTCTGTGATGGGTCTGATGAGTGATGCGTAGAGGGGCACGATGACCTCTTTTGATCTGGATGCAGACCCTTTTCTGATTAGGTGGGCCACATAGAAGGATTTTCTAACCACTTTGGCAATGTGATTATCAAAGGAGAGGTTACTATCTACTTGGGTCCCCAGATCCCTTATTACATCTTCCGTATATAGGGGGCTACCACCTATGTGGCAGTTTGTGGGTACTTTGTTTTTTCCAAAGGGGATGACTATGCACTTTCTGGCATTTAGCTTGAGGCCATGGTTTTGACACCAGGTATCTGTCTCAGTGAGACCCTTTAGGAGGATGTCTGCATCAGCCGGAGAGTCAATTATAGTCCCTAGTTTGCAGTCGTCAGCGAACTTGGCCAGCCATAGTCCTCCTGTGCTTGCCTGTACCTCTGAGAAGTATATGCCGAACAGAAGGAGTCCTAGGACTGAGCCCTGGGGAACGCCACTTGTGACCCTTTTAGAGTCAGATCTAGCTCCCGCTACTCTTAACATGTGGGTGAGCCAGTTGGCAACCAATCTCGTGATGTAGGGGTTTATGTTCAGACTGGTGAGCTTGTCTATAATACCTGAATGGGGAATGGTATCAAAGGCCTTTCCGAGGTCTAAGTAGGCTGTGTGGACCACCTTTCCCTCATCTATAGCCTTGGTAACTGTCTCAAAGAAGTCCACCAGGTTTAGGAGGCATGATCTGCCCTTAACAAAGCCGAACTGGGTAGGGTCCAATGTTTGGAGGTTCCCAATGTCTCTGTTAATGAGATCCATGGTGATGCGCTCCATAGCCTTGCAGACCAAGTTAGTCAGGCTTATAGGGAGATAGTTCAGAGGGTCTGTTGTGGCTCCACTTTTGTGAACTGGAATAACTGTTGCTGTGCGCCACTCTATGGGCACGTAGTCTGTGGAGAGGCTGAGTTTGAACAGTGTGTTTAGGTGAGGGTTTAATTCGTCTTTGAGCTTGTGTAGGACACAGCCTGGGACACCGTCCAGTCCCATTGATGCTGTGTTTTTGGCTTTGGAGAGGGCTGTTTTAATGTGAGTGTCTGTGATTTCAGGGGCTCTACATTCTTCTGGTATGGTTATGGGCCCTTTTGGGGGTGACAGGGGGGTGAAGTTTGCACTGAACCTGTCTGAGCAGATCTGAGAATTGCCACTTAGATTCTTGACATAGCTAAAGAATGCCTTATAGTTATCTTTGGAGTCCTTGGCAATTTTTCTTTTGAAGCTAGCCTTGGGATGATTTTATGAGGGATCGTAATTTCTTGCTGATACTGATCAGGGATGTCTTCCCTTCTTGGGATCTTACTCTTTTCTGTACTAGTTTCCTCCTTCTATTGTATAGCTTGTTTATGGCAGAGGTCCACCAGACTGTTTTCCTTTTCTTGGAGGAGTGACTCTTGGTTTTGCTTGGGATAGCATGATCCATGCATTCTTGTAGGTGCCCATAGAGTGCATTAGTAAAGGATTTTGCAGCTTGGACAGCGTTATCCTTTAGCATGGGAGCTTTGAAACTTTCCACCTCGGTCTTAAGTAACGTGAAGTTTGCTTTTGAAAAGTTTTTCACGGTGGTTTCTTTGACTGGGGGTGGGGGTGGAATTTGGATATCCAGAGTGATTAATTTATGGTCAGATCTAACCAGTGAGGGGTTGACCTCCGTTGTGGGACACCGGTCGCCCATGTTGGTGTTGACCAGGTCCAATATATTGTCACCTCTGGTGGGGGTGTTAACCAGTTGATCCAGGGCATTTCAGTTTATAAATTCTAGGAAATGTTGAGCAAGGGAGTTTGTACTTGAGTAGTTCTCCCAGTTAATGTTTGGGTAATTCAGATCACCCAATATCAGGGTGTTTGGTAGGACCTTTATGCTGCTCAGTGTTTCCAGAAATGCGTAATGGGTATCCTGGGACATGGTGGGTGATTTGTAGCAAGCTACAATTTGAATTGCAGTTTTGCCCATTGTTAGTTGCTCGTGGATGATCTCTGAAGCATCGTGCTGTGCCACTAACCTGGAGGTGTGGGTATCCTTGATGAATATGGATACGCCCCCCCCCCCCCCGCCTTTTGTATTTCGGTCCGGGATTTGTGACCAAAATGTATGGCATGAGTTGTAGCCTAGTAGTGCTGGGGTGCTCTCTGGAGCCTTAAACCAGGTTTCTGTTACTGCACATATATCAATTTTCTCCATACAGAGGAGCGCCTTGAGTGCTTGCATTTTGAGGTTTAGCCTTCTGGCATTGAGTATAATTACCCTCAGTTTTTTTTACTTGTGCTATTTACAGCAGTGAGTTTGTCTTTTGAGCCTTGCCTGAAAAAGGCGGTACGGGGGTGGCAAGAGCCTTGGCCAGTATTTGATAGTCTAGGGGTGACAGGTGCAAGCCATCTCTAGCGAAGCAGCATGGCTTGTCGTGCATGTCATCCCAGGCTGACAGACACTGAATCCCCTTTGAATGACACCAGAAGCTTAGCACAATTGTTGAAATTTATATTTTTTCTTTATACCGTGGTATCATTCTTGGTGAGGGCAGGATGCTACTCAGGGTCAGTGTCATAGCGGCCTAGTCTACATGATCAGAGAGCTCCTCCATGTCGCTTTTCATGTAGTCCTGGGAGGTACGGCTCAGGTCATTCACACCAACATGGACAATGACAGAGTCATATTTGTACTTGTTCTGGAGTGACCTGAGTGCTTGTGTTATGTGGCGGACCGTGGCACCTGACAGGAAGCTAACAGTAACCTTCTCCTTGTTCAGCCTAGTGAGTGGGACGTCGGTGTGCCTGACTATAGAGTCACCTATTACTAGTGTGTTGAGTATGTTATTTTGCCTTAAGAGCTGGGATTGCGTGGCACACTGGTTTTGTGAAGTATGTGTTTCATGGTTTGTGTTGGGGGGTGGAGGTTGCTTGGATGTCTACTTTTGAGGTCTCTGTTGCTTTTGCAAATTTTTATTTAGAGCCTCCAAGTATGTTTCTGTGTATTTATGTGTGTTTTTTGCCGGTGCTGATTTCATAGGTATATGTGAGACTGGTGGTGTGATGCAAGTAATTCCCTTCTCCTCTTGACTGTCTGGTCCAGTCTTGGGTTGAGAGAGCTTAGCCTTCAGTTTGGCTGTATAATTGCATCTCTCGCATGTATTAGTGGTTTGGTGAGGTTTGTCTGTATACATGAGGCAGTTGTAACATTGCCTCACAATGCCCAGATTCACCAGTTGGACCGGAGAGTACACCTGAAACTGCCCTTTGAACATGCCTGGATAGGTACAGTGAACTGTTTTACTGATTGGCTGGTAAGGTCGAATAGAGAGCCTTGTCCTTCTGTACAGTATGGGGGGGTCTAGTGCTAAGGTTTATTAGTGCTTGGTATGAGTTTTGAGCAAGTGCCAGGCTGAGAAGTGAATGTTTTGAGTGCTTAAGTTGAAAGTTTGTCTAGTTCCAAGGGAAAAATTGAAGAGTGGACTTTGGGGAGCTGGGAATAGTTCTACCCTAGCTAACCCACGCTGCCTGGTGTGCAAAACCACACAAATGAGAGTTTTTTAGCGGGAAAATTAAAGAGATAGAAATTAGCCCGAAATGGCCAATAAACTACTTATTTCTGTGCTGAAACCACTCCTCCAGGGACAGATAGGCTGCTCAAAGCTCCCCTCTCTCACAGGTGAATAGAGAAACCTCCTTCTATCCAAGTATGGTATGGGCAAACACAGAAATTTGTAACACAGCCCTGAATTCAGCACTAACTTGAAAACTGGACTATACTAACTTAGAAAGGCGGGAAAACAAATACTTTTTTTTTTTTTTTTTTTTTCAGAAAATAAAGCAGATACAATAAAAAAAACACTTTAAATGCACAGACATGGCTATCACACTTGAGTGTGTAGCCTGCAACAGTTAAACAGGTAATTTAAACACAAAAACAACTGTGTTAAAGTGCAGGCAGTAAAATAAGTACAACATGTAGCTGAAACAAGCTTTTTAAATCACAGAAACTCTAAAAAATTGGCATTTTAGGCAGAATTAGCTAAAGGCAGCAGGAAAATGCAGAAAAATGATACTTAATCACTCCAAAGTCTCTTTTTTGTCTCTCTGTTGCTGTAGAACTCTGCAGGGCACCAGGCAGGAGTTTGCTGAGCTGTATACAAGCACAAAAACCTCACAAATGCAGGTTTTATAGCAGGGAAATGAAAGAGATAGAAGTTAGCCCAAAATGGCCAATAAACTACTTATTTCTGGGCTGATACCACTCCTCCAGGGACAGATAGGCTGCTCAAATCTCCCCTCTTTCACAGGTGAACAGAGAAACTTGCTTCTATCCAAGTAAGGTGTGGGCAAACACAGAACTTGTAATACAGCCCTGAATTCAGCGCTGACCTGAAAATTGGACTATACTAGCTTAGAAAGGTGGGAAAACAAGTTTTTTTTTTTCAGAAAATAAAGCAGATAAAATAAAAAAAAACACTTTAAATGCACAGAAATGGCTATCACATTTGAGTGTGTAGCCTACAACAGTTAAACAGGTAATTTACACACAAAAATGACTTTGTTAAAGTGCACAGTAATATAAGTACAATGTGTAGCTGAAACAAGCTTTTTAAATCACAGAAACTCTAAAAAAATCTGCATTTTAGGCAGAATTAGCTAAAGGCAGCAAGAAAATGCAGAAAAAAGATACCTAATCTCTCTAAAGTCTCTCTTCTTTCTCTGCTGCTGTAGAACTCTGCAGGGCACCAGGCAGGAGCTTACAGTGCTGTATACAATCTATCCATGCCTTTTATGAATGGGGAGGTTGTGGTTGCAGAATCTGCAGGCTGGATGTGTGTATGTATGTCTAAGCACTTGTATGAATGTGTGTCTATGTAATTGTGTACAAGTATCAAAGTGTCATCTGCATGGGGTATGCCTTTGTGTATGTGGGTGGTCTATGCTATCACAAAGGGTGGCTAAGCAGAGCACTAACCAAGATGTATACATGCAGACTTGTTCCACTAAACCTTTTCTGTCAGCACCCAAGGTAGGTACAGTATGTAATTTATTTGTGTATGTATGTTTATCACTGTGTATCTGTTTGATTTTTACTGTTTGTGGAAAGGGGGTCTCTGTGTCTGTGTGCGGTGGGGTAGGTCCATGCACTGTCTTCTTGCACAGGTTGGTAGGATGTTGAAAATTATCTGAGTGATTCATTGCCATGTACAATGTTCATCAAATTGAACACTGCTGCATTAACTTTAGCTATACTGGTTATATCTTGCAAATAAGTTCCCTTTGGGGGTGGGAACCTTCCACTTTTACTTTTTAAACAGAAAATAAACTGTTTTGTGAAAATAATTTTAAGCTTGGAAAAAGTGTTTCTGTAGATTCTCACATGAATTTTAGTTACTTTTTAACAAGAGTGTTAGTTTTTACTTTTGTGGGGGAAAAAGGTGTTTAAGCTTACTTAAAACTATTTTTCCTTGATAAAAGTTGCATTATCTTATTTTTGGACCCTGTGTTAAGTATTTAAAATGCTTTTGACTGTATTTTTTTGAGAATATTGACTTTTTCATAAAATTATTTAAAATACTTACCCGTTTAACTACTACTACTGACATGTTTCCCTGGAATTAGACAGCTTTTTCACCATCACCAGGAAGCAGGCTACCCATTTCTTGGTTCTTCCTTCCTGAAAACAAAATTTACCAATGTCTTTGCCACTTTAGCAGGCTACTGAAGTCCCTCAGCTGCGAATGGGTGATTCTGCTGTGGACATTTCTGGTTTGTCAGACCATTCATTTTCTTCCTTTGCTGTTTCTGGTGTAGTCCCTACAGCCACTATTGGGGGTTAGACTGGAATGCCTGTCCCTAAAGACATTTGCTTCTGTAGAAATTTCTGTCAAAAAGAAACAAAAAGTTAGACATATGTCTTCTCCTGTCTCAGTTATTTTGGACAGAAGTGATTTATTGGGCTTAGGTGATTTAGCTCAGAGTTTGGTTTGGACCCAGAGATAAAAATGGATTCTTTATTTTCTGAGAAGATTAAGAATTTTAAATGACAAAATAATTGTGAAGGAGCAATTTCTGTGTTTTCTCCTCAGGTTTTTGATTCTGATTCTGAAGCTAAAGAAAGTGTGGTTTCAGACACTACTTTTGAAGGTATTTTTTTTCCATGAAACAGTTTCCAGAATGAATCAGATGGGATCCTAATACTCTTCCTGTTTTGCTTAAGGAATACTCTTGATTTACTGCAATTCAAATTTCCTGAATCTACTCCAGTTCCACTTGTTCTTCCATCATTGAAGGATGTTTATTACACCTGTAACTTGCCAGACAACCAGCCTGCTGCTGGCAAGAAAACAAAGAGATTGTGTAAAGTCTCTCAGTCTTATAAGTTTTTATTTTATAACCTCAGATTTGATTCACCAGTGATATCTCTGATAGTCCCAACTGCTACTAAACATTTGGTAAATGCCAATCTCACCCCTTCTGACAAGGATGGAAAAACATTTGATAGATCTGGGGGGAAACTTGTATTCTTGTGCAACACTTATGTTTAGAATTCTCAGCAGTCAGGCTTGTGTCAAAATTTACACTTGCTTCTTTTGAGAACATGAGGAATATTATGACTTATTTGTGTAATCATATTGCTTCTGTGTCTGAAGTGGCTACCCACTCTTTGAAATGAACTTTTGATTTGGCTAATGCCATTTCTGGGGCTTCTGCTACTGGAGCTGTTATGTGTAGGTTTGTTGGGTTGCATACTCAAAACCTTGCTGAGAATGTTAAAGATGAAATTTTTAATTTTCCCTTAGATGGAGAGGGAGGTCTTTGGACCATTTGCAGCAGAGGTCTTTAAAAGGTTTTATAAGAGAGGTAATTTCACAGATTTCATGACCTTTCTTTTCTAGGTTTGTCAAGGGGTTTAATGCAACCTTTGCAACTTTTTACAAAAAGCAAAATAAGGAAGCAGACACAGCAAGCTGCTGGTAAAGACTTTTAAAAAGAAATGGCAGTGAGGCTTCAAGTAGAAAGGAGGAGCCCCCCAGATTAATGGACAGTCTAACAAGTCTGAATGACTATTTTCAAAATTGTATCCCCTTCCCCACTTTTCCACCCTGTCAAGCCTTTAATTCTTCCCAAAAATCTGAATCTCCATTTCTCTGTTTGGCAACAGATAATCTCAGACATATGGGTTCTGAAAGTCCTTCGTGGATATGGCGGTAGGAATCTCTTCCTCCCTTTCAAGGGATTCCAGCTCATCTGACATTTCAAACTTTTATATCCCCCCCATCATTCAACATCTGCTGACTCTGGGAATGATATGAGTGGTCCCTCCTCCTCAGTTAGAAGACATTTTTTTTTATTCAAGAATGTTTCTGATGCCAAAGAAAGAAGATTCATAAAGACTAATTCTAGATCTTTCCTTTCTAAACCAGTTTGTTACAGTTCCCAAGTTCAAAATTTATTCTATTCACAGTCTATTACCTGTCATTCTCTTTTAAGTGTTTTAGAGACTGTAGATTTAAAAGATGCTTATCACATTCCAATAGCGCCAGACTTCAGACGTTTCTTAAGGTTTTCTGTGTCAGCATCACACTTTTAGTTCCCTGCATTACTCTTTGGATTATCCTGTGCTCCAAGTACAAAGTGTATAGTTCCAGTGATAGCCTATTGCAGACTGCAAGGTATTCACATTTCCTTATTTAGATGACTTACTTATCTATGCAAAATCTTTTTAGACTGTCAGGATTCTCTCTTTCTCTCTCTCTCTGTCTTGGGTGAGAGTTCCTGCATAGACTGGAATTTCAGAAGAACATCCAAAAGTCTTGTTTCACCCCTTTGTACTTGATTGTTTTCCTGGGGGTGTCTCTTAGATATCAAAGTTCAAAGAGTTTTTCTTCCACAGAAAAAGGTAGCTCTATATCTAGATCTGTTCCTGAGTTTTTCAACTCAAATGTTTCAGCAAGGGAATTTCTCAGGATACCAGGTCTCATGGCATCCATGATTTTCATGATTCCTCTTGCAAGTCTCCACAAGATATATTCAGTGGTACAAAAATCAGTATGGTTTTAGCATCAGTATCCCCTGACAGTACAAATTCCAGTTTTAAGACTTTTGTTAGAAGGGAAATTATTTGGCGGAGAGACCAGTTTTATCTGAATCTAAGTCTTCCATTTTTCCTTCCAACTTCGGCATAGTCTGTAACAACAGACGCTAATAATTTGCTGGTGGAATAGTGTCTGTGGGGATAAAAGTTCAGGGTCTTTGGAACAAATAAGACAGACCAATACACATAAACGTAAAACAGATATAGGCAGTCATAAATGCCTTCATTTCACTGTCTCTTTTTGTCTCAGTTGTCTGTGGGCTGCAGGATCGTTACAAGTCATTTACCGCACTGTTGTAATACATAAATGCTTAGGGGGGATCCGGATCCTACTCTCTTGTCACTGTCCTTCGACATTCATGCCTGACTATCGCAGGTCTTCTCTCACATGATCCCCCCATCTCTTTGCCAGATGCCATTGTTTTCTCTTGCATTCTTCCTGTCTGCCCCAAATCTTCTTCTCTATATTGTCTTCTGCTTTTCTGCACATGTGCCCAAACCACTGCAATCTGTTCTTTTCGACCCTCTCTGCAACTGACGCTACTTTGGCTTCTTTTCTAATGTCCGCCTTTCTTTTTCTGTTCCAAAATGTGCATCCTACCAGCTGTCTCAGACACTTCATCTTCATCACCTCTAGCTTCCTCAGCTGCTCTGCCTTTACTGCCCAGGTTTCTTTACCATACAGTAGTACTTGTTCTGTCACTGTTTTGTACACCTTACTTTTCAGCTTCTTTGACGTTCTTCTCTCATACACCATCCCTGACATATTCTGCCACCTGGTTCCAGCCCATTTGATTTTAGCTTTGACCTTCTCATTCAGACTTCCCTTCTTCTCAACCACCACACTCATTCCATCTCAATTCTCACTTTCTATTAATTTCCCTCATTTTCTTTGGGTTCTTGTACACAGCCTGCACTAACTCTACCAATGTTTCTAGGACTTTGAACCACCACAGGCCTGCCCAAATCAGCTTTCTTGGGATGACAGGAGTTTGATACCTCTGTACTGCCTACAGTTGTGAATGTCCTCTTTGCTCTTGTACAGTGACACTAATATGCTTATTCTGCAGTCATCTGAGATATGCCTTTCTCTCCATACTGCTATGAGTACCCTCAGGAGCCATTTCTCCCCTGTCTCATCCAACATCTGTTGTGACCTCACCTGACTTTGCTGCTTTCCCTAACTTAATTTTCCTTAGTGCTGTTCTTACTCTTCTAGGTAGGCTCCTCCTCTTATTTCATTGTAGGCTGTGTCTGAGCCAGCATAGCAAATATGGTGTTTTCTTCACTCAAAAGCTGTTGAAAGTATTCCTTGTATCTGCATTTGCTATCCTGTAGACTGGTAAGCAGGTTGCTGCTGCTGGCATGTCTTATGAAGGGTGTCTGGATTATCTTATTTATTTTTCTGTCTTTGCTTTGCAACCTGATAGAATTTCTTTGTGCTATCTCTGATGTCTTGTTCTTTGCTATTGCAACTCCTCTCTCAGCCTCTTGTTAGCCAACCAGTGCACATTCTTAGCTTGACCAGACTTTTCTATCTCAAACTTTTTCCTGCACTCTTTTTTTCATTTGATGACTTCCTGAACATCTGCATTCTACCACCAGCTTTCCTTTTGTATCTCATTTCCATACCTGGGTTGGCCACATATTTGTTCTATAGTCCTGACACGCTGTTTTAAGATGCTGCCATTCTTCTTGAACTCTACCTACTTCCTCTTCTTCCTGAAGTGCTGGAGCCCTGATTAATTCCTTGAACTCTTGTGCTTTTTCTCCAGTCAACTTCCAGGTCTTCAGCCTGGTTTATTTTGACCTCAGAGAATGCTGCTTGCAGCTGATTGTGGCAACCAGTGGTTTACAGTCACTGACTGTTTCACTGGGGATGACTTTGCAATTGTTCATTCTGTTCTAATGCCTTTTCCTTACCAGGAGGAAGTCTACCTGAGATGCATGTTGGCCACTCTTGTATATGATCTTGTGACTGTCTCATGTGCTGACCACTATCTAGCTGTTTGTCAGACAGAGGTCAAAAATGGCTCTCCTTTATTCCTGTTACCCCAACCATGTGGATGCAGGCAGTCCTCATATCCTGTTCTGTTTGTCCCAATATCTACATTCAGATCTCCCACTATCAACACCAACATATGTTGTCCTGCTTTGTCTAGGAGGTCCTTCAATTGATGTCTGAATGCACTCTTTTCATAATTATCACAACCCTGCTGTGGGGAATAAGCTGACGTTATGAATACTGCCCATTCCTTGCACTGGAGATTGATTGCCATGAGTCTGTCACTAATTCTGATGACATCCCTCAATGTCTTTTGAAGCTTCTCCCTCACCATAATTTCTATAACATTTCTAGTCTGTCCTCCACCTCTTGAGTAGTAAACTCTGGATCCTAAGGCAAGTGGCTTTGTTGCACTGCCTTTCATACTTGTCTCCTGGATACATAGGATGTCCAGTCTGCTGCTTATCATCATGATAGCAATACTCTCTCCTGTAGCCAATATCCTGGAAAAATGTATCCAAAAACAACTCCTAGCATATCTTCTCGATAACAATCACCTGTCAAATTCTCAGCATGGTTTCAGACCAAACCACAGTACCACTACTGCCCTACTATCCTTCACCAATGTCATAAATCACAACTGTAATAGCAATAAACTCTCCTCAACCATATTCCTAGAGCTTTCCAAAGCTTTCGACATGGTAAACCATCAACATCTCCTGCACACCCTAGAAAAATTCTCCCTAGATACCCATGATATACAGTGGTTTAAGTCATATCTGGGAGGTAGACAACAGGCAGTTCTGTGGAAAGACAACTTACCTACCCTCTTACCTATAACACTTGGAGTCCCCCAAGGATCCATCTTAGGGCCCCTCCTATTTTCCATATTCATTAATGACTTGCATAAAGTAATACCAGACAGTACCTGTATTCAATATGCAGACGACTCAACCCTAATCTGTTCTGCCACCACCCCAGAAGAACTACTGACACTATCTCAAAACACATTTAGCATAGTTGAAAATTGGTTCATCTATAGCTGTCTCATACTAAACCCCCAAAAAAACAAACTGCTGCTGTTCTCCCCATCTCATAAGACCTCCTCTCTCACCTTCTCCATTACATCTAACAATGGCACTATTATTTCACCAGACCCCTCAACCAAACTACTAGGAGTTATAGTTGACAACAACCTAAAGTTTGACTTGCATGCCGACCACACCATCAAAACAGTAAATAAAAACTTGGTTCTCTACATAGAATCCAAACCCTTCTTAACTCCCCTAGCCAGAACTGTTCTTGCTTGCACTCATCTCCTATTCACACTTTTCTATGCCTCCCCCTTATTCTCCAACCTGAGTAAAACCTCCCTGAACAAGCTCACAACCTGCTATAATCACATTTCCAGATTCACCACCGCCTCTGCCTATAGGACCCATCAGTGCCACAACCTCAAACTACTAAGCTGGCTTGAACTACCTAACCTTATACTAACTAACCAACTAATAACCGCCCACAAGATTCTCTACTAGCCAGAATGGACACCTGATCTTAAAACTCTCATCACCTCCTACCATAACCTAAAAACTCTCCGATCCTCTAACAAAATGTTAGCTTTCAGCTTCAAAGCAAACAACTCAGCTGGGGAAGCTCTGTTTATGAACTCACTTGGTAAAGTCTGGAACTCTCTTCCTACAAAACTCACCTTACAACCCTCTCCAACCCAATTTAAAAAAAAAACTTACTCAATACTTCACATTGTGATGGCTCTATCCTTGCTCTACCCCTGACTAATTCCCCACACTTTACTACTGTGCACCCAATTAGGGTCTCTTAGCAGTGTCTCTGAATACTAACCTATATTACTCTGTACTAACATGAGCTTAAGTGAAATCTAGAACACATTTTATGTAACCTACAAAGAAACACACAAATATATATGAACCTCTTGAATGTTGGGCTGGGAACTTGGAAAATGACCTAAAATATATTGTATAACCTCTATCTTGAATTATACTAATAGTGGAATGGTTTCATTATGTAAATATGTAAAAAATTCTCTGGATTGTATTTCTCTATTGTATTTTACATTGTATTATGCTGTTCTGTCTTATGTCTACTGTATGGAGCTTTTCTCCCCGGGCCTCCACTGAAAATGGACATATATCCAGTCGGACCTTCCCGGTTAACAAATGTAAAATAAATAAATAAATAAATAATGTCATCCACTTAAAAGCAGCATCCTGTTTGTAAACCCTTATTCAGTTTAGCAATTCTTAGTTCATTTTTGGCTGTTTGATTGGTTTTACATCCAGCTTATGCTCAACAGAGCTATCCTAGATAACCCAAGGTGAGCAACTGGACACCAACCAGCCAGTAATTTATTGACCCAGGAATGCTGGACATTATGGTGTGTACACACTGGCCAGTAGGGGCACATACACTTCTCCCGCCATTAACATGGGGCCCTGGTGTAGCTCAGAGTAGACTGGGTCCTTAACCCATTTATCATTGGCAAATACCCATGACTATTTCTGATGACATTAGTCAACATGACTGAATCACCTAGAGCCAGTTTTAAACTGTTGAGTGGCTAGCCCTGACATGGTAACCTGGGATATAGCTTTTTAACAAAGCCTCACTCTACATGCATCTTACACCTCATTATGCAAAAGTTTGTGGCAGACAAGCTGAACAGGACCAGGACAGATTCTCACAACTGGAAACTGAATAAGGGGGTCTTCCAGGAATTGATACAGCTGTGGGAAACAACTTAGACAGATCTTTCTGCCTCCAGTCACAGCAGTCATTTAGAAAACAGATGCTTTTTCCTTTCCTTGGACAATAGTGTTCCTGTATGCTTTTCCATATTTTCCAGTAATTAATATACATGGTCATTCTGAAGATTCAGAAGGACTCTCCAAAGATCATTGTGGTGACTCCCTTCTGTCCCAGGCAACTGTGGTATTCCCTTCTGATTGAAAATGACCAAGAGCAGTTACCACATGCTTACTCACAGACTGGTCCTAGTCACACAAGGTGTGGGGGGATGTTTATACATCCAAATTCCAAACAACTGCAGCTAACTGCCTGGATGATAGATTCTTAATACCTTTCAGGCACCTATTTTTTGGTGAATGGCAGCAAGTATTAAAGGAGGCAAGAAAACCTGCTACTAGAAAATTATATACCAACAAATGGAAATATTTTCTAGCTGGTGCCAGGACAAGAACCAGTACCCTGTTAAGACTAGTATTTCTCTGGATGTGTATCATTCCAGCTGCTGCAGTAGCCTTTGGCTATTTGAGTTGTATCCTGCCCAGGATACAACAACAGGTCAGTTTTCAAAAGGATTTAACTCCCTCCTGTTTTTACACTCTGACTGCTGATTGGCTAGCCCCTTGGAGGGAAATTGGCAGTCAGAGTGTAGACAATTCCATTATTTTCTTTCCGCCTAAAGGGAAAGCAGCTTTGAGGTTCACACAAGCAACATTTGGCTACACTCTTCATTTCTGGCAGATACTTCCCCATAGGCACCCCTTCCAGACAAAAAATATTGCCTTATTAAACATTTTAATTCATTTTGTTTTATTTCTAAAGAATACAAGCAATTTTGTTGATATCAGAAGATCTAATGCTCCTGTTTTGATTTGACAAAAAAACCTACACATTTTAAAAAGTGATCATCCTTTAGACATAAAATCCCTAATTTGGATCCTCACTCCAAGTGTGTTTATTGCCTCAGAGCAGGGCATCTTAATACTGATTGTAAAGTTTGTGTGGGGTTCAATCATGGAGTGCCAGTCGAATGTAGAAACTAACCGGTGTGGAAAGGCTTGCTTCCCTCCACTTCTTTCTCATCTTCTGGAGCACCGCTCACTCCAAGAAATCTTTGGAGTTGTCCAAAGGGAATACTACTGACAAGACTAAAGAGTCAAGGTGGCTTCACTCCGATTGCTCTCCTCCTCCTTCTTCAGGCTTGGCTCTGCTTGGGAACATAGTAAAATCTTCTAGTCTGACTGCTGTCATGGATCTGACCCCATCTAAGTCAAGACCCTCGGATCCAGTGGTTCCTTTGGATCTGACTCAAGCTAAGTTGAAGTCTCCTTGTGTTAGAGCACTCAGATTCTCTCCAGAGCTGATTCCTTTGAGGCTTCATTCACCCTTTTGGCGGAGATGACTTGAAGGACATGTAGGCCACTCTTGACCTCGTCATCCCTTAAGTTAGCTAGAGCCTAACAGAAGCAGATGTGGACAAGATGATGAGAAAGTTTCTCAGAACCCAGTTTTAGTTGGGAGTTATTCTTGCTCCATTTCTCATTGGGTCTGTGAGCCCTCCACCAGTCCAACCTTAACTTCTGACTCCTACTTCGATCCATCCTCTGGTTTTGGAATCTTTGGATCTGAGAATCCTAAGTTTGTCTGTGTTGAATCTAAAGTCTTGGTCCTCATCAACTCTGACACATTCACTGATCCAGAGGGCTCAGAGCCACATAATTGGTGCTAATCTGGGGGTCTGGGTTCGAATCCAGTGGTTTTGGAGCTGTCCCTTCCCCTCAGAGCCTTGGCACTGAAGAGCTCGACTCTGACCTCTGCATTGAGGCAGGATCTTAGGGATGCTTGGAGCCACCCTGGGCAGGTGTCTTTGGCGTCTACCTTGTTGAGCTTGGTTCCCCTTGACCTCTGCCTTTGCGGTAGTGGAGAGAGCATTTTCCACCTCTGTGGACAAAGCATCCTTGCCCCCTGGTCCACCCCCTTCCACAACTGGCTACCCTGGATCCTGAGTCTCTTCTTCCTGTCTCATTTGGGGCAACCAGCCTGGTCAAGCCTAGAGACAGTCTTCATCTGGGACTCTGTTCGCACCTCTGAGTTCTCCCCAGAGCTTCCCACTGGAGAACCCCCTTGGAAGTGTACATGCAAAAGGAGGCACTTAGATTCCCCACAGGAATCTTTACCTGAAGACACTGACTTGATGAAGGAGAGGATGTGTCATTCTGTGAAATCCTTAAACTTTTGAGACAGAAAAGAGGTTGGTCTTCTGCCCCCCACCCCACCCCCCAGTAGAGTCACTGTTTCTCTAGGCTTTTAGAGTCGGCTCAGCTATGTCGTAGGTTGTCCCCTGGTAGATGAGATGAAGAACCTCATATTCTGATGGGCTTGGAAGGATCCAGATGTCCTGGAGTCTGTTCCCAACAAACCAGATAAATACCTTATTGCACCAAAGGATAGGGTGTTTGGAGCAAAGGTCCCCCAGTGGTTGCTATGTAGTAGTGGCGGCAACCAAAAAAGAACTTGCTGAGCAGAGTTCTTCTCTCCATCCACTGAATGGAGAGTCTAGGGTGTTGGACAGGTTTGAGAAGCATGTTATTGTATCAGCAACCTTCACCCAGAGATCTCTGAATTACCCGGCACACACAGTTTTCCAATACCCTGTCAGAGTCCATGTCTGTGGAAGACAAAATTATAGTTTCTTCCCAACTGGCCACCCTTCAGTCCCTACTGAATGCTTCCATGAGACTGATTTCTCATGCCTTAGGAGGAGCTTTGGTAGCAGCGGGTTCAGGATTTGCTTTAAGAAGGCACTCCTGGATGTGCCTTTTTGAGTTTGCAGAGCCTCAAGAAGACTTCATTCATCAGTGCTTCCTTTGATGGGTCCACCTTGTTTGGCCATAAGGTAAAAGAAACTCTCTCCATGAGTGAACAGGATGGGAAGAAGTCATTTGCCATAAGGATACATTTCTCTACTCCTCATCAGACATTTTCAAGGAACCAGAGAGGGTGTAGAAAGATGTGGTTCTGCAAGACGCAAGGATCTTCCCAGGACTCCTACATAGACAGATCTCCTCCACTGCATGGGGTGGGGTTCAAGTAGTAGACATCACCCTTGTGGCAGAAGAGGCCCACAACATCAGGGCTTCAGAAGCCCTTTCTCTGAGAAGCCCTTTTGGTGCTTCTGAAAGGTTGCCTGACTGCTGCAGTCTGGAGGCAGTCGGGGGGGGGTGCTTCTCTCTGCACCCAGAAGCCTGGGTAACCATCACAAATGATACCTGGGTGCTCAGTATGGTATCCAGTGGTTATTACATACGATTTCCCCTTCTTTCTCCCAAATGTACCAAAAAGATTCCCAAAATTCCACCCAGTCACAGGGATGCAGCAGTCCTAGAAGTAAAAAAGCTGCTAGCAAAAAGAGTCATCCAAATAGTCCCTCCAGACCAAAAAGGATATGGAAGTTACTCAAGGTTCACTTTAGTACCAGAGAAAACCGGGGACCTAAGATCAGTTTAGGATCCCAACAGGTTTTAATCAATGTATCAAACACTCAGAGTTCCAGATGGTCACAGTTCAGTCCATTCTGATGCTTTTGCGCAAGGATGATTGGATGTGCTGTATAGATCTCCAAGATGCATATTGTCACATCAAAATAGAAAGTTGCTCCAGGAGATACCTATGCTTCAAGCTGGGAGCTAGGCACTGCCAATTCAGGGCCTTGCCCTTTGGTCTCACCACAGCCCCCAGGATGTTCACTAAGTGCATTGCGGTATTCACAGCTCAATTGAGACTACTAGGACTCCAGGTATTTCCTTATCTCGACAACTGGCTCTTCTGTGATGCTTATGTACAGAGGGAACGCATTGCAGTCTTCGTAAAAAAAACTATTTAATGTTCATTAAATGTAGACAGGAAAACACATAATCTTGCCAAAGCAAGCATAAAAAAATTAATTAAGCGCTTTCACCTACTGAATGTAGGCTTCATCAGAATTGTACTTTAACATTTGCTAACCATTTAAATAACTTATTTGGCGCCATTTTTAAGCTGCCCTTAAAGTTGTATTACAATGTTAACAATGTATTACTCACTTTGATATAAACAAACATAACAAATACATACAATGCACCAACCTGCTAAAATACTATAAATATAAATATAAATGAACTAACTAATTTATTTAAAAATTAAAATAATTATTAAAAATTCTCACAATTCATAAAACTGCTGTTTGAAACTAAATGCTAGTCTATGTGTGTTATAAATGTTTATGTATTTTCTTCATATCTCTGGACAACCTTCCGAGCACTTAATTTAATTATAGCATCCTTAATTAATTATAATCTACTTGTCAAAATAGCTAGAATGTATTATTACTATACATTCTATTAAATTGATATTAATATACATATAAAACTTGTTCCTAACTGACGACTAATATCCTATTGTAGTAGATGTAAATAATTAAATAAATAAAAATAAATATTAATTTATTATCTTCTAGAAGCTCCACGAATTAATATGGGTTTTAAAGAAATATTATCGTTTAACCCTGGTGTGGTCGATGCATCCGTGTATAGTTGCCACCACACCTCCTTATAACTTAACATCTCCTTCATACAGCCTCCTCTAGGATTATGTTTTATCTAAAAATCTTGTGTAATGTATTACTTGTTTGAAAAAAATACTGGGAAATAAAACCTTCTCTTCCCAGTTCAACATAACTAGATTGGCATATATGGGTGCACTAGCTGATCCCATTGCTACACCATTGTTTTGCCTATAATGTTCACCTTCAAAATAAATATAGTTATGTTCCAGTACAAGCGACATACAATCCATAATTAAACAAACATGGTCCCACTCAAAATTTGTGTGTTTCCTTATACTTTCACAAAACATCTCAAGTCCCACTTGTTTGGGAATACATGAATACAAATCTATAACATCTATAGTTACATAGATCAAATGGCTACAATCTATATGTATGGGGAAATTCTTCAAAAAATCCCAAGAATCTTTTATTAAATGTGGGATATGACTATACGTATTTTTTAACCATGTATCCACTGCTACTCCTAAAGGGAAGGTTTTGGCTGAACTACCTGACACTATAGGTCTAAATGGGGGGTCGCTTATACTTTTGTGTACCTTTGGTATACCCACTAATGTAGCTAGTACTGGATGCTTTACCTTGATGAAATTGTACACATCTGTATTGATCCTGTTGTCTATCCAGAATTCTTCTATGTAAGAGTCTATTCTATGGTAGGCTATATTGATTTCGTTAAGTGACACTGTTTCATAATTCCCTGATTGGGTTAATAGAAAAAATAATTTATTAACATATTCCAACTTGTCATATATTACTGCCCCTCCCCCTTTGTCCGGTTTCATGATACGTATGTCTTTGTCTCCCCTAAAATTTGAAAGTGTTTCTCTCTCCTTTATAGTCAAATTGTCTTTTGTAACCTTCTTTCTTGTTTTATTCTTTAATTTATAAACTTCCCTTATCACATATTTTTCAAACATCTCTGCTTTTGGATTCATTGGTGGAACATAAGTACTTTTGTTCTTTAATCTATTCTTTACGTCCACTATGTCCTTACTCTCTACATGGTCTTCCTTCTGGAACATAATAGCTAAATTAAGCTTCCTAGTGAATAGTTTCACTTCCCTTAAGTGATCCACCAAATCAAATGGGGGTGTCGGGATAAATTTCATTCCTTTAGATAGCAAATCGAAATGATTTTTATCAATAACTAAATTTGTATAATTGTAAATTTTGAAATTATTCAGAATATGTATTACTCCGTCCACTTTAATACAATTTTCATCACTGTTAGTGTGAATCTGAATAGTATTTATCATATTACTTGCAAATGTGGGAACTATTCCTTCATTTTTTCCTTCTTGTAACTGTTCTATCGGTTCTTGGGGTAATAATTCCATGTCCCCCTCTCTGGTCTCCTTTTCCAATACTGGGGGTTCCACGTCCTTTGAAAATTCTGTCTATAATTCTTCCTACCTCCATACCCTTCAGTATTGTCATCTCTTGCCCCATAAAATTTACCACCTATCTGTCTGTTACTGTTGTCTGTCCTACTTTCAAAATTGTCCAATTTCCACAGATATGCTTTATTCTCTTTATATTGGGATATATCCCTATTCAATTTAGCACACTTCTTATCATATCCCACTTTTATTTTTTTTATCAGCTATCTGGAACTGTTTCACATACAAAGCTTCCCATTGTTTGAACATCAAATCATTAACAATGTGACCATCCAGTTCCTCAACCTCTACAATTAATTGTGTTAACTTTTCGTCATTAAATTTAATCAGCATATTCATAAAACTGTAACCACATTCATCAAAAAATTGATTAAATACTTCTGTGTTTTTTTTATTTAGTTCTATGCCCATAGGATGTTTAAAGAACCGAAGACTTTTAGGTACTACTTTCAAAGTTATACATTCATGCAAATAACCATTGTCCATTTTAATACCATTAATCATATTCAGCTTCTTTCCAAGTGAATAAATCATGTCCTTAAGTGTCCCTTTCATATGAACTGTACTTCTAGGTCGTTCTTTGACCTGGTCAAAATTGTTAAAATTAAAAACATTAGAAAAAAATGATTGCAATTTACCATCATTATTTACTTCTTTGTCAGCCTGTGACTTGTCAGTCAATTTGTTAATGGCTTTCACAGATGAAAAAACAGTACCTTTTTCTTTTAATGTTTTCTCCACCACATTGGAATAAGTTCTTTCAGGTAAAACTCTCTTGGATTTGGTTCCTATACGTAGAGCTTCTTCATCATCCTCATATTCATATAAGGAGAAATCGAAAGTAATGTCAGTAGAGTTCAAATTCAAACTCTCCCTCAATAAACTGGGAAATTGTGTCACAGAAAGATCAATATCACTTTTTTTGTTATTGGATGCTTTAGGTTGTCCTATTGAACCATCTCCCTTCGCTAGAAAAGTTAATTCTTTACCCCTTTCGTTGCGTGAGTTGTGGTCAGGTTCTGCAGAGATAGTCACCGGTGCAGCTTCCTTGCCTCTACGCTCTCTTTCAGCATTACTGGTACCTTTAATGCCACTGCAACATCCCCGTTTGGTTGGTGCATCCGCTTGGTTTATCGGCGACTTGGTAATCACACCACACTGCTCCCTTGTTCCACCATTAACTCCATCGCAAGTATTAACAGCTATATCAACACCACATCCTGTCTTTTCTTTGTCCACTTTCAATATCAAAGTGGAGCAAAGTTGCGACAATTTGAAGACTTCTTCTCTAAGTAACGCTACTTCCTGCAAAACGGAATGTGTATCGATATTACCAGAGGTAGTCTTCACCTTCAAGAAAAGACAGGATGTGGTGTTGATATAGCTGTTAATACTTGCGATGGAGTTAATGCGCGACTTACGCAGAAAAGCGGATGCACCAACCAAACAACCAAACGGGATGTGGCAGTGGTACTAAAGGTACCAGTAACGCTGAAAGAGAAGGAGAAAGCTGCTGCACCGGCACTTCTCTGCAGAACTGACCACAACTCACGGCAAGAATTAACTAACTTTCTAGCGAAAGGAGATGGTTCAATAGGACAACCTAAAGCATCAATAACAAAAAGATTGATCTTTCTGTGACATTCCAGTTTATTGAGGAAGTTTGAATTTGAACTCTACTGACATTACCATTTCTCCTTATATGAATATGAGGATGATGAAGAAGCTCTACGTATAGGAACCAAATCAGAGAGTTTTACCTGAAAGAACTTATTCCAATGTGGAGAAAACATTAAAAGAAAGGTACTGTTTTCATCTGTGAAAGCCATTAACAAATTGTCTGACAAGTCACAGGCTGACAAAGAAGTAAATAATGATGGTAAATTGCAATCATTTTTTTCTAATGTTTTTAATTTTAACAATTTTGACCAGGTCAAAGAACGACCTAGAAGTACAGTTCATATGAAAGGGACACTTAAGGACATGATTTATTCACTTGGAAAGAAGCTGAATATGATTAATGGTATTAAAATGGACAATGGTTATTTGCATGAATGTATAACTTTGAAAGTAGTACCTAAGGGTCTTCGGTTCTTTAAACATCCTATGGGCATAGAACTAAATAAAAAAAAACATAGAAGTATTTAATCAATTTTTTGATGAATGTGACAGTTTTATGAATATGCTGATTAAATTTAATGACGAAAAGTTAACACAATTAATTGTAGAGGTTGAGGAACTGGATGGTCACATTGTTAATGATTTGATGTTCAAACAATGGGAAGCTTTGTATGTGAAACAGTTCCAGATAGCTGATAAAAAAATAAAAGTGGGATATGATAAGAAGTGTGCTAAATTGAATAGGGATATATCCCAATATAAAGAGAATAAAGCATATCTGTGGAAATTGGACAATTTTGAAAGTAGGACAGACAACAGTAACAGATAGGTGGTAAATTGTATGGGGCAAGAGATGACAATACTGAAGGGTATGGAGGTAGGAAGAATTATAGACAGAATTTTCAAAGGACGTGGAACCCCCAGTATTGGAAAAGGAGACCAGAGAGGGGGACATGGAATTATTACCCCAAGAACCGATAGAACAGTTACAAGAAGGAAAAAATGAAGGAATAGTTCCCACATTTGCAAGTAATATGATAAATACTATTCAGATTCACACTAACAGTGATGAAAATTGTATTAAAGTGGACGGAGTAATACATATTCTGAATAATTTCAAAATTTACAATTATACAAATTTAGTTATGGATAAAAATCATTTCGATTTGCTATCTAAAGGAATGAAATTTATCGACACCCCATTTGATTTGGTGGATCACTTAAGGGAAGTGAAACTATTCACTAGGAAGCTTAATTTAGCTATTATGTTCCAGAAGGAAGACCATGTAGAGAGTAAGGACATAGTGGACGGAAAGAATAGATTAAAGAACAAAAGTACTTATGTTCCACCAATGAATCCAAAAGTAGAGATGTTTGAAAAATATGTGATAAGGAAGTTTATAAATTAAAGAATAAAACAACAAAGAAGGTTACAAAAGACAATTTGACTATAAAGGAGAGAGAAACACTTTCAAATTTTAGGGGAGACAAAGACATATCATGAAACCGACAAAGGGGGTAATATATGACAAGTTGAATATGTTAATAAATTATTTTTCTATTAACCTAATCGAGGGAATTATGAAACAGTGTCACTTAACAAAATCAATATAGCCTACCATAGAATGAACTCTTACATAGAAGAATTCTGGATAGACAACAGGATCAATACAGATGTGTACAATTTCATCAAGGTAAAGCATCCAGTACTAGCTACATTAGTGGGTATACCAAAGGTACACAAAAGTATAGTGACCCCATTTAGACCTATAGTGTCAGGTAGTTCAGCCAAAACCTTCCCTTAAGGAGTAGCAGTGGATACATGGTTAAAAAATACGTATAGTCATATCCCACATTTAATAAAAGATTCTTGGGATTTTGAAGAATTTCCATACATATAGATTGTAGCGATTTGATCTATGTAACTATAGATGTTATAGATTTGTATTCATGTATTCCCAAACAAGTGGGACTTGAGATGTTTTGTGAAAGTACAAGGAAACACACAAATTTTGAGTGGGACCATGTTTGTTTAATTATGGATTGTATGTCGCTTGTATTGGAACATAACTATATTTATTTTGAAGGTGAACATTATAGGCAAAACAATGGTGTAGCAATGGGATCAGCTAGTGCACCCATATATGCCAATCTAGTTATGTTAAACTGGGAAGAGAAGGTTTTATTTCCCAGTATTTTTTTCAAACAAGTAATACATTACACAAGATTTTTAGATGACATCTATATTTTGTGGAAGGGTAAAAAAGAAGAGTTAAACAAGTTCATTAGTTTCATTAACACCAGTTGTGAATTCTTAAAGTTTACTCATTCTATAAGTTACAATGGTATTGCCTATTTAGACACATTTATATCACATGATAATAGGGGTTTCAAATCAGCTATATATAGAAAGAATACCTTTTCCAACGATTACTTACAATATAATAGTAATCACCCTAAAAAACTATTATATAATATATACAAGGGGCAATGTATAAGGGTAGCCCGGATGACTTCAAGATTTAATGAAATGAAAATGGAAATGGATTATGTCAAAAAATTATTTGAAGAAAGGAATTATGATGTAACAATGATGAGTAATGTAAAGAAATATGTCATTGAAGAATGGGGAAAGAAATACACAGCATTATTGGGAAGTAAAGAGTTAACTATTGAATCTCAAAGCATTGCAGACACTGATAACAGTACAGTTAGATACCAACGAGCTTGTATCTTGGAATACACACCTTTTGTACACCAGATTAAGAACATTATGTTATCGTTCTGGAAAATATTTATAGTGGACAATAGTTTAGTCAAATGTTTAGGAGAGAAACCAATATTTTTATTTGTATACAAAATGGGATATAATTTAAAGAAGTTATTAGAGAAAGGAACCACAGGAATTCAAAACTACATTAGTGACAATGGGTCAAATATGACTAGGAAATGTGGTCATTGTAATCAGTGTGGTGATATTATGGAGTCAAATGAACTTGTATTGCATAATATTAACAACAGTAAAATAAAGTTTAAGAAGGGGAACTGTAGTACTAGTTTCGTTATATATTTGGCTAAGTGCACAGTATGTAGTGGATACTATATAGGAAAAACAGAGAGAGCTTTAAAAAGGAGAATTTATGATCATTCACACTGTGTAAGAAGAAAGGACAATAACAATGCCTTATACAGACATATAGAAAAATATGGTGAACAACACAAGTTCAAATTCGCAATATTGGAGCAGATAAAACATAATCCTAGAGGAGGCTGTATGAAGGAGATGTTAAGTTATAAGGAGGTGTGGTGGCAACTATACACGGATGCATCGACCACACCTGGGTTAAACGATAATATTTCTTTAAAACCCATATTAATTCATGGAGCTTCTAGAAGATAATAAATTAATATTTATTTTTATTTATTTAATTATTTACATCTACTACAATAGGATATTAGTCGTCAGTTAGGAACAAGTTTTATATGTATATTAATATCAATTTAATAGAATGTATAGTAATAATACATTCTAGGTATTTTGACAAGTAGATTATAATTAATTAAGGATGCTATAATTAAATTAAGTGCTCGGAAGGTTGTCCAGAGATATGAAGAAAATACATAAACATTTATAACACACATAGACTAGCATTTAGTTTCAAACAGCAGTTTTATGAATTGTGAGAATTTTTAATAATTATTTTAATTTTTAAATAAATTAGTTCATTTATATTTATATTTATAGTATTTTAGCAGGTTGGTGCATTGTATGTATTTGTTATGTTTGTTTATATCAAAGTGAGTAATACATTGTTAACATTGTAATACAACTTTAAGGGCAGCTTAAAAATGGCGCCAAATAAGTTATTTAAATGGTTAGCAAATGTTAAAGTACAATTTTGATGAAGCCTACATTCAGTAGGTGAAAGCGCTTAATTAATTTTTTTATGCTTGCTTTGGCAAGATTATGTGTTTTCCTGTCTACATTTAATGAACATTAAATAGTTTTTTTTACGAAGACTGCACTGCGTTCCCTCTGTACATAACGTTGTAACAGGGAAGATAGCGTAGTTGTTGCATTCAACGTTTTTCGTTTATTCTTCTCTGATGCCACTAGACCTCTACTGATTCAAGACAGGGACAACTTTCTCCAACTTTGTCTTCAACTGGGCATTAAAGTAAACTATGACAAATCTTGGCCCTCCCCCACTCAAGTTCTGGAATACATTGGCGCTTATCTGGATATGGTGGCATGGATCGCAAGCTTACCACAGACAAAGTTGAACACATTGCAGAGTCAAGCATCACACATTCTCTGTCTTTTCCTTCCCCTCCAGACAGATTAGTCTTGCATCTTCTCGGGTCTATAGTCTATAGATCTGAAGTAGTTACTTCATTTGCTCTGCAACCTGTGGGTATCGGATCCGATCTCAGATCCGAGCCGGCAGCTTTCCAAGCTACAAGATCCGAGCTCCTAGCTCCTCCACCCTACCCATAATCCCCTGCTATGTGCTACATTACCTCAGATCGTTTTTTGCCGCGGCTGAAGCAGCTAATTTTGAAGAGCTCCTTGGCTTTTGGTGAGATTGAACCTTTTTCTTTTTTCTGTAAAAAAAAAAAAATCTCTTTTCTAGTGTGAGAGTGTGTAGTTTTTTCTGGGTTAGTTATCGATAGTGTAGTTAGTTAGATACCTTTCTTCCCCCTTTCTAACTAGTTTTCTGATAGTTCCCGCCTTTCACCCTCCCCCCTCTTAGTGTTTGGGTGTGTTTTGGTGTGAGTGGTGTTATGGCTGAAGGGCCTAAGGCGGTGTTCTCAAAATGTACTGAGTATGGCCATAAGCTTTCACTGGCGGATGGCCACACTCAGTGCGTTTTATGCTTGGGGGTGGCCTACTTGTCATCGGCCTGCACAATCTGCACGGCCTTTAATCCCCGAGCTATTAGGGACAGGAAGAACAAGCTGATCCTGGCGGGCTTGTTGCCTCAAGAATCGGCTTCTTCTTCCCCCCCCCCCCTCAGGCACAGGCTGTCTCGGCAGCCCCCATGCCTCCGACTCAACCTGGGACTCAACCTCCCTCATTGGTTGTGAATTTGGGGGATTCAGGTACCTCCACTACGGTGGAGAAAAGACACAAGGACAAGGGACATAAGTCCCACAAAAGGCGGGCTGAGACTCAACCCTCAGCCCCGCCGTCTAAGCTGGCTAGGTCTCCCTCGAGGGTCTACGGATCCTCCCCCTCTCGGCTCCGTTCACTTCATTTTTCTCCGGAGCTGGAGGAGGAGGCTCGGTCTCCCTCGAGGTTGTCGAGGCAGCCCTCCTGGCCCGCCTCGACGACTTCTTCAAGATCAACTAGAAGCCTCACTGAAGCAGATATGGATCGGATGATGCGCCGATTCATCCAGACCCAAATGCAGATGGGGGTGCTCTTGCCTCCCCTCTGGGGAGCGCAGCCTATGTTTGCTCCGATTACTCCTTCTCTGACCCGTTTTCGGGTCTTGGAGTTATCGTATCCAGGCCCTTTCGGAACCGGGGATTCGTCGGCGCCGATAGCTCCGGTCGCTTCGACGTCGACTGTGCCTTCGAGTCTGTCGGATCCGAGCTCTCGGGGCCGAGGGCTGAGCATCAGATCCGGGGGAGCTGGTGTGTCTTCGGCTCCATTGGGTTCGGAGCACACCTCTCTCTCGGCTCCGGCTGCATCGGCTCCGACCCCGATCCCTACCTCGGAGCCGAGGAGATTGCTCTCGGAGCCTGGCGAGAGTAGCTCTCCTTCGGCTTTTGAGGTTGTGGAGCGGGTTCTGTCTAGGACCTCCAGGTCCCCGGTTCGGGCGTCGGATCCTCCCGTATCCCCGCTGCATGTGGGTCTATCCTCCATCATCCGACCATCGGGACAGCCTGCTCAAGCCCTCTAGTTGGTTCCCTTAGAGAAACAGGACCCCGTTGATGAACCCTCTTCGGACAGTCCCACCGAGGAGGTCCCTCGTAAACGTCGGTGCAAGAGGAGGCACCTGGACTCCCCCAAGTCTGTTACAACCGACATGGATTTAGATGAAGGGGAAGGTTCCCCAAGGTCACCCCCCGAGGATGTCTCCTTTGGAGACATCATGGAAATGTTCAGTATTAGAGGGGGGTGGTCTGCCCAAAAACCTTCCGCGGATGAATCCATGTTCCTGGATGCGTTTGAGGCAGGCCCTTCTACCTCCTGGGTGTCCCCCCCCGGCTGACCCCCTGGTAGTCCTCATTACTACCAGGGCGTGGAAGGAGCCCGACACAGTGGACCCTATCCCGAAGCGACCCGACAAGATCCTTAGCCCCCCAGCGGATAGATTGTCTTGGGCCAAGGGAACCCCCGTGGATGCCATGTTAGTGGCGGCTGCCACCAAGAGAGAACTCGCGCAGGAGAGTTCTTCGGTTCACCCGCCAGATAAGGAATCTCGGGCACTGGACCGCATTGGGAAGCGGATGTTTAGTTCAGCGACCTTTTCTGTAAGGGCGCTGAACTATATGGCACATACCATTAGGCTGCAATGAGACTTAATTAAGGAATACGCTGCAGCCCCCCCGGAGTCCATGTCGGTCGAGGACAAAAAAGTTTTCTCGACTCGTATGGCCACTCTGAAATCCATCTCTAACACGTCCATGCGTCTACTCTCCCATGCCACGGAGGGAGCCGCTAGGGCCAGCGGAGCCGGGGTCGTCTTGCGACGTCACTCCTGGCTCCGTCTTTGCGATTTCGCGGATCCCTTCAAGGCGTCCTTCGCGAATGCACCCTTTGACAGATCTTCGCTGTTCGGCAAGACCGTTCGCGAGACGCTGGTCCAAAGCAAGAAAGATGGGAAAACGCTGTCTGCCATCGGGGTCCGCTTCTCTAATCCCCAACGATCCTTTTCTAGGAATCAGAGGGGACAAAAGAAGCTGTGGTTCCGTAAGTCCCAGCAATCCCATCCAGCTTCGGACCCCTCGTCCTCTAGAGGCAGAGGAGAACAAGGAGGACGCCGGCCCAGAGGCAGAGGGGGACCGCGTAACTTCAGGTCCAGGGAACCCTTCCCGGATAGACCCACGCAGCAGCCCTGAGGGCTTACCCGGCTGTCCCTCTCTGGAGGCAGTCGGGGGGGCGGTTGTCGGAGCACCTGTCAAACTGGGAGTCCATTACGACAGATCGATGGTTGCTCCGCATCATATCCAGAGGTTATACCATCCCCTTCATAAACCACCCTCCCTCGACCAGACACCTCCCCGATGTTCCACCCGATCGAAGGGAGGCAGCAGCTTCAGAAGTCCTGAAGTTGCTAGAAAAAAGAGCCATCTAGCCCGTCCCCCCAGACCAGTCCGGATTGGGTTATTACTCCAGGTTCTTTTTAGTGCCAAAAAAGACGGGGGACCTAAGACCCATTCTAGACCTCTTCGCTTTGAACCTGTTCATTCCCAAAGAAAAATTCAGGATGGTCACCCTCCAATCTATTCTCCCCCTTCTGCGGCAGAACGACTGGATGTGCTCGATAGACCTCAAGGATGCGTACTACCACATTTTGATGGACAGACGCTCCAGAAGGTTTCTCCACTTCTGGCTGGGAGCCAGTCATTACCAGTTCAGGGTTCTCCCGTTCGGCCTCACCTCTGCCCCCAGGGTGTTCACCAAGGTCATGGCAGTGGTTGCAGCCCACCTGAGACTTCAGGGCATTCAGGTCTTCCCGTACCTAGACGACTGGCTCCTTATCGTCACCAACAGGCATCAGCTCTGCGTGGCAAGAGATTACGCTCTGACCCTTGCCCAGAGCTTAGGCATCTCTGTAAACCTCCAGAAATCCTCTCTTTGCCCCGTATAGGTCCTAGAGTTTATAGGGGCGAAGTTAGATACCCGCATTTCTCGAGTTATGCTAACTGCGGACAGGATAAACAGCTTGTCGTGTCAGGTGCTAATTCTTCTACAAAGTCCGGCACCCCGGAGGCGGAATTAGTTCTGAGGGCACTAGGACCTATGGCAGCAGCGATCAGTCTCGCCCTTCACGCGCATCTGCAAATGAGGATTCTGCAGTGGACCCTTCAAGTTCAGTGGTCCCTGCTACTACATCCGTTGAATACTCCGATTCCTCTGAGCAGAGTTTGCAGGCACTCCCTTCTTTGGTGGCTCCACACCCCAGAGCTGAGGGAAGGGAGGCCTTTTGTTGTCCCTCACCCCCAAGCCACGCTGATGACGGACGCTTCTCGCCTCGGGTGGGGGGGGACCATTGTTCAGGCAGAACCGTCCAAGGCACTTGGACTCCTCTGGAGACCGCTTTGCATATCAATGTCCCTAGAGATGAGGGCGGTGCTTCTAGCGTTGCAAGCTCTCCACAACCTTCTACCTCTGGGGACTATTGCAATCCAGACAGACAACATGTCAGTTGTCTGGTACATAAACAAGCAAGGAGGAACCAGGTCCTACCCACTTTGCCGGGAGGCTATGAGAGTGTGGGAATGGGCGATATCCACCAACCGCTTTCTGGTAGCAACGCACATTCCGGGTCGGTCCAACATTTTGGCGGACAAACTGAGCAGAGTGATTCTCACTCCGTACGAGTGGTCTCTCAATTCATCAATTGCGAAGCAGATCTTCCAGAAATGGGGTTGGCCTTGCTGCGATCTTTTTGCTTCTCCCTTAAACACAAAATGCAGCGAGTACTTTGCAATACTTCCCCCCGAAGGGGAGAATCCCAGAGATGCTCTAGTCCATGCTTGGCCGCCCAGTCTACTTTATGCTTATCCACCCCTTCCGCTCATGACCAAGTTCATACAGAAAGCCCGTCGGTTGGGGAGCAGAATTATCCTCATAGCCCCATTCTGGCCTCGTCAGATCTGGTTCCCGTACCTGCGGTCTCGCAGTGTATCTCCGCCATGGATACTGGATCCCATTCCAGACCTGATTTTGCATCCGGCGGGATTCCAACCCCCAAACCTGGTGAACCTCAAGCTTGCGGCTTGGTTGCTCCAGTTCCACTGATGGCTAGGACTCCCGGTATCTCATCTCCTGTTAAGGCCATTCTAGTCGCAGCACATAAGCCGACTACTAGGAAGATTTACTACAGCAAATGGAAACGTTTCTCTGTCTGGGCTAAAGATAGAGGCCTGGATCCATTTACAGTTCCTATTCCTACTACTCTAGACTTCCTGTCGCTGATATTCCGACAAGGAGCAAGTGCTTCTACAGTTAAGGTGCAATTGGCAGCCATCTCCCATTTCCATGTGGGAGACGGACTAGGATGTTTGGCTTCTACAAAATTATGTAAAACCTTCTTACGGGGCGTTTTCCTCTTGAAGCCTCCAGTGAAAGTGGTGGTGCCTCCATGGGATTTGGCCTTAGTCTTACAAGCCTTGACAGGCCCACTCTTTGAACCCGCGGCTTCGATTCCATTAAAGTTCTTGTCCTGGAAAACAGCCTTTTTGGTGGCCATTACTTCAGCCAAAAGGGTGTCAGAACTTCAAGCCTTATGTATGAAGCATCCTTATCTCATTTTTCACAAGGATAGAGGGTTCCTCAGGACTAATCCGTCATTCTTACCTAAGGTGGCTTCGGAGTCAAATATCAATCAATCAATAAACTTACCCGTGTTCTTCCCAAACTTTCAGAATAAAGGAGGATACACATTGCATAAATTGACGTGCACAGACAACTGCGTTTCTACCTGCACAGGACTAAGGATTTTTAAGTCGGACCAGTTGTTCGTGTCATTTGCTAAATCGGCCATGGGTAAGGCCATTTCCAAAGTGACTGTAGCAAATTGGATTTGTCAATGCATAGTCCACGGGTACTTATCTGCAGGCAAACCCGGTTCCTACGGAATTCGCTCACTCTACGAGGGCTGTGGCCACCTCTGCAGCCTTCTGGTCTAGGATCCCCTTGGATGACATATGCTCTGCAGCTACCTGGTCCTCTTCACATACGTTTATTTCTCATTATAAGTTAGATATGGTATCGAGAGGTAGGGCTTCCTTTGGCTCTGCGGTGCTTCGGAATATCCTTCCATAGGCCGCCCAGAGTTTTTCCCTAGGTAGCTGGGGACTCTGTCCCACAGGTTGCAGAGCAAATGAAGTAACTACTTCAGATAAAGAAGTTGTGTACTCACCATAAGGTTCCATCTGAGTAGGTACTTCATTTGTCTGCAACCGACCCCCCCTGCCATTCCCCGAACCTTTCGGGATTCCTGATCACCAAAGAGATCTTTGTTCTGCTTTAGGACAGTTATCTGGTGTTACTTCCTCTATCGAAGGTAGGAGTTGTGTAAGAGGCAAAAAATTCGATCTGAGGTAATGTAGCACATAGCAGGGGATTATGGGTAGGGGGAGGAGCTAGGAGCTCGGATCTTGTAGCTTGGAAAGCTGCCGGCTCGGATCCGAGATCGGATCCGATACCCACAGGTTGCAGACAAATGAAGTACCTACTCAGATGGAACGTTATGGTGAGTACATAACTTCTTTTTCTGGTACCTCTAGCAAGATTTTACATGAAGGTACTGCAGTGGACGCTTGCAGTACAATGGTTGATAGGACGTCACATTTTGACTGCACCAGTTTGAATCACAAGCATTTGCCAAAAACATATCACCTGGTGGATTCTCACAGAAGTATTTTCTTAGGGCTACCCTTTTATTACTTCTGCACCCACAGTCACTGTGACTACGAATAGCTCCCAATTAGAGTGTGGGGGGGGTATTAATAGGGAAGGACAGTCCAAGGCACGTGGTGTCATTCAGCGGTCAATCTTCACATCAGTATCTTGGAAATGAAAGCAGTCCTATTAGTGTCGCAAGCATTTCAAGATGTTCTCCCTCTAGGGATGGTTGCTATTCAGACAGACAATATGTCGGTTGTCTGGTACATCAACAAATGAGGGGATCCCGCTCTTACCCTTTATGTTGGGAAGCAATGAGAGAGTGGCTATGGATGATCTTTTCCCGTTGCTTTCTATTGGCAATGCATATTCCAGGGAAGTCCAACAAACTGAGCAGATCCATTTTACTCCCTCACGAGTGGTCTCTCAGTCTGTTAGTGGCAGAAATTATATTTTGCCAATGGGGCCTACTTTGCTGTAACCTCTTCACTTCTCCCCTCTATTCCAGGTGCAGCAGGTACTTTGCCCTGATCCCTTCCCCAAAGGGGGACTCACTGAGAGATTATCTGAGTCACAATTGGCCCCTGGTTTCCTATATGCCTTTCCCCCCTTTTATTCCCAAGTTTCTCCAGAAAGCATTTCAGTGGAAGAGCAAGGTAATCCCCATTGTGCCATTCTGACCTCAAGTGTCGTTTTCCTTCCTCTGGCCATGCCTAGTTCACCCTCCCTGGGTGTTAGATCCTTCTCAAGACTTTGTATGTCACCCATCCGGGATAACTCACGTAAATATTTGGACTCTGAAGTTAACTGCAAGGTTTCTCCACTTCCAAAGATGGCTAGACAGTCCAGGCTTTCTTCCCTGGTGTGTCATATCCTTACATCATCCCAGAAAGATTCAACATCAGATACAAAAGTTATGTACTCACCATAAAGATGCATCCATGCTATCTGTTTTCATCCGTCCTCAACCTCCTTCCCTCCACCTCTCTTCGTGCTTGGAAGTTTTTTTCATTTGGGTTCCTGGTATGCCCCGAGGAATAATCTCTGTTCGTCTTTGTTGACTGAGATCCAGCCTTCCTCTGCTTCCTTTCTCACTGACTATGATTACATTTACAACATGTTTTCCTCTGGGTATGTTGTATTCATGCAAGATTGTAGGCTGACTAGAGGGCAAACTGAATCTGAGATAATTTAGATGAAGGCAAGGATTATGGGTAATAGAAGGAGCTCGAGCTATGGAGCCAAAGTCTAAAGAAGTAGCCAAAGTTGGACCCGAGGTCAGATCCAAGACCCCATCAATTGAGAAAGGTGAAAACAGACAACACAGATGCATCGTTATGGTGAGTACATAACTTTTAATTTGATGTTGTCATTTTTATTCATTCCTCAATCTTTGGGTTCAGATACTAACCTCGGATCCAACCTGCTTTTTGTAGCTTAGGAAATTACTCTTGAGCTCCTTCCTAAACAATAATGCCCCCGTTCCCCAGATTACCTCACATCTCATTTGCCGTGCGTGAAAGTAGTCAGGATTTTCACTTCTCAAGTCTCCACTGGGGTTGTGAGTGATTTAAAACGTATTTAGTGTTAAATCCAAATAAAACAGATAGAAAGCCACAGCAGAGCACAGCAAAATGTCCTTTCATGGACAGCAATCCCTTTATCAGCTTGCATTTTTAACATCCATTTTCCTGCTCTGTAACAGCTGCTGTGTGGGTAAAACAAAGAGATGCCTGAAGGACCAGATACGTGAGCACTTATATAGTATAAGAAAACAAGACAACAGGAATGCTTTACATTAACATGTATTAAAATGTGGTACTTCTCATCAGTTTAAATTTTTAGTATTACAATTGTTCAGGTGTAATAAAAGAGGTGGTGACATAAGAACCAAGGTTGAATGTATAGAAACAAAATGGATTTTAGAAATGCAAGCTGATAAAGGGTTGGTTTAAATTAAGCTGAGCCCTTAAGACTTGTACTGAAGTCACGTGACTTGATGAGATAATGGTGCATCTCTCTTTCTGAATGTTAGTTTGTGTTACTAGTTAGATTTGATGAAGTGGCTAGTGAAAAGAGGCCGTGAAAATGCTTATCTTTATTTTACTTACCTGGAACTTCTGGAAGTTTTCTTGTGTGTTTAACCAGGACATTTTGCTGTGCTGTGGCTGTCTGTTTTATTTGGATTTAAACTTTTTTGTTTGATTATGAGCCTTTACCTTGCATCTGGTGTTTTTCTGATTATTCGGTGTTAAACTTTTATTATCTTTATTTGACTCCTTCTTACCCTTCTAGTTGCCTTTTTGACGTTTTTGTGGTTCTCTGCATACTTTTAAATAACTTTATATCCTCTGGTATACCTATCCTTCTACCATTGTTTGTAGTTTTCTCTCTTTTCTTATCTCTTAAAAAAAAAAAAAACTTGTTTTCTTTTGGTATCTTTAAACTTTTTCTGTATGGCTGAAAAACCTACTGGTTTCAAAAAATGCACTTCTTGTGGAAGTAAGATCCCTAACTCTGATGCCCACAGGGAGTGTGTTTATTTCTTAGGCCCTGATTCCTTAGACACCTCGTTTGATATTTCTCAGGCTGTAACACCTGAGCTCTAAGGAAACATCGAAACAAACCAATTTTGAAGGGCCTTCTTCCTCAGTCTACCATTTCCTCTGCTGGATCCTCTAAGGAATCAAGGGCTCAAACCTCCACAAAGAAATCTAAGGAGCCCAGGGATCATCGCAAATGGACTCCTGCCTGGTCTCCTAGCAAATCTGCTTCAGAACAACCTGCTAAGACCTTAAAGCTGTCAGACCTGAAACCCTCACATCCAACACAGTCATTAATGACTTCTTCTTGGAATTGAGCTCCAAGGTTCTCTCTGGAGCCCGTATCCCTGACACTAAGGTTTTCATTTCTTCAGGAGACCCCCTCAAGAAACTCTTCAGACCTCCCTCCACTTCTTCCTTCCTAAGATCTTCCTGGAGTCTATCCAAAGAGGAGATAGGCAGGATGATGAGGAGATTCCACAGGATGCAGATTCAGATCGGGGTTTTGCCTGCTCCATCATCCACCGGATCTGTGAGCTGCCAACCTGCCTTTCTTCCTTTGATTAACTCCTCTGATCTGACCCCCTGTTTCAGAGCCCTCGGATCTGGGGCAACCAGAGTCAACACGCTTGATTTTATCGTCTTTAACTCTGGCGACTTCTCTGATTGGCTCCAACTCTGGAGTGGCAGCATTGGGTCTGAGAGGTTTACTTCGACTCTGAAGCTTTCGGAGATGTTGCTTCCCCTGGGTGACTTGGTGCTAGCCAGCTCAGCTGCAACTCATCCTTTGGATCAGGGGATCCTGGAGTATTGAGGGTTGTTTGCTCAGAGAGCTTTGGCTTTGGAGGGATTGCCGCTGGCTTCTGAGGGTCCCTTTGCATTCAAGGTGGTGAAGAGGGTACTCTTCTGAGTGAGAACTGCGTCAACTCTACCTCCTTCAGATCCTATACCCCTGTCTTAGCTTCTTCACCTTAGCCTACTCATCCTACACCTCAGGGACAGCCAGGCCCAAAGAGCTTCCAAGCAGCTTCACCCACAGAGCTCCCCCGTCTCTTCTGAGACCTCCCCAAACACCCCATTTGGGAGGTACTCCACAATAGACTGTGCAAAAGGAGGCACCTGGATTCCCCTCAGGAATTTTTGACAGATGACATCGGCTTTGATGAGGGGGAAGGATCCCGAAGATCTCTACCTCTTTTTTTTTCCACTTCAGTCTGGGAGCCAGTCAATACCAATTCAGAGCCCTGCCCTTTGGTCTTACCACAGCCCCAAGGTATTCACCAAATGTATGGCAGTAGTAGCAGCTCACTTGAGACTTCTCTGATTCAGAGTGTTTCCTTTTCTGGACGACTGGTTCCTGACAGGATAAACCAAGCATCTACTCATACAGGCCAGAAATTATCTGCTTCACTTAGCGAACACATTTAGGATCACTATAAACACACAAAAGTCTCAACTCCACCCAGTCAAAGTGATTGACTTTAGATAGGCACGTCTAGACATATGCAACTGTTTAGCCTTCCTACTTCTAAACAGAATTGTGTCCTGGAGGTTACATATCAGACAAGTTCTAGCCATTCCTTTGTCACCAGCAGAATTAGTTCTCAATGTATTAAGCTTCATGGCAGCCACTATAACTTTGATTCCAACAGCTCACCATCACATGAGAATCCCTCAGTGAATTCTAGCAGTACAGTGGTCCTCACATCACTATCCATTGAATCATCCCATAAAACTATCTTGCATGTGCAAAGACCCCCTATCATGGTGGCTTCTCTCGAGGGATGTCGAGGAAGGACATCCGTTTATTCTCCCTGCTCCCAATGCCATGTTGACCTCAGACGCATCCCGGTTGGGGTGGGGTGGGGCATTACTTGAGACAAACTGTTCAAGGCACATGGTCAAGACCAGAGACCTCTCTGTATATCAGTGTTCTAGAGATGAGAGTGGTGCTTCTAACTTTGCAGGCCTTAGAGAGCTTTCTTCCTCTTGTGACTATTGCAATACAAATGGACAACATGTCAGTAGTCTGGTACATCAACAAACAAGGGGGAACCAGATCTTACCCCCTTTGTTGAGAAGCAATAAGAGTTTGGCAATGGGCGATTTCCTCCAACCGCTTTCTAGTAGCAACAGATATACCGGGGAAATCCAACATTCTAGATGACAGGCTCACTATTCTGACGCCTCACAAGTGGTCTCTAAATTAGTCTGTGGCAAACAGGATATTCCACAAATGGGGCCTACCTTGTTGCACCCTCTTTGCATCCCCATCCAACAACAAATGCAGCAGGTTCTATGCCCTAATCCCTCTTCAGGGGCAGTTACAGAGAGATGCTCTAGTCCATGTTTGGCCCTCTGGTCTCCTTTATGCTTATCCCCCCTACCTCTCATCCCCAAATTTCTTCAGAAAGCACAGAGGTTGAAGAGTAAAGTGATCCTCATTGCCCCCTTCTGGCCTCAACAGGTCTGGTTTCTCTTCCTTTGGTCTCATCTGATATGTCCTCCTTGGACGTTGGACCCAAGTCCAGACCTTCTGTCTTACCCATCAGGACAAACTCACCCAGATCTAACAGGCCTGAAACTGACCGCATAGTTTCTTCACTTCCAGTCATGGCTAGACATTCCAGGCTCTCCTCTCCAGTTAAGAAAATCTTGGTGTGCTCACATAAGGCTTTCACAAGAAAAAATTACAAAAACTAATGGAAAAGATTCTCTATTTCGACTCATCAGAAACTTTTGGATCCCTTTACAGCACCAATCCCAGTAGTTCTTGACTTCATTGCCTCAATCTTTCAGGGTGGAGCAAGCTATTCCACTATCAGAGTTCAGTTGGCAGCCATATCCAATTATCACATAGGCGAAAACTCATCTTCCTTAGTTTCTTCCAAATTGTGCAAGGCCTTTCTGAGAGGTACCTTTTTACTTAAGCTTCCAATCAAAGATCCCACTCCTTCATGGGATCTCATTGTGGTCTTACAAGCCCTAGTTCACTCACCCTTTGAAGCCTCTGCCAAAGTGGACCTCAAATTCTTTTCATGGAAAACTGTATTTTTGGTGGCTATAACCTTGGCTAGAAAAATATTGGAATTACAAGCACTTTCCTCCAGACCACCTTAATTAATTCTCACAAAGACAAGAGTCACTTTACGTACAAACTTCTCCTTTTTACCAAAAGTTGCTTTTGAACACAATATCAACCAGGTTATCAATCTTCCAGTATTCTTTCTTAATTTCCAGAACAAGTGTGAATATGGCATAGACAATTACATTTTTATCTGGACAGACAAAAGATTTCAGGAAATCTGACCAACTATTTGTTTCTTTTTCCAAAGTAAAGTTGGGAAAGCGTGTTTCCAAGACAACTATGGCTAAATGGATAATAAATTGCATTTCTTATGTTTACACTGATAAATGTATCACCCTACCTAGCCATATGAAAGCACATTCTGCTAGATCAATGTCAGCACCTTTTTGGTCTAGAGTATCCATTGATGATATTTGTGCAGCTGCTTCCTGATCAAATATTCATAACTTTGTTACACATTACAAATCAGATATTATATCTAGAAATAAAGGATCCTTTGGTTCTGCGGTGCTTTGGAATAGCCTTCTATGAGGGTCTCCCAAGATCAGTGTAGATGGGGACTCTGTCCCACAGGAGGAACAAATGAAAATGGTAACATCAGATAAAGAAGTTATATACTCACCATAATGTTCCATCTGTGTTGTCCATTTTTATTCTTCCTCAACCTCCCCCCCATCTCCCTGTCCCTTCTGGGAAGAAGTACAGAGGTGTTCCAGGAACCACTGTTTCTTTTGAGCTCCTGATTTTATCTTCCTACTTTTCTTCCTAATGTATGGTATGTATTATTATGAGTAAGCCATATACAGCTGTAGCAAACTCGATCTGAGGTAATCTGGGGAAGAGGGGCATTACAGTTAAGGATGGAGCTCGAGAGTTGGATCCTAAGCTATAAAAAGCAACAGAGTTGGATCCAAGGTTTGGATCTGAACCCACAGGTTGTGGAAGAATGAAAATGGACAACAGAAATGGAACATTATTTTGAGTACATAACTTCTTTTTTTCTTGTTAGAAACTGCTATTTTTAGAATGGGCCTTATTGATTACCTGGGCTGCTGTTGTGATAAACATGTACTGTTTTAGAGATATGTTAACTGAAGTGTAAGGATTTAAAGATTGGGAAATGTTTTATGTACTTAATAAGCTTGTGCTCTTTCCTCTCATGCCATAAGTGTGATCTACAACCTACGCACAAGAGTACACAAGGAAGTAAAGAAATGAAGTTCATTTCTTGTCCTAGGAAAAGGTATCTTTCACTGAAAGTATGGGAAAATGGACTCAGTTACACAGAGATAGAAAGGAAAAGGGAAGTTCACCTTTGTCAAGTAACACAAAAAGGAGAAAACGCTGCAACAGTGTTCTATTTGGACATCTGCTGTTGTGATAGGTTCTTACACAACTGTACTATGTCCTTCATTAAATTACTGTTGAAGTATTACTTACTATTGGTAAGATTCTTAAAGCTTTTATACTGATATGTAGGAGGATTGATCTACCAAACTGGACACCAATATGCCTTGAAGAATGGACTTAGGAAAAACAGTTCTGGCTCTAGAAAAGGCATTTTTCTTGTAATGTTTAGTAAAGTTGTGAATGGAAGACCACATAGCTGCTTTTAGAATACTTACTGAATCTAGACCCTTGAAAAAAGGCTACTGAAGAGTCAGCAGCTCTAGCAGAATGAGTTTTGACTTGGCCTTGGAGGGATTTTCCATGAAAAGTTATAATAAAGGGATTTAGCAAGATATCCACAGGAGACAATGCCATAGTCATATAGTATATCGCCAAGAAAGTGGGAAGAAAGTCATGCCATCTTAAAAAGGAATACAGAAAACCCATCTTTTTACCTTAAAATGAAGTAAACAATAGGTCAGATTTTCTGAAGAGCTTTACTGTGTCTGACTAGAATCTTAATTATTTGTGAAAATAGAGTAACTGAATAATTCTTTCTCCTCTGTTTTAAGGGATAGGGGAAAATGTATAAAGATGAATGGACTTGTTTAAAGACATTTCATTATCCCTTTGGCCATAAAAAAGAATTAGTTTTAAATGTAACCAGGATTTTATGAAAAATCAGAACAGGTGGAGAAGACATAAAAGCTAGTAACTATGAAACCCTTTTAGCAGATGTCAACATCACTAATAAGATTGTCTTCCAGGTACAGAACTTCAAAGAAGTAGAAAAGGGTGGTTCAAAAGGACTGTTAATCT